>NC_138769.1:147215768-147655768 GCF_965119305.1 Pelophylax lessonae | reverse complement strand
CTGGAAGCAGTCACAGCTGACTGCCCACAGTTAGTATGTGGGTTCCAGGGACTGAAGGCCGGTGCACAAATCAGCCATATGAGTAGTGATGGGCTGAACACCCCCCTGTTCGGTTCGCACCAGAACACCGTGAATGGGCCCGGGGCAAAAGTTCATTCAAACAATCTAACTCCATTGAAGTCTATGGGACTCGAACGTCAAAAATCAAAAGTCCTCATTTTAAAGGCTTAAATGCAAGTTGTTGCCCAAACAAAGTGTATGGGGGTCCGGGTACTGACCTGGGGGACATGAACCAATGCAAAAACTTTTTTTTAAAAACGATCATTTTTAAAGGAGCGGTGATTTTACTGATGCTTAAAGTTAAACAATAAAAAAATTCCTTTAAATATCATGCCTGAGGGGTCCCCTTAATGTGCCTGCAAAGTGGCGCATTTGTATGATGATTTGTATGATCTTGCTACAGCAATACTGACATTTCTAAAGGAAAAAATGTAATTTAAATTTGCTCACGACTGTAATGTATTATTGGCTCCCCAAAATACAGATAAAAAAAAGAAAAAAAGGTCCCTTCAGGTCTGGTATGGATTTGAATCTGGTACACCAAAATTAAAAAAAAAAAAAAAAACGCGCAGGGCACAAGAACCGGCGAACCCTGCTGTTAAAAATTCGATACAAATGGGAAATCGCATGTACTTGTCATACAGGTGCAGAAAAAATGGGCCTTGATTGTTGGTGGTGCTTGAACACCACAACCCCTCACAGTTACTCTTACTGGGTGCAGAAATGGTCACTGCTGTTAAAAATTACATACAAATGTGAAATTGCATTTACTTGTCATACAGGTGCAGAAAAATTGGGCCTTGGTTGTTGGTGGTGCCTGAACACCCCAACCCCTCGCAGTTACTCTTGCTGGGCGCAGGAACGGGCCCAGCTGTTAAAAATTCCATACAAATTTGAAATCGCATGTACTTGTCATTCAGGTGCAGAAAAATTGGGCCTGGGTTGTTGGTGGTGCCTGAAGACTGCAACCCCTCGCAGTGACTCTTGCTGGGGGCAGGAACGGGCCCTGCTGTTAAAAATGTCATAGAAATTTGAAATTGCATGTACTTGTCATACAAGTGCAGAAAAATTAGGCCTTGAGTGTTGGTGGTGCCTGAACACTGCAACCCCTCGCAGTTACTCTTGCTGGGCGCAGGAACGGGCCCTGCTGTTAATAATTAGATACCAAATTGAAATTGCATGCACTTGTCATACACATGCAGAAAAATTATACCTTGGGTGTTGGTGGTGCCCTAAACCAAAAACATTGTCAGAAGCTAGCATTATGAAGATTGAGGAATAGGATAGGCAACATATGCAGTCTTCAAGGGATGGCAGACCCCTAGCAAATTCAATCAGTTTCATCAGCATCAGTGGCTTGAAAGCTGTGGTTGATCCAGGACTGATTCATTTTAATAAAAGTCAGCTAGTCAACAGAGTCTGTGGACAGATGCACTCTTTTTTCCATCACAAAACCTCAAGGAGCACTGAATGTCCGCTCGGAAAGCACGCTGGAAGCAGGAAAGGCCAGTAGTTCCATTGCATATTGAGCAAGTTCTGGCCAGTGGTCCATCCTCGTGACCCAGTAACCCAGTGGATGCTCAGTTGGAAAGGTCTCCAAGTCTGCTCTTGCCCCTAGATAATCCTGCACCATATGATGGAGACATTGCTGGTGGTTGCTTAAACCTAACTGCCCTGGGTGCTGAGGACTAAAGAATTGGTTAAAGGTATCGGTCAGCCGGCCGCCTTCTCTACTTCTCCTCCTTCGGCTGAACGATGCCTCAGAAACACATCCAGAGAACGTTAACCTCCCAGTGTCTGGAAAGGTGTTACACATTTTTTTCTTCAAGGCCTCCCCAGGATGTTTCATCCTCTGCTCCCTCTGTGAAGGCAGGATGAGCTCTGCAACATTACCCTTGTAACGTGGATCAAAAAGGGTTGCCAACCAGGAATAATCCCTCTCCTTGATACCACAAAGCCTCTGGTCCTATCAAAGGCTTTGCAGAATCAGGGAGCCCATGCAGCATAAGTTTGAGGAGGCATGAGATTCTGAGTCCTTTTGGTCACTAAGGATAACATTGCCAGGAGCAACCTCTCCCCAGCGACGTACAACTCTTGGGGTTTCTGGGGGAATGACAACCATCCCTTGAAGACTGCTGTATGTTATCCTCTACATCCTTACTGCCACAATCCTCCTCCTCCTCTTCTTCCTCTTGCTCCTGAGTGTTTTTTTTTGCCCCGCAGGAATGACATCTGCATAAAGGGGGCCTTGTGAGGTAAGGAAGTCCTCCTCTTCCTCCCGCTGTTCTGCCTCAAGTGCCCTGTCCATGATTCCATGAAGCGTGTGCTCCAGCAGGAAGACTAGAGGGATAGTGTCACCGATGCATGCATCATCCAGGCTCACCATCCTTGTGGCTTCCTCAAATGGTGACAGGACAGTGCAGGCATCCTTTATCAGCAGCCACTGGCGTGGTAAAAAGAAGCCAAGCTCCCCTGAGCCTGTCCTTGTGCCATACTCACACAGGTACTCATTGATGGCCCTATGCTGCGTGTGCAGCTTGCCAATGTTGAGTTCCACCTGGTGGGCACTTCATTGTTACACCATCATCCCTCTCAGTGCAGGTTTTTGAGAAGACATGAGGTATAGTAGGGGTAGAGATCTCAGATGACGAGCAAGGTGAAGTATGCTTTCTTTCCAAGACCGGACTCCCTTTCTCTTGTGCCCTTTGGAACGCCCGCTGTGTCTGTAATAAACTCACCTCTCTCCATGACCTTTTCATCGCTAACTAATTTAATCTACTTGCCATCACCGAAACCTGGCTGCACGAATCCGACACTGCGTCTTCTGCTGCCCTATCCCAAGGTGGTTTTCTATGGACTCACTCCCCTAGACCCAACGGACGCAAGGGAGGGGGTGTCGGGACCCTTCTAGCCCCACATAGCTCCTTTCAGGTACTTCAGCCGCCTCCCTCTCTGTCACTTTCCTCATTTGAGGTACACTGCATTCGTCTTTTCTCCCCTGTCTCTCTAAGGATAGCTGTGATCTACCGCCCACCTGGACCAGTATCAACCTTTCTTGATGACTTCTCCGCCTGGCTACCCTACTTCCTCTCTTCTGAAATCCCCACAATCATTCTCGGCGACTTCAACATCCCTATTATTACTAACACTCCTACCACTTCCAAACTTCTCAATCTAACCTCCTCCTTTGACCTGAAGCAATGGATACATGCTTCTACTCACTCTGAAGGCAATATCCTTGACCTTGTTTTCTCCCACCTATGCACCCCGCACAACCTTTCCAACAATCCTTTCCCTCTCTCTAAACACTACCTTATTAGCTTCACTCTCTCCCTCTCCTGCACCTCCTCTCCCTCCAGCTACCGTACAGTTACCCGCAGAAACCTACGCCATCTCAACCCTTCTCTTCTCTACTAGGGATGATCGAACTTTTGAAAAGTTTGGTTCGACCAGAACACCCGAATTTCCCAAAAGTTCGGTTCGGATTTCAGAACCCCATTGAAATCAATGGGACCCGAACTTCGGTAATCAAAAAACACAATTTTTAAGCCCTAAAACCCAATAAATGCCCCTAAAGAGTGCCTAGGGTTCTGGGTCATGCCCCATTAACTATTAATCACACAAAAAAAGTTCTTAAAAATTGTCATTTTTGATAAAAAAGCCAATTATTAAAAAAAAAAAGAGATTTTTTGATTTTTGGATTTAGTATCTGGGGGGTCTAAAAAGTGTACATGTGAAGTTTCAGCTCTGTAGCATGTCCAGAACCATGAAAAAAAAAAAAGATAATTTTTCAGTAGAACGGGGATGTGGGACCCTCCTTTAACACCTATATGATCTTTTTTTCTGGTTCTAGACATGCTACAGAGCTGAAACTTCACAGGTACACCTTTTAGACCCCCAGACACAAAATCACACAAAAAAGTTCTTAAAAATTGTCATTTTTGATAAAAAAAAGCCAATTATTGAAAAATTAAAAAAAAAAAAAGAGAGATTTTTTGACTTTGGATTTCGTATCTGTGGGGTCTAAAAAGTGTACATGTGAAGTTTCAGCTCTGTAGCATGTCCAGAACCATAAAAAAAAAGATAGTTTGTATTAGAAAACTTTCAGCACAGGAGGTTGGCTTCGCTGCTGTAACACCTTGCCGGTTTAATAGAAGGCATTTTTTGGGTTCTTTGCAGTCAGGAAAAACATCTAAACTTGTGTATAGTGGTACTGTGCACAAGTTCAGATGTTTTGCCTGCCTTCAAAACCCCCCCAACAAATGCCAGCAAAAACACACCTGGGCATTTTTTTTTTTTGACGCTAGCGTTTTTTTGGCATTTTTTTGGGTTCTTTTGAGGCAGGCAAAACATCTGAACTTGTGTATAGTGGTATATATACACACATACATATATTTATATACACACCTAGACATATATAGGTGTGATAGTAGCAGAAATATATTACTGTAAATGATTTCATTAGCGCAAGCATATATTTCTGCTACTATCACACCTATATATGTCTAGGTGTGTATATAAATATATGGATGTGTGTATATACACCACTATACACAAGTTCAGATGTTTTGCCTGCCTCCAAAACCCCCCAAAAAATGCCAGCAAAAACGCACCTGGGCATTTTTTTTTTTTGACACTAGCGTTTTTTTGGCATTTTTTGGGGTTCTTTTGAGGCAGGCAAAACATCTGAACATGTGTATAGGGGGTATATATAGGCATATATGTCTGAATATATACCCCTAGACATATATAGGTGTGATAGTAGCAGAAATATATTCCTGTAAATGATTTCATTAGCGCAAGCATTTATTTCTGCTACTATCACACCTATATATGTCTAGGGGTATATATTCAGACATATATGTCTATATATCCCCCCTATACACATATTCAGATGTCATGTCTGACATCAAACATGTCCTCAAAAAAGCACTGGCAGTGGCAGCCCCTGCAGCATTAAAAAATGCTTGCTGGTGAGAAGCCACATACCTGTCCCGAAGCAGAGAAATGATCATTTCTCTATAGCGGTCACCCTGCTATGGAAGGGTTTTGTCACCCTGCCATAGCAGTCACTGCCAGTTAACCCTACACTACACTACGGTCCCCTTACACTTAACACTTTCCCTACAGAAACTAAATTTTTGAAGCTAACTTAAGTGTAAAGGAGCACTCTAACTACACTAGATATCCCTTTCCTCACACTAAAAATAGCTAAATGACACTTTTAAAGTAAAATTAACAGAACTGCTTCCACTCTCTTCCATGTCCAGTATAACAATGCTAGGAATATGGCGGGGGCGATCTTATATACTGGGGGGCGTATTCACTAATGATTGGTCTAGGGACCCCCTAGTCACTCCAATCACATTCCTAGCATTCTCCTACCCCCTCAATTGGCTTTTGCTAATGGTTCTGGTCCAATCACGGGCTTTTAAAGCCCATTTCCTGAAGCATTGCATTTTGGGCGGTTCTGGTTGCCGAATTCCGAACTTTCTGGGCAAAAAGTTCTAAATTCGGCCGAACCTCGAACACCCAATGTTCGGGCCGAACCGATGGTCGACCCGAACCGTTCGATCATCCCTATTCTTTACTCTGCTACCGGCCACCTCTATGACAAAATTGCACCCCTGTCCTGCACCATCCTAGCCTCTTCTGTCTACAACACTTCACTCTTAGCCTCCCTGGACACACTGGCCCCCCTCACCACACACCGAATCAGGCCCCGAGCCCTTCAACCTTGGCAAACCGATAACACTAGAAGTCTGAAAAAGCATAGCCGTGCTCTTGAGCGCCTATGGCGTAAGACTCGGTCTCAGAAGGATTTCAACCAATATAAATCCGCCCTCCAAAAATACAATTCCAGTCTCCACACTGCCAAACAGACCTATTTTATCACTCTCATTAACAGCCTGTCATCACGCCCCCGGCAACTCTTCGCTACCTTTAACTCTCTACTCCGTCCTCCACTACCCCCTCCCACCGACTCACTCACTGCCCAGGAGATTGCCAACCACTTCAAAGAGAAGATTGACACAATTCGTAAAGGAGATCGTTGCTGTTCAGATACCTTCCTCCATGCCTTATGCTTCACGCCCACAAGTGCGATCATTACTTCCCTCATTCAACCCCGCCACTACAGGCGAGGTTGCTAAACTACTTGCTAACGTCCACTTAACAACCTGCCCTCTGGATCCTGTTCCCTCGCAAATGCTACGGTCACCTTCTGGTCCTATTCTACACTCTCTAACCCACATCTTCAATCTCTCCCTCTCTTCTGGCATCTTCCCCAACTCTCTAAAACATGCACTAGTCAGCCCCATGCTTAAAAAGCCCTCACTGGACCCAACCGATCTGAACAACCTACGCCCTATTTCCTTGCTCCCCTTTTCATCCAAACTCCTCGAACGTCTAGTCTACAACCGACTGTGCGACCACCTTGCCGAGAATAGCCTCCTTGATCCCCTTCAGTCTGGATTTCGGCCTCAACACTCCACTGAAACTGCACTCCTAAAGCTGACAAACGATCGGCCAAAACCAATGGACACTATTCTGTACTCCTACTTCTGGACCTTTCAGCTGCCTTTGACACGGTTGACCATCCCCTCCTCCTCAAAAAACTCCATGCCTTTGGTCTCCGTGACCGTACTCTTCATTGGTTATCTTCCTACTTATCTAACCGCACCTTTAGCGTTACCTACAATTCTACTTCCTCATCTCCTCTTCCCTTCTCTGTTGGAGTCCCCCAAGGCTCTGTTCTTGGACCCCTCCTATTTTCAATCTACACCTCCTCTCTAGGTCAGTTGATAGCCTCCCACGGCTTCCAATACCATCTCTACGCTGACGATACCCAAATCTATCTATCCACTCCTCAGCTCTCTCCCTCAGTCTCCTCACGTATCACTAATTTACTATCAGATATATCGGTCTGGATGTCACACCACTTCCTCAAACTCAATCCATCCAAAACCGAGCTTATAATTTTTCCTCCACCGCGTGCCCCTTCCCCTGATCTCTGCGTCAATATCGATGGCATTACCATCAACCCATCCCCACATGCCAAGGTCTTAGGTGTTGTCCTGGACTCTGAACTCTCCTTCAAACCCCACATCCAATCGCTGTCCAAAGCTTGCCGCCTCAGCCTCCGCAACATCTCCAAAATATGCCCCTTTCTAACCAAAGACACAAGAAAACTCCTAGTTCACTCCCTGGTCATCTCGCGCCTCGACTACTGCAATTCCCTTCTCATTGGCTTACCTCTACACAGGTTATCCCCCCTTCAATCCATCATGAATGCTGCCGCCAGACTCATCCACCTCACCAATCGCTCAGTGTCCGCTGCTCCTCTCTGTCAAGCCCTCGACTGGCTTCCGCTCACCCAACAAATTAAATTCAAAATACTTACAACATCTTACAAAGCAATCCACAGCCTAGCCCCCAGCTACATCACTAGCCTCATCTCTAAATACCAATCTAATCGCTCTCTTCGTTCCTCTCAAAACCTCCTGCTCTCTAGCTCACTCATCACCTCCTCCCATGCTCGCCTCCAGGACTTTTCCAGAGCCTCTCCAATCCTATGGAACTCCTTACCCTTATCTGTCCGATTATCTCCCACTCTATTAGCTTTTAGGCGATCTCTGAAAACCCTAATTTTCAGAGAAGCCTATGCTACCAACCCCTAACAAATGTACCTCCTTTTTCTCCATCAACCCATCCCCCACGGTTATTGCTTTTTGTTTCACTTGACCCTCCCTTCTAGATTGTAAGCTCTAACGAGCAGGGCCCTCTAGTTCCTCCTGTTTTGAACTGTATTGTAACTGTATTGTCTTCCTTCACATTGTAAAGCGCTGCGCAAACTGTTGGCGCTATAAATCCTGTATAATAATAATAATAATTATAGCGCACAATTTTCCCGCGAATGGCCCAGTTTGTTCGTTGTTCTTTGAACAAACAAACACTCAATGTTTGAGTCGGACTTACATTCGACTCGAACTCGAAGCTCATCCCTACAATTGAGGACATTGCTGGATCCTGGGGTAGGTGAGAGTTCTATTCTTAAAAGACAGCAGCTACAGTTTTTGTAGACGTTAACTTTTTATTTAGGAACAGATGACTGGACAACCACTTTAAGTAAATCAGCTCCAGTGCATCTGATTGCAGTGATAAAATTACCACACTTTAATTTTTCTATTTATCAATGATTTTATCTAAGATTTACTCAGCTCTCATGTATGATTCAACCACTTTTCTAACTTAATCTTAAGGGAAACTTGGTGAATGTTTGCCAAATGTAGTGTAAATTTTTATTGATAAACAGTCATAAGTAATAACTAAAGGACCATACACACTATAAGATTTTCTGAAGACTTTTTCCTTCAGACTTATGAAAAACCATATAATATGAGGTCAAACCTAAACACTTTCAATTTGTATGCAATCTGGCAGGCCCTTGCACTACATAGAAAAGGTAAATCTGAAGGAAATCTAACCACAAAAGTTGTATAGTGTGTATATGTACAGGTGATAACAGAAGGCTGGTATTGAGACAGATTTAGGTACTAAAATTTGAAAATTTATGCTAACTATTCCTACAGGTGTCTCAATTTTGGTTGATTAATTACAAGCTCTCAATCTGTCTAAAAGCAGTGTGGAAACAGACTGCATTACTACACCCTCTTAAGCAATATTTAGACAGTATTGTACTGCAGGAAGTAGTACATTGTTCTCAGGATGGCAAGAAAAAGACAATTAACAAAGGAAGACAAACAGACCATTATACCCTTAAAAGTGTAAGTCTTTCTTTTAGAGAAATTGCAAAGAAACCCAAGGTGTCAATGAGTACAGTTTCCTACACAATCAAAAGGAACTTTGAAACTGGAGGGGACTCTGACAGGAGGAGGTCTGGCAGGCCACAACAAATTCAGATGACAAGTTTCTGAGTCCACAGCTTGCATGACAGGTGGCTCACAGGACAACAGCTTCAAGCATAGCTTAACACTGATTGTAGTAAACAAATCTCAGTATCAACTGTGAAGGGAAAACTTTGAGCTACAGGTTTGACAGGTTGAGTGGCTGTAAGAAAGCTATTACTAAGATGGCAAAATGAGAAAAAGAGGCTTGCCTGGGCACTGCCAGTGGACTACGGAGGCCTGGAAAAAGGTCTTATGGACCAATGAATCAAAATGTGAGATCTTAATTTCATCACGCAGAGTTTTGTATGCCGTTGAGTAGGTGAAAAGATGGTTCCTTGGTGTGTTACATCATTTTTTTCAAACATGGAGGAGGAAGCATGATGGTATGGGGCTCCTTTGCTGGATCCAGAATCGGCAACTTGTAGAGTGAGTGGCACCCTGAATCAAAACTACTACCACAGCATTTTGCAGCGCCATACCTAGTTGGTCAGGGATTCACCTACAGAATAAGATAAGATAACCCAAAACATACCTCCTGGCTGCGTCATGACTACCTTAGAAGAAAAGAACAAGATGGTAGGCTTCAAATCATGGAATGGCCAGCACAGTCTCCAGACTTAAACCCCATAATGCTGGTTTGGGATGAACTGGACAGAAGGGTGAAAGTAAAGCAACCTACAGGTGCAACATATAGTATTTGTGGGAATTTCTGCAACAGTGTTGGGAAGAACTTTCTGAACAATATTTGATTTCCAATGTAAAAAGAATGCCACGAGTGTGTTCAGCTGTTATATCTGCAAAAGGTGGCTACTTTGATGAGCTAAATATTTTGATTACATTATGTTATAGAAAACGATTCCATGATTTATTTTTTATGTCGATTTGTTTATTTGTTCTATTCTTTATTTTCAGAGTACATTGAGACATTTATACATGTACATTTCAATTGAAACTGGAAAAATGGGGTGTTCTAAAATGTTTCCCTGGTAGTGTATCTTAAAATATATCTAATTCTTTTTCAATGAATATTCAACTGCAGTAAATGTTTTTGTTATATATGAATTTAGTTTTTCTGTTGTTTACAATAAGTTTTAACAAAGTAAAGAGATTACATACATTCGTTCAGATCAAAGATCTGATTGGGTCTCACAAAAGGTAACAAGTCATATATGCATAGCATGTCACACGTACAAAAAAGAGAGAGATCAATGTGGTGTTAGGGCATCAGAGAAAGAATTTAAATTTGAGCATGATTCAATACCATCTAACATTCAAAGAGCACAAATCCACTATCAGCCTTCTTTAGGTAATATGAATAAGTAGATGTAGCACTAAAAAGGATGATCTATAATCCAAAAATCATTGAAAATGAAGTGTTTAGGAATTAAAGGGGGAAAAAAGAAACGATAAGAAACAGAAAGAATAGGGTAGATAAGAGGAGATAGAAAGAAGATACAAAAGGTTGCTCCTCCTGGTTCAGGTCCTCGTCCCCCATCGTCATCACTACTTTCAGCTGGTGATTGCAAATATTGTAGACATTAATTCCAGGTCTTTTCAAATCTGTCCCATCTGTCCTGAAGAATACTGGCTAGCTTCTCATGTGGCATGATCCAAGAGATTTTATTATTTTTCACAGCTATATTGACAATTGCTATTTTCCATGCTTTTGCAATCGACATTTTCGCAGCTAAAAAAATTAAGGACTGAGTATGTCTGGGAATGTCTGCAATTGATTCATTCAAAAGTGCTGTTCTAGCATGTTTGGGTACATTGATATTAGTTACCAAATGTATAAATGTATATATTGTAGTCCAAAACCTTTTGACTTTGGGACAGGCCCACCAGACATGAAACATAGTGCCTTCCTGTCCACATCCTCTGAAACAAGAGGAGGATGCTTCAGGATTGATCTTGGCAGCCATAGATGGAACTAAATACCACAGAAATAGGACTTATGGATCCTATCTATCCATTTAGTCTGGTATTTCTATACCCAAATATGAATGCCGTTTTTTTTTATATTAGGCATATAATTTAAAAAAAAACATAATATAATATTAATATAATATCTGTATGTAATAGCATTTTGTTTTTATTATTAGGGGGTTTAATGTCCATGGTTAACCAACCATTCTCTTGGGCAAGCTTGTTGATGTCCAGTCTAGAAATATTATCATTAAACAAGTTACTGACAACCTTTGAAAATACAGAGTAAAACACATTTCATTATTTCATCCACATCTTCAAAATAAAATATACAGCAACATGGAAAAATACCACAGAAAAGGTTTTGCAATAATATCTGCTGATTAAAACCAGACTGAATGTTCCATTTGCAATGTTTCAGAAGAAAATTACGTTAGGATTTATTTTGTGCAATAGCTATTCAGGAAATGTCAGACACAAGTATGGGATCTTGTTTCTTGGTTAAATACTGCAGTTCCAAGAAAAATAACCAGAGGGTTAAAGACAGATAGTTTTACTTTCACTTTCAGAATGGCTTTATTAGCATAAGAACTATTTTTTCATGTCTGGCTGCTATTTTAATAATGTAAGACAATAATAAGATATTAAAACCAAACTACAATGTGGGTTTAAAATACCAGTTTAGAAGCAAGTGCATTGCCTGAGTATTACCTCCTAATTAGGCTAAACTGCTAACAATACCAACGATAAATATTATCACATTTCCCCAGGATGGAGAAACACCATCTTACTTTTAACCTCCCTGGCGGTATGATTCTGTCAGGAATTCTGTACCAAAAGCGGTACAATTCTTTTCATGGAAATTTGGCGTTATGTATTATAGGCCTACAATTCTTAGTAATTACTGACTTAAACCTGACCAAAACAAGACTCTAGTAGACATCCCAGATGTGATAAATTTGAAACACAAACACGTGAATTATAATCGAATCAATAATATTATTTTATAATTTAATATATAATATATATAATAAAATTATACTATTGATTAGATTACAATTCATGCATTATATATTATATATAGATATATGTGTGTGTGCATATATATATATATATATATATATGCATATATATATATATATATATATATATATATATATATATATATATATATATATATATGCATATATATATATATATAATATATAAAATGTGTTTTGTGTTTTGTGCAACGTTTTTTTTTTTTTTGAATTTCCCTCCCTAGTTCCGCTCCCATGCAGCATTGCTGCTGCAGGGAACGGAACTAGGAAGTGATCAGAGCGACGGAGACCGACGGAGGAGCGGCGGGACTCTCGGCTGGCGGTCACAGCAATGAGAGATCATCGCTGGATCGCCAGGATAAGGTAAGAGAACACCGCTGCGCTCTCTGCAATCCACCCCGAGCGTGACTCGGGGTTACCGCTCCTGATATGAAAAACCAACCCCGAGTCACGCTCGGGATTACCGCTAAGGAGGTTAAAGGATAAATAGTAACAGCGCTTGCTGAAAATAGAAAATACAAAAATAATTACAAAGTAAATAAAGTGCTAGAAGTGCTATAATATAAAGTGCTAGATGCGATAAATCCACATTTGAAAAAGATGTAAGATATATATATATATATATATATATATATATATATATACTGTATATATATGTGTGTGTGTGTGCAAAAAAATGTAATCAATCAGTACATAGAATATAAACAAGTCGCGGTAGGTAGAGTATGGCAAATGAAGATATCAAATAATGAAATGAAAGTCCATAAAATTGTTCATAATCCTTAAATGCAAATAAATGGATAATTGCACATATATAGGTCAATGAACTTCCAAAAGGAAAATACATCATTGCTGGGTATAGGATCAACAGTTCATTGACCTATATATGCTATATCTGTGGAGAGTCTTCATGACCGCTGGGTCTCTTTGGTTCATCTATAAACATATTTGCCTTAAGCCCCGTACACACGTACCGATCGTCGGCGAACGATCGGCCGTCTTTTGTCCCCGGGCTGTCGGTGTCTGTTGAAAAGTGCAAAGACTGCACAAGAATTTTGTCCACCGACTACAGCCGACTGCAGAAGTGATGTCATGTAATGGTTAACTTTCCGTGTGTTTTTTCTTTTCTGAGCATGCCCAGTCTTGCAAATCTGCTGTCTGTCGGCCGAATTCTGTACTGACTGGCGAACAATCGGCCGCACTGGTGTCGGCATACAAAAATTTTAATGCTTGCACGACAGATTCTTTTCGGCCGAATGTGCGCTGACGGCTGTCGGAGGCATCATACTAACAAGCCTACAATCGGCAGATCGGTCGTCGGCCGACGCTTTTCGGCCGACGATCGGTACGTGTGTACGGGCCTTTATCCCAAGCGATCTCCTTACTGGGTTCTGGTAAGGAGCTTATTTACTGGGTGTGGTGTGATTGGGGTGAGTTCCCTTTCCTCCTTTTTTCATCGGATGAAGATCCCACTGTGTGTCTTTCTTCTCACTTACCTATTGGAGGTCCTTATATGCACACTTCTTCTTACTTATGGTAAAAAGTATTTACTCAGATCTATATCCAATCACTGTGGTGTCCTATTAATTCACTATTTGAATTTTTAATATTATTTCACAATTTTTCACCTTTGGTGTATTTGAGTTCATTATTTACACTAATTGGGAGCACAATCAATTTTTCCCAATAATTTTTTGGGGTTTTATGCTATGGCGTCCCTTTTTTCTTATCCATATTCTTATCCATATGGCCCACATATCTCCTTTTGAGTGATATCTGATGCCATCACTATATTGTTACATTGGCATTGGATTCCTTGATTCTTCACATACACACCTTATGCAAAGAGAGTTGAAATACATGCCATTTACTCACCTATCTCTGGTAAGCAGAACACTCATCAGATGTGGATTCCTGTCACTGTGTGCAATTATCCATTTATTTGCATTTAAGGATTATGAACAATTTTATGGACTTTAATTTCATTATTTGATATCTTCATTTGCCATACTCTACCTAGTGCGACTTGTTTATGTTTAATATTTTGGGGTGTTGTCACACTTGAAGTTGCAGCTTTTTATATATCTTCTCATTAGCGCGGTTATCCAACCAGTTTTATTAATACATAGAATAGTTCATACAAAATAAAAATCCATAAAATGTCCAAAACAACGTGCCAAAGCGCTCAAAAAGTGCTTGTGTTCCTTATTTTCTTTGTGCTGGAAGGTGCTCCTCAGTGCAAAGGTGTCACACTCCCCTCTTGCACCCCTACTCACCAGAAATGAAGACCCTCTCTGGGCCAAATGTAGCTTTAATGGTGACTATGGAAGTGAGCAGGCAAGTGGAAATTTAGGGGGCTGGTGTATGGCTAGCAATACACCTCTGCCTGCCCACGAGGATTTTCTGTTTTTATAATCCTTTTTTAGCATTCCGGATTCAACTTTTGTGACCCCCAGAAACAGAAAAGCATAAATCTGCTATGCAACAAGTTCAGCAGCAGTAAAAAATAAATAAAAAATTAAACAAAAAGAGGGGAAAAATTTTGATTCAAGGAAAAAGAGAACACAGGCCTCAGTGCAGCAAAGTATAAGTAGCTAAACTGTAGTGCAGTAAGTAGGGGAATCCAGAGACTGGGGTGGTTTTAAGGAAGCCGGGGGAGCAGGAGCATGGCACGTGCACTGGCAGAAGAAAGCAGAGACTGTAAATGTAAATAAAGAGGTGGCAAATTCAAGGAAGTAATGTGTATGAAAAGGAGGAGCCAGCGTCGCTCCAGCAAGTGCCTGTGAACTTCCACACTCAATTTACACAGCTGCCTTGAAGCTTTGTATTGTGTGTACTGCGCACTGGGACTCCATTACTGCCTGACAATGGCACTCACTCACCTGTCCGCTTCTCTCACCAGCTTCTCCCCGCAGCTCACCAACAGGATGCCCATAAAGCCTTCTTGTTGTGGCTTCAAGACCCGAGGAGGATCAGCCCAGGAGGCTAGTAGGCATTGTAGGGAGGGAGGGACCTGGGTGATGTCTACGATTGGAGGAGAGGCGGCGTTGGGCTGATATGGGAGTGGGTGGCATCCAGTGCATGGATGGGACTCTGACCAAGCCAAGACGGACCCCCCCCCCAACCTGAGCTGAGTGGACCCCTCTGCCCCCAAGCCGAGTAGACCACCCATGTCCAAGCCAGAAAACACTCACCCCCAACTTATTTCCACTCTCCTGATTCGAGCAGGCGAGGTGCCCTAAAGGATTCAAAGCAAAAAATAACTTTAGCAGTACCACACCATAGGTATAATAAATATTATCTTTATTGTAACTATATTCAAAAGTTACATTCCCAAAAAGTGATAAGTTACACATTTGACAACAAAAATTGGTGGGGGTCATCAAGATGGTTTCTTTGGCTCATTTCCCAGGACAAGGCCTGCTTCAGGGAGAACAAGGCTTTTTACATGTCTGCTATGGATGTTGACAAAATATTCAGTGCAGTAAAACTGATGTAGAACAGCAAGACCTATTGATGAATGGACCCCATAAACCCCAGACCTCCTACCAGGAAAGGCAAAAGGGTCATCTGGGTGTAAGATGCCATCATCCACCTCTTCTCAATAAAAGTATAGTCCATCTGGTTTAAGTAGTCTGCTAATAAAGCCATCACATCTAAGGACTGATAAAATGCAATACATTACTTTTTTGGAGTTTTCTTTGGGTTTAGATATCATAAAACAACAAATAAAGACATTTTGTTATTGGGCTGTATTCACTGGAAAAAAGGGCTGGTCAAAACTCAGAAATTTTGACTCACTGTATGGCACAAAACAAAAAGTCTGCCAGCCACGCTTTCCATTAAATAAGCTCAGGAATGAATAATGATACTTATTCTGGCACAAAAGAAAAACATTGCTCAAAGAATTCAAAACTAAATAGGACTTTAACAGTACCACACGAAAAGTATAATAAAAATATTATCTTTATTGTAACAATATTCAAAAGTTACATTCCCAAAAAGGAATATGTTACACATTTGACAAACAAATTGATCTGCATAGTCTGTAATCACACTATAGACAAATACAAACCTTTAGGGGGGTCATCAAGATGATTTATTTTACGTGTTTTGCAGGGCAAAGCCTGCTTCTTCACGAAGAACAAAGCTTTTTACATGTCTGCTATGGATGTTGACTGAATATTCAGTGCAGAAAAAACTGATCTAAAATAGCAAAACCTACAGATGAATGGACCCCAAACACCCCTGGCCTCCAACCAGGATAAGCAATAAGCTCATCAGGGTGTAAGATGTGATCATCCTGCTTTTCTAAATAAAAATATAATCCATCATAGCTCCTTCCTTATATTATTAGCAAAATGCACAGTGAGACTGGCTGTGTTAAGTATACTGCTAATAAAGCCATCACATCTAAAGATTGATAAAATGCAATACATTACTATTTTGTTTTATAATTGGGGGGGGGGGGGGCAGGGTAGATAAGCATAAAAACAACATTATTGAGGATGAATTCACTGGAAAAAAGGGCTGGTCAAAACTCAGACATCTTGACTCACAGTATGGCACAAAACCAAAAGTCTGCCAGCCACGCTTTCCATTAAATAAGCACAGAAATGAAAAATGCTATTTTTCTGCAGTCTTCATAGAAATGGAAATTCCCTTGCTAAAATAATATGTGTATATTACCTGAGGCTTGGTTTGTACCAAGTTGCACAACATAAACATATCCATGAGATGTTGAACCCAGTTAATTCCGAATTCCGAACACTTGCAGCCCCACTAAGACATCTTACAAGCAGACAGTATTTTCCGTTTACTGGTGAAAACACTAATGAAGAAAAACTTTCCATCAAATGATTTAAGCTTGTAACACAATATGCCAGTTTATAGATTTTATTAGCTATATATCCACTTTTGGGTACTACAATCTTTCAAGTGTTGTTCAGTATGACAACTCAGATTTGCCTTTGCAGCAGATAACATAAGGTGGCCTTTTGGCATTTTTCAAATACAAATCGAATGTTCTTTTGTATGATAAAGGAAAATACTTGATCATGTGAGATTGGCATTTCAGCATTTACAGTATCTCACAAAAGTGAGTACACCCCTCAAATTTTTGTGAATATTTTAATATATCTTTTCATGGGACAACACTGAGCCCCGGTTCACACTACTGCGTGTGCGGGGTTTGCATGTCATGTCGGAGCGCACTGCTCCGACATGACATGCGATCAGCTGTGCGGTGCGAGTTTAGCCATACAGTTTGTATGGCTAAATTCGCATCGCACCCGCAGCAAACACGCACAGGAGGCATTTTTGCTGCCGCATCAGGATCGGATCGCACAGCGGTTCACACTTGTGCGATCCGATCCTGTGCGAACTGCACGATCGCACTGCGATATGCGATCAAACTGGGGGTGTCGTTAAGATTACATTGACACCCCCAGCGGATCGCATATGGCAGTGTGAACTGCCGGGGGTGCGTGTGCGATGCGGGAACAGGCTGCGGATTCGCAGCCTTCCCGCATCGCATCAGTGTGAACCGAGCCTGAAGAAATTAAACTTTGCTACAATGTAACGTATTGAGTGTACAGCTTGTATAACAGTGTCAATTTGCTGTTCCTCAAAATAACTCAACACACAGCTATTAATGTCTTATCCCCTGGAAACAAAAGTGAGTACACCCCTAAGTGACAATGTCCAAATTGGGCCCAATTAGCCATTTTCCCTTCCCGGTGTTATCGCTCTCATTTTCTCATACTGGTCACTGGAAGTTCAACATTGCACCTCATGGCAAAGAACTCTCTGAGGATCTGAAAAAAAGAATTGTGCTCTACATAAAGATGGTTTGGGCTATATGAAGATTGCCAAGACCCTGAAACTGAGCTGCAGCATGGTGGCCAAGACCATACAGCGGTTTAACAGAACATGGTCAACCAAAAAAGTTGTGTGTGCATATGCTCAGCATCATGTCCAGAGGTTGTCTTTGGGAAATAGACGTATGAGTGCTGCCAGCATTGCTTCAGAGGTTGAAGGGGTGGGAGGTCAGCCTGTCAGTACTCAGACCATACGCCGCACACTGCATCAAATTGGTCTGGATGGCTGTCGTCCCAAAAGGAAGGCTCTTCTAAAGATGATGCACAAGAGACAAATAATTCTTCACCTCCTCCTAGCTGCCAGAACTTTAATAGTGCGTAAATGGAGAGCCATTGAAACGCCAAACATTTCTGAAACTATACGTTTAGTGAATGAGAATTATAAACTAGAAAAAGCTCTTTCTCTGAATAACTTATCCTACCACAAATTTAAAAAAAGCCTGGTTGGCGTGGCCTTATACACCACAGTAATTATTTAGCAATTTCTTACTAAATAAATGACTACGTTTTGTACAATGCTGCCCGGCGACATTGTACCCCTTGGGGCTCTGGGTCTAGTGGGCGGGAGCTGCTCCTTCCCTTCTCTTCCCATTTGGAAGTTTGAACCATAGTTCCACCATTAAATACTGTATATATTTTCTCCTATGCATATGTTCTCTCTTGCTTATATATTTACTATTGCCATCTACTATTGTAATATTTTAATGACAATCTTTGAAATGAAGCTCCACTACCCTGTTTCTACCCCTGTTTTCTACATCCAGTTGATGTAACTTCGTTGTTATTGTCTTTTTTGATGAAACCAATAAAAATTTATTGATTGGAAAAAATAAAGATGATGCACAAGAAAGCCCGCAAACAGTTTGCCGAAGACAAGCAGACTAAGGACATGGATTACTGGAACCATGTCCTGTGGTCTGACGAGACCAAGATAAACGTATTTGGTTTAGATGGTGTCAAGTGTGTGTGGCGGCAACCAGGTGAGGAGTGCAAAGACAAGTGTGTCTTGCCTACAGTGAAGCATGGTGGTGGGAGTGTCACGCTCTGGGGCTGCATGAGTGCTGCCGGCACTGGGGAGCTACAGGTCATTGAGGGAACCATGAATGACACTGGTTTGGTGGTGGGTCAGTGATGGTCTGGGGAGGCAAATCCATGGAGGGACGCACAGACCTCTACAGGCTAGACAATGGCATTCTGACTGCCATTAGATATTGAGATGAAATCCTTGGACCCATTGTCAGACCCTACACTGGTGCACTGGGTCCTGGGTTCCTCCTGGTGCATGACAATGCCTGGCCTCGTGGCGAGAGTATGCAGCCAGCTACTGGAGGATCCAGGAATTGATACCATTGAATGGCCCTCATGCTTATCTGACCTAAATCCAATAGAACACCTCTGGGACATTATATTTTGGTCCATCCGACACCGCCAGGTTGCACCTCAGTCTGTCCAGGAGCTCAGTGATGCCCTGGTCCAGATCTAGGAGGAAATACCCCAGGATACCATGCATCGTCTCGGGGCATTAGGAGTATACCCCGATGTTGTCAGGTATGCATACAAGCATGTGGGGGGCCATACAAACTACTGAGTACCATTTTGAGTTGCTGCAATGAAATTTTAGCAAAATGGACTAGCTTGCTGCATCATTTTTTAATTTTAATTTTTGTGGTGTCTTTGAATTCAGCCCTTTGTAGGTTTATAATGTTTATTTCAATCAAATGATGTGGCATCCTTTCCTCCCTAACGCATTACCCAGTCCATATCAGTAGAGATATCCAGCATGATTTTTTTCCCCATTGTAATTTGATGTGTTTTCAAAGTGTTCCTTGAATTTTTTTGAGCAGTGTATCTTGGAATGACATTAATATTTTCTCAGAGAACTTTGAGGAATATATGAAATACGAAAACCAAGCTTTTACCCGATTGGCACAGTATGGATTGATACTAAAGAGTACCAAATCTAATCTCATGCAGGCTTGCATCCAATATTTGGGTCATGTTGTGGAGGCTGAAGAAGTGTCACTGTAATTTGCCTAGGTCCAGGGTGTGACAGACTGGCCAATCCCAAATGTAGTTACTGAGCTTCGCTCTTTCTTAGGACTGGTGGGGTAAAATCGGCAGTTTATTCCTCAATTCACTGAATTTGCTGCACCCCTTACACAACTATTGTGGCCATTCATCTAAAAAAAAAAAAAAAAAAAAAAAAAGCTGTTCCCTGACACTATAAAATTGCTTACAACTGCTCCCTTCCTGGCACCTGCCAGCTTCTCTAAGCCCTTATGTGGATACACTGACAGGAGTTGTCAAGGACTCAGGTTGGTGCTAGCTAAAGAACAAGATGAAGTTAACAGATGATTGCTTATGCCACCTACAGAGTGTAATCCGCACAACTATAGCTTCTTTCAGTAGGAACTCCTAGCCCTGGTCTGGGCTATCACACAAAAATTTGCTGAGTATGTCCTTGGTGGACATGTGAATACCATCACTGATAATAACCCACTAGCCTGTCTAGAATTTGCTAAACTGGAAGCCCTGGAACAGTGATGGGTTGCGAGTCTAGCTTGGTTTAACCACACCGATCATTTTAAGCCAGGCCGCCTGCATAGGAATGTATATTCTTTATCTCACTACCCTGTGGTGCAGCTGCAAGGTGACATAGACCAGTGTCTAGAGGAATCTAAAGTTGCCCCTCTTGAAGTAAAATCAACTGAGCAAGAGGTTGCAATGGCAATGCGGAGGAGAAAGAAGTTCCAGCCAGTGGCCAAGATACAAAGGTGAGTGTGCCACCCTGCAGCAACGAGATCCTGATATCACACAAACATGAAGGTTGTTCTTCAGGGACCTTTGTCCCACATATCAAGAGTGAGGAAGGCTTTCATTCACAATCAGACAACTACTCTGATCGTGGAGTCTCCTGGAGGTTTGAAATGGATTGCTGTACTGGAGTGTTAGAGTTCCAACAGAGAGACATCTTCCAATTTCTGATTCCACAGTCAACCATCCTGAAAATCTAAGTGGAAGGGGAAAATAACCACGCTCAGCTCCTATGTCAATAAGCAGCAACTTATGGTGTGACAAACACTTAAACAAAAAATAATAATAATTAATATTATTATTATTCATCCTGAAAATCTGCCAATTCATACTTGACACAACAGGACATTTTTGGGTAGATCGAATTGAAGCTTATGCCTGCCAGTATATCCACTGTCCAGGATTGTCTGACTAGGTTAAATGGGTTTGCAGACAGTGTCACAATTGTGCACTTCGCAAGGGGTTACCTCAACATGCTACTCCCCTTGGTATCTCCATATCAGAATAATTTGAACTGGTAACTATGGACCTTTTAACAGAGGCTAAAACCTCTTCAAGAGATTGTTATGCTTTGCTGTTACATAGTTACATAGTTACATAGTAGGTGAGGTTGAATAAAGACAATAGTCCATCCAGTTCAACCTGTGTAGGTGTGTGTGGCTGTAATCATCTCACATAGCCCTGAATGTTCTGATCCTTGAGATGTACGTCTAAGAGTCTTTTGAAAGCCACCATACTTCCCGCAGAAACCACCTCTTGTGGTAGAGAATTCCACAATCTTGTAGCCCTAACAGTAAAGAACCCCCCACGTTGCCTGAGGTTAAAACGCTTCTCCTCTAATCGCATTAGAGTTGATGGACAATTTCTCTAAATTTGATATTGTGGTCCCTACTCATGGCCAAACTGCAGTCATCATGACCAGACTTTTCTGGACCCATGTAGTCCAATCCTATGATGGTTGTCCAAAGAGGATTCTTTCTGACCAGGGCCCTAGCTTTTAGTCACACATTGCACACCACCTCTAACTATCCACAGGTGAATGGGCCTATGAGTATTTCAATCAGACATTCTTGATCCTGACCCAAACCCTGGAGCAAGGTACTAGTGTAATGTTTGTGCGCATTGGGCCCATGAAAAGCTGTATGCAACATCCATTTTGTTCATGTCTTAGATCCTTTCAACAATGTTGTCATGTGAAGGGCATAGCCTCAGTGACCTTGCACCCCCCCCCCCTTCCTTTCAGTTATACAATACACAAACTGTAAACTGATGCCAGGACCTAATCTGTCCATTGATCGGACATTACCTAATCTACAATCCTGTCTGGAATAAAACTGTAAACCTCTCGCAAGCTTGAGCAATCCAGAGAACTAACAGGTATCAGTCATAAATACCTCAGTTGGAGGGGATGGCAAATCCACATCTGTGTTAGACTGGTTAGCAGTTATACCTCAGAAATTTCAGCATGTTTCATAACTCAAGAAATAATAATAGCACAGCCAGAATAAAGAAGCATTTACCTCCTTCAGTTAATTTATAGTGTTTTGAGTCCAAACACCGCTGCCCCAGGAGTATTGGGAGCAGAACGAGTCCAAATCACCTCTTAGGCAAACTGGGCATCCAAAACCTGTTATGTTTTTATTCATTTTGAACCTATATTCAAGCTGGAAAATAATCTGCATATTAGCAGGCTGTACCGGTAGGTACTATAAATAACTATAGAAAACTGTATTTGGGACAAAGTCATAAACATTGTGACACCCCCAGAAACCACTCCTCAGACACTTAACTGTTCAGATGGCTTCTGTCAACACCCCTTTGATGCCAGAGAAAAAGGGAATGCCAGGACAGTTTGACAACCCTCATTAACATTAAACCAAAAGACACCAAACAGGACTTGTGGGAGCCACAGTCCCGTTTTTTCTTAATCACTGGACACTGAAACCAAGACATTGCATATATTCTTTCTTTTCAACTCTTTTATTTCTCAGTTGTTTTATTGTCTCTTTATTTCTTTGTAACACCCTTTTTCTGTAAATATGTTATTTGCGAAAACTTTGACCTTTTCATTTTTAATCCCTTTTTTAACCACTTCTGGACCAGAAGATTTTCCCCCTTAATGATCAGGCCATATTTTGCGATTTGGCACTGCGTTACTTTAACCACTTAAGCCCCGGAGGATTTGGCTGCTAAACGACCAGGGGGTATTTTGCGATTCGGCACTGCGTGACTTTAACGGACAATTGCGCGGTTGTGCGACACTGTACCTAAACGAATTTGGCGTCCTTTTTTTCCCACAAACAGAGCTTTCTTTTGGCGGTATTTGATCATCTGTGCGATTTTTTGATCACGCGCTATAAACAAAAAAAGAGCGTAAATTTTGCAAAAATAGCAATATTTTTCCCTTTTTTTATATGAAATTCCCCCCAAAAAAAATGTAAAAATCAAAATTTTTTAACATTTTCGGCCAATTTGTTTTATGCTACCTATGTTTGGTAAAAAAAATCGCAAAAAGCGTATTTTGATTGGTTTGCGCAAAAGTTATTGCGTTTACTGACTAAGGGAAAGATTTTTGTCATTTTTGTTGTTTTTTTTTTAACGCGTAATGGCGGCGATCTGCGATTTTTTTTGCGGTACTGCGACATTGCGGCGGACAGATCGGACCCTTGACTGACATTTTTGACACTTTTGGGGTTACCAGTGACATTTCTACAGTAATCAGTGCTATATATATGCACTGTTACTGTAAAAATACACTGGTAGTGAAGGGGTTAACTTTATTTGAGAGGGAGGGGCTGTGTGTGTCCCTAGGGGCGTGATTCTAACTGTGATTGGCTGTGGCTTCAGCTGTATGCAGAGTGATCAACGGATCTACATAGTAGATCCATATGATCAGCTCTCATACAGAGGGGAGAATGACAGGCAGCTTGTTTACACAAGCTGCCTGACTTTCTCCCTCTCCCCCGCCGATCGCAGAGTGGCCGGCGGACATCGGGTCTGCCGGTCACACGCGCGGGGGGGTCCGTGACCACGCGGGAGCGGGAGCGCGCCTCCGGCGGCGCGCGCTCGCTCCCTAGAGCCTCACAAGCTAGTGACGTAGCCCTACGTCACTTTGCCTGTGAGGGGCTGACCGCCGACGTAGATCGGCGTGCGGCGGTCGGCAAGTGGTTAATGGAAAATTGCGACGCTGTACCTAAATATAATTGATGTCCTATTTTACCTACGCTGATACCGTTGTGTTTAAAAAATCCTTGCAATCAATATTTGCTATGTTCTCTCATACAAGAGTAAAAATCTGCCTAGTTGCTATTTCAACGATATTGGTGACCAATCCAGATTGTACTGTGTATGGTGTGCTATCCAAAAATGTAAAATAAAATAAACCTGTGTGATATAAATTGTTTCGTGAAAAGTCAATGTTTTGATGTGATTCCAATGCTGAGTATATAAATAAATGTGTAATCCGCTTCAATAATCATACAGTGTTACCAAATATATAGTGCTGTGTGCTGATACCGTTATGTTTAAAAAATCCTTGCAATCAATATTTGCTATGTTCTCTCATGCAAACTGAAACCAATATATATAAAAGATTCTAATATATATAAATAGTCCATAAAGTGCTTATAAGTGTTATAATCCGTGAGTCCTTAATATAAAGAAAAAGTGCCAGGTGCTTGTGGAATAATCAGCTGCAGGTGCTCAATCCACAAAGTCTGTGGACATGTGGGTGTGTTCCCAAACGGTATGCTCCGGTACGCTCCGTCCGTCCTAGTCCCTCCCCTACGCATGACGACACAGGGACCTTGTGTCTTCCTCAGGGGGATATGATTGGAGGGTAGGATGCTGTTGCTTTCTTATAGAGTTGTTCGGCGCAATCTTTCTGTAGCCCAATTTTCAGATCTAGTTCCTAGTACTATCGACTTCTATACTTGTGTGTATCTATTACTACATGATAGGAAGGACAGGAGCTGACTGTCTTTTTTTGGTGTCTCCCTTATAATCGTTCAGGCATCCGTGGTGCTTGCAATTTATACTAATATTAGCAATGTAAATTTATGCAGTAAGTTTAAAATTGTTTAAAAACAATCGTAAAAACATCTAAAAATAACATAATATTTTATTTAAAATCAAACACCTAAAAATACCTGCATATTATATGTGTTGTGTACCTGGTTAAAAATATATTTTTAAAAGTTACTAATAAAACACCGTAAGTCGAATTCTTTGTTTATTCCTCCTGGATGTAGGGATCCTAGTTGGTGTATCCACCAAGATTCCCTTTTACTTAGTTCTCTGATGAAATTCCCCCCTCTCCAGTGTTTTTTGGGGGCTTCAATCCCCCAAAAGGACATTCCCTTACAGCTTTTTTTATGTTTCTCTTTAAAATGTATTGATAAATAATGTTTGTCATATCCCCTGTTGATGTTATAGACATGTTCCTTTATTCTTTCTCTTAGTGGTCTTTTAGTGCGTCCTACGTAGAATTTATTGCAGGGACATTTGATGACATATACCACACCCTCTGTATCACAGGTGATGAAGTCCCTGATCTCATACATTTTGTTATTTGCTGGATTTTCAAAGGTTAGACGTTTCTTAGTGTTATTAGGTACCCTCATGCATCCATAACACCTCCCACACTTGTGAAATCCCTTGAAAGTCCATCCAAATAAGGATGGCTTTGTTGGGGGTTCTATTACGTTTTCGATTATCTTATCCCTTAGGTTAGGGGCTCTTTTGTATACAATGTCTGGTTTATCTTTTAATATTGGTCCTAGGATCTTATCTTGTTTTAGTATGGGCCAGTATTTTGTTATAATTTGTTCAACCCTTTTGTATTGTATGTTATAATCTAATACAAATTTTATATCCCTTTGGTTCACCTCGTTGTTGGGTTTTTCCTTGTATACTAGATCTCGTCTGTCAATACTTCTGACCCGGTCAACCTCTTTTTCCAAGTAGTCATTTTGATATCCCTTATTTTGAAACATTTGTGTTAGTGTACTCGCCTGTGTTTCAAAATCCTCCATGTTTGTGCAATTTCTTCTAAGGCGTATGTATTGACCCCTTGGTATATTTAAAATCCATGGTTTAAAATGGCAGCTACTTGTTGGTATATAAGAATTTCTGTCCGTTTTTTTAAAATGGGTCTTAGTGCAAATCTGCTGGTCTGTGATGTAAATCTCTAAATCGAGGAAAATTATCTGTTTTTTGCTTATAGTGTAAGACAGAGATATGTTCTGATCGTTGTTATTCAATTCCTCAAATAATTTCTCCATTTCCGTATGGCTACCTTTAGCTATTATGATCAAGTCATCTATAAATCTCTTGTATAGGGTGATTTGTAGTATTTGCAGGTTTTTGTACCACTCTTCCTCCCATTTCGCCATGTAGAGATTTGCTACACTGGGAGCAAATTTAGCTCCCATGGCTACGCCTCTTATTTGCAGGTAGTATGTTTTATTGTACCGGAAATAGTTGTGTTTCAGGCTAAACTTTAAACATCTCAAAATAAATTTCTTCAGCTTGTTGTCTATGGTTCCTGATCTGTTTAATGCCCATTTGACAGCTTCTACTGCTCCTTCATGGCTTATGTTCGTATATAGCGACGCGACATCCGCTGTCGCCATAATAGTGTCATCATCAACTGTTAGGTCATCCAATAGCTGTAAGGTGTGTTTCGTGTCCTTTAAATATGAGGATGTTTCCTTCACTAGTGGTTGTAGAAATACATCAATGTATTCCCCCAAGCGGGCTGTTAGGGAATCTATCCCGCTCACTATGGGCCTACCCGGGGGATTAACACTGTCTTTATGTATTTTAGGTACATAATATATTACGGGGATTCTGCAGGCTGCTGGGGATAGATATTTTGCTTCATCCTTGTTTAGTACCCCCTTATTAGTACCATACTGTATTAATCCATCTAGCTCCTTCTTGTAACTTTTAGTGGGATTGGTTAGTAATTTTTCATATGTTTCGCGATCTTCCAACAATCTTTCCATTTCTTTATTGTACTGTTCCTTGGATAATACCACCAGTCCCCCGCCTTTGTCTGCTGGGCGGATTACTATGTCTTTCCATTTTTCCAGGCTTTTTATCCCTTTATTTATGTCTGCCTGTCCATGGACTTTTTTTAATAGGTAATTGGTCCAATTCTGTTGTGACCAACTTTTTAAACATGTCAACACATTTGTCGTCTGTGATTTTGGGGTTGAAGGTGGACTTGTTTCTCAATGTTGTGTGGGAACTTATTGTTTTGGATCGTTCATAGGGGTTTAAAACGTAATGTTTTTTTTATGTTAATCTGTCTTATGAATTTTTGTATCCCTACATAGGTGTCAAATTTGTTCAGCCCTTTTTTGGGGGCAAACTTGATACCTTTGTCCAGTGTGATCATTTCTTCCTGTGTTAAGGTGGTACCACTTAAATTGTATATGCCTTCTCCTATTGGCACCTTCTTCTTTTTCTGCTGTATTCTCCTCCCTGATCTAAATCCTCGTCTTCTTCCTTTCTTTCCTTTCTGGTGGGTGTCCCCCACCATGCCCCTAAAAAAGCTGGGGTATCTTCAAGATGGTTACGATCCTGGCTTCTTAGGGGGGAATACCTGTTGCTGGTCGGAATGGAGTAGGAAACTTGGAAAAAGAGGTTGACCGGGTCAGAAGGATTGACAGACGAGATCTAGTATACAAGGAAAAACCCAACAACGAGGTGAACCAAAGGGATATAAAATTTGTATTAGATTATAACATACAATACAAAAGGGTTGAACAAATTATAACAAAATACTGGCCCATACTAAAACAAGATAAGATCCTAGGACCAATATTAAAAGATAAACCAGACATTGTATACAAAAGAGCCCCTAACCTAAGGGATAAGATAATCGAAAACGTAATAGAACCCCCAACAAAGCCATCCTTATTTGGATGGACTTTCAAGGGATTTCACAAGTGTGGGAGGTGTTATGGATGCATGAGGGTACCTAATAACACTAAGAAACGTCTAACCTTTGAAAATCCAGCAAATAACAAAATGTATGAGATCAGGGACTTCATCACCTGTGATACAGAGGGTGTGGTATATGTCATCAAATATCCCTGCAATAAATTCTACGTAGGACGCACTAAAAGACCACTAAGAGAAAGAATAAAGGAACATGTCTATAACATCAACAGGGGATATGACAAACATTATTTATCAATACATTTTAAAGAGAAACATAAAAAAAGCTGTAAGGGAATGTCCTTTTGGGGGATTGAAGCCCCCAAAAAACACTGGAGAGGGGGGAATTTCATCAGAGAACTAAGTAAAAGGGAATCTTGGTGGATACACCAACTAGGATCCGTACATCCAGGAGGAATAAACAAGGAATTCGACTTACGGTGTTTTATTAGTAACCTTTAAAAATATGATATTTTTAACCAGGTACACAACACATATAATATGCAGGTATTTTTAGGTGTTTGATTTTAAATAAAATATTATGTTATTTTTAGATGTTTTTACGATTGTTTTTAAACAATTTTAAACTTACTGCATACATTTACATTGCTAATATTAGTATAAATTGCAAGCACCACGGATGCCTGAACGATTATAAGGGAGACACCGCAAGACAGTCAGCTCCTGTCCTTCCTATCATGTAGTAATAGATACACACAAGTATAGAAGTCGATAGTACTAGGAACTAGATCTGAAAATTGGGCTACAGAAAGATGGCGCCGAACAACTCTATAAGAAAGCAACAGCATCCTACCGTCCAATCATATCCCCCTGAGGAAGACACGAGGTCCCTGTGTCGTCACGCGTAGGGGAGAGGCTAGGACAGATGAAGCGTTGCACCCAGCGTAGGTGAGGCTGTCGGGCAGACCAAGGAGGACGGTCGCAAGCCGAGGCGGCTCCCTATTCATCCGAAAGGCATCCGGGAACGGTTAAAGCGATTCATACGTGCATATATGCACCTGGAAATGTGAGTGTACAACTTTTCACTTGGCATTTAATAAAAAGTATAAAACGATATAAGCACTATCTGGAGCTATCTCTTTCACATGGTATCATCCCCTATGGAGTGTTGGAGTTACATGTAGGAGGATACTGCCAGCGAAGTGCCCCAGAGGAGTTAATATTGTATACGATTAGAGGCATATCTATATCGGTCTTAGGCTGGCCATACACTATACAATTTTCTTATTCAATTTCCTTTAGATTTACCTTAAACTATGTAGTGCAAGGGCCTGCCTGACTGCATACAAATTGAAAGTGTTTAGGTTTGACCCTATATTACATGGTTTTGGTAAATCTAAAGGAAAGTTGAACAAGAAAATTGTATAGTGTATGGCCAGCCTTAAGGTGAGCGCCCAATCACGAGGGGGTGCATGGAGTTTGGTGATATATCGCTCAAGCATACCGTTTGGGAACACACCCACATGTCCACAGACTTGGTGGATTGAGCACCTGCAGCTGATTATTCCACAAGCACCTGCCACTTTTTCATTATATTAAGGACTCACAGATTATAACACTTATAAGCACTTTATGGACTATTTATATATATTAGAATCTTTTATATATATTGGTTTCAGTTTGCATGAGAGAACATAGCAAATATTGATTGCAAGGATTTTTTAAACACAACGGTATCAGCACACAGCACTTTATATTTGGTAACACTGTATGATTATTGAAGCGGGTTACACATTTATTTATATACTCAGCATTGGAATCACATCAAAACATTGACTTTTCACGAAACAATTTATATCACACAGGTTTATTTTATTTTATTTTACATTTTTGGATAGCACACCATACACAGTACAATCTGGATTGGTCACCAATATCGTTGAAATAGCAACTAGGCAGATTTTTACTCTTGTATGAGAGAACATAGCAAATATTGATTGCAAGGATTTTTTAAACACAACGGTATCAGCACACAGCACTTTATATTTGGTAACACTGTATGATTATTGAAGCGGGTTACACATTTATTTACATATTTATTTACACATTTAATTACACATTTATTTACATACAATCTGGATTGGTCACCAATATCGTTGAAATAGCAACTAGGCAGATTTTTACTCTTGCGCAACACTATTTATTGTATTTATTGCTCTATTGAACTTAAAGTGGAAAATTTGCCTCCCTGTCTTTAAGGTACCCCTGAAGTGGTACCTACCTCCAATAGAGACTCAACCCACTGACCCAGGAGTTCAGTGTGAGCCACCTGTGGAAGTTGCTGACAGTGTCAAAGTTGTAGATGAACTGAGGAAGGGGTGATAAAGCTAATATACTGCCTTCCATGTCTACTTTGGACACAGAACTAAATGTTGCGGACAGTCCACTTGTTGATGTAGAAAGTAGCAATGAGAAAAATCTTCTAACTGACAATCGCCTGTTAAACATTCTGATGTGTTATAACTTTTTGCTGTTTATCTAACTTTTCAATTTGCAGTTTTCTGCTGTTTAATTGTATGTTAAGGGTGGCCAAAGCCTAATAGCTTGCCTGCATGCAACCTTTTGGACTTGGGTCCAACTATCTGCATGCCAGTTCTGACAGTGGAAGGACTCATGCATACCTCCCAACTTTTTGAGATGGGAATGAGGGACACCTATTAGCACTTTTTGAAAGATATAAAGTGCATTTTATAAACAACTATATGATCAGACCAAAATGAGGGAGAAATGAGGAGGAAATAGGGACAGAGGGACTTTGTTCCAAATAAGGGAAAGTTCCTCTAAATCAGGGACAGTTAGGAGCTATGGATCATGTGCCCAGCTATCTTTGCCTTATCAGGTGTGGCCTCTCTGAGCTGCTGAGGGAGTGAAGCAAAAAAACACAGGAAGTTGTGGGAAAAGAAGCTACAAGAGCACAGTAGTAAATATGGCAGATTATATCTTGATATCTTTAGGATCACAGCCAGGAGGGTCTAGTGGTTGGCTGGTGTGGCTGAATTTTGATTTCCAAAAATATTGACCTTATGGGCATGGACGTAGGAACTGGGGGGGACGGGGGGGACATCCCCCCCAGGAAATAATGCGGGGGGGACAGGTATGGTGAAATCCCCCCCAGTTTAGTACTTGGAGAGTGCTGTTAACTACACCACGAACAACGTAGTCACTGCAGGGATCAGCAAGGTGTCCGTACACGGACACTGGTGTCCGTAATTGGTCCTTGCAGGGTCCGTGGTGGCAGCGCAGTCAGTGACAGTCACAGCTGACTTCCACCTCCCACGCCGCTGCCCGCTGGTTAGTAGGATTGTGCCGGCGTCCTAGCCAATCAAGTGAACTAGTGCTCAAGTTGCGCCTTGCGCATCGGTTGCCCCGCCCCCAGGCCCTGAGTGCTTCAGAGTGGAGGACTCGGAGAAGAACGGAAGGAACTTACAAGTTCCTCCTCTAACCTGCTGCCCGTGCCTGCCATGACCTGTCTCAGCAGTGCGCAGCATGCCCCAGCTCACCCGGGCTCCAGCTTCCCATGAGAGACGTGGATAAGTCAACTCTTCATTCGTTCTGCATTGTGAGTATGTGACCTCCTATTACAGCGAATCCAGAATTTAAAATCGGAATGGATCATTAAAGGAGAAGGAGATCTATAGGGGACCCTGTCTAGTGCCTTGATTGCTCTAAAGGGGAATATATAGGGGACCCTCCCTGGCCTGGAATGGGGATCCATTGAGAATTCTATGAGGTCTGCCCTAAAGGGGCATCTATGGAGGGAATTGCCCTAGTAAAGGGGAATCTTTGGGGATGCTGGCCTGCTCTAAAGGGGGATCTATGGCAACCTTGCTTTAAAGGGGATCTATGCCATAGATCCCCCTTTACAACTCAGTTCCCCTAGATCCCCTTTAGAGCAGGCCCAGGTTCCCCATAGATCCCCTTTAGAGCAGGCCCGGGTTCCCCATAGATCCCCCTTTGGAGCAGGGTCCCCATAGATCCCCCTTTGGAGCAGGGTCCCCATAGAACCCCCTTTGGAGCAGGGTCCCCATAGATACCCCTTTGGAGCAGGGTCCCCATAGATCCCCCTTTGGAACAGGGTCCCCATAGATCCCCCTTTGGAGCAGGGTCCCCATAGATCCCCCTTTAGAGAAAGGTCCCCATAGATTCTATGAGGATCCTTCTCTAAAGGGGGATCTTTGGGGACCCTTCTCTAAAGGGGGATCTATGGGGACCCTTCTCTAAAGGGGGTCTATGGGGATCCTTCTCTAAAGGGGGATCTATGGGGACCCTGCTCCAAAGGGGGATCTATGGGGACCCTGCTCCAAAGGGGGATCTATGGGGATCCTGCTGCAAAGGGGGATCTATGGGGACCCTTCTCAAAAGGGGGATCTATGGGGACCCCGGGCCTGCTCTGGGTTTTGATGTAAATTTGTGTCACCGTTGGTTACATACTGTGCTGGTGGATGTGTTCACCTACAGGCAACAGGGATATGGGGTTAGGGGTGGCTGGGAGGGTTTTAGTTGGGTGCAGCTTCCTTTAAACAATTTTGCTTTTTTTAATAATTAAAAAAAATTAGCTTAGCCTAGAAGACCTTCTAAGCTCTGCTATCTGGTCTTTAATTAAGACTTTAATATGTTCAGGTTTTGATGTAGATCTATGTCACCTTTGGTTACATACTGTGCTGGTGGAGGTGTTCACCTACAGGCAACAGGGATATGGGGTTGGGGTGGTTAAGAGGGTTTTAGTTGTGTGCAGCTTCCTTTAAACAATTTTTCTTATTTTACTAATCTAAAAAAAATAGCCTAGCCATAGAAGACCTCCTAAGCTCTGCTATCTGGTCTTCAGTTAAAACTTTAATATGTTCAGGTTTTGACGTAAATTGGTGTCACCTTACAAACTGTGCTGGTGGAGGTGTTCACCTACAGGCAACAGGGATATGGGATTGGGGGTGGTTGGGAGGGTTTTAGTTGGGTGCAGCTTCCTTTAAACTCTTTTGCTTTTTTTAACTAATTAAAAAAAATTCATGCACACGCACACACACGCACACACACTCTCTCTCTCTCGCAGTTTACTGAAAAAGCATATACCTGGCGAGTAAAAATGCTGTCCCCCCCAGATTTGTGTGGGTTCCTACACCCTTGCTTATGGGAAACATGGCCTTGAGCAGTGGCTGAAGATTATCCACCTCAGCAGATTTTGGTAAACTGGAAATTGATTTTATTTCTTGTGAAGGCCAACTTCTTTATTGATTGTTACGGTAACCGTTACTATTTAAAATTGTTTAAAATACGCTCTAATAAAGTGTACTTTTAGAATCTCCCTGAAGCCTGAACCCAAGGATATGTGAGCTAGAGATGTATAATAGCTCTCTATACAAATTTCTGTAATAAGACAAGATCACCTGAGCCATACACAATACTTGAAGCAGATAGAGCTAAATATTGATGTCAGCCTTCTACTAAAGAACTAGATATGTATTGGAGATACTCAAGGTTTTTTGTTTTGTTTTGATTTTTTTAACATGCTTTGATGTTGAGTTGATTTTGACATTCCTTTAAGATGCTTCTGAGATTATTTAGAATTTATTGCAGTTGTATTTTATCTGCAGCTGACCTAAATTCTTCTAGACTTGTATGGGGAAAGAAGTAGCTCCGACACCAATGAAAACCTGTCCACACTGTCTCCTAGTTAGGTATGAGATTACTGTATTTTGGGCAAAAACAAGAAAGAAAGCCGCTCAGGTGCAAGTTCAGCACTCGGTGCAGGTCAGATCCGCCATCCAAGCATATAGACATCCAAAAGAGAGAGACCGCACTCGAGAGTTGTTTAAATAAAAATAAAAAACCTCTCTTCATCTATATTTTATTGTACCGACTCTACACCGCTGCCGATGGATTACTTGGAGAAACTCTTTTCCAATAATTACTTTTGGATAAAGACAATTTTTATGTAGCTATTATTGACTACCAGAGGACAAGCCCTATAAGTATACATGTCATGTGTTGCTTGTTACATTTCTTTGACTCTTTCAGCCCGCTATATATATATACATGTATTTATATGTATTTTTTCTATTAAAACATGTGTTTTTATATTGTTTGTATGTACCCTCCTCCCTCCCCCTGCAAGGAGGGAGACATGTTTTGTAATCAAATGTCTTCAGCTTGAGATTGTGGATTGCTAAATGAACAGCTGTGTGCCTTCTCGTATCAATTAACTCAGGGTGTAAGCAATTACATTCCTATCCACCTTTTACTTGGTTTATCTACAAAAGGTTGCTGGCATCCACAGTCTCAAGGTGTGTGGTTATGAGTAAGCGATTTTTATCGTGAAACGCGTCAACCCGACACGTCTGTCCGTGTATTGCACTGTCTGTCTGCTGTCTGTTGGATTTATGGAGAATAAAGGAGTCCTAAGGATTTTTATTTAAACAACTCTCGAGTGCGGTCTCTCTCTTTTGGATGTCTATTACTGTATTTTGCCCAGGTTTTAACTGTCCACCATAAACTCCATGAGCATTTATAAAGCTCAAAATCGTGCATTTCTCTTCACCACAACAGAGGCTTTAGATTCTGTTCTAAAGCCTCAGTGAAGTTCCAGATTGTCTGTATCTCTTCAATGTGTCACAAGTATATGCACCCACTCACATAATGATGCAATTAATATTTTTTTTCCTATAAAAAGGATCAGACAAAAATCAGCATGAAATAAAAAAATAATTTATCTTTTAACATGTTTGTTACAGGCTTCCAGGGGGAGGAAAGTTAAATGATGATCATAGCAACCAACAATTGGCAAGGTGTACAGCCACCAAACACTACATGACTTTGGGCTAGGATACTATTCCTGGATGTAGTTGCTGACCCTTGATGATGCTTAGACCAAGATTGTAAAGGCTTTTCAGAGAAAAATTGCATTGTCGGGCAGATACACACACATACTCATTATTTGCATTATCATGCATGTACTTAACTTCAAAGAATATCTCTGAGGGTAGATCTGCATTAAAGGAATCATTTACCTTTTAGATTTTCCAGCTTCCACCACTGGTTTACAAAATATATCACTCTTCTACTGTGGATGGCTACCTCTATTGGAAGAGAGAAAATTGAACCTTTATTTTTTCCTGATGCTTGGTAGATGGCGTGTTCAAAAAATGACCACAAGCACTAAGTCATCAGAAACCATGACCATAAAACTATGTTGAGGTAAAAAATTATGCCTAATATACATTGCACAACCAAAGTGAGAAATTTTGAGACAGTAGTGGATTATTTCATTCTTGTGGAATTTCCAGTTTTCGAATTTCAATAAAATGAAAGTAAAACAAAGTGTACACTCATAGAGTAGTCATAGACAGATTTATTCTCAATAAGACTTGTCCAAGTATGACTTCTACAACAAGCTGGCAGGTAGTCTGTTTTCCCATTTTTAATACCATTTCCTATTGAGTTTTATTTGATTCACTCTTCTACATGAAACTTTTATTTTCCAGTTAACAAAATAAAACCTTTAGAGTATATTTGTATGTCAGTATACACTCATAAACCCGCGCTATGTACCTACTTTTTATACAGCTGATGTACTAATTCAGAATGTGATCTAAGATATAAGTTACTTAAATACAGCGCTCAGCCAAACTATAAAAAACTCACTGTATATCTATATAGTCTTATTCCAAAATGGATTCATTTCATTATTTTCCCCAAAATTCTACAAAAAATACCCCATAATGACAGCATGAAAGAAGTTTGTTTGAAATCTTTGCAAATTTATTAAAAATAAAAAATGAAAAAAACACATATACACAAGTATTCACAGCCTTTGCCATGACATTCCAAATTGAGCTCAGGTGCATCCTGTTTCCACTGATCATCCTTGAGATGTTTCTACAACTTGATTGGAGTCCACCTGTGGTAAATTCTGGGAAGAAGGGCCTAAGTTAGGGAGGTGACCAAGAACCAAATGGTCACTCTGACAGAGCTCCAGTGTTTCTCTGTGGAGAGAGGAGAACCTTCCAAAAGAACAACTATCTCTGCAGCACTCCACCAATCAGACCTGTATGGTAGAATGGCCAGATGGAAGCCACTCCTCAGTAAAAGGCACATGACAGCCTGCCTGGAGTTTGCTAAAAGGCACCTAAAGGACTCTCAGACCATGAGAAACAAAATTCTCTGGTCTGATGAAAAACAAAGATTGAACTCTTTGGCTTGAATGGCAAGCGTTATGTCTGGAGAAAACCAGGCACCGCTCATCACCTGTTCAATACCATTCCTACAGTGAAGCATGGTGATGGCAGCATCATGCTATGGTGATGTTTTTCAGCGGCAGGAACTGGGAGACTAGTCAGGAATGAGGGAAAGATAAATGCACCAATGTACAGACACATCCTTGATGAAAACCTGCTCCACAGTACCTGGAGTATCTGGACCTCAGACTGGGGCAAAGGTTAATTTTTCAACAGGACAACGACCCTAAGCACACAGCCAACAAAGGAATGGATATGGGACAACTCTGTAAATGTCCATGAGTGGCCTAGCCAGAGCCAAAACTTGAACCCTATTGAACATCTCAAAAATCTCAAAATGACCTTACTGGTGGCGTTTAGGAGATCTCTAGTCGCCTGGGTTCCGGGGACGTGGGGCGCGGGATCCTGGGTGGGGTCCTCCTCTTTAGTTCCCCCCCCCCTTTTTTCCACTTCTTCCATTTCCTTTCTCCTACTACTCTTCTTTACTCCTATCTCTTTGGCGTCATAGCTATATATAACATATGCCCTATTAGGTACCCCCAATTGCAGTGCCTATGTGTGCTTGCATTAGCTACCCCAGAGCAGGGACACGGTGGTAGGCTGAACAATTGGTTGATACTGAGGTTCCTTGTAACTTCCTTCATTTCTCGGTCCTAAAGCTCATTGTAACCTGTTGCATGTATCGACCAATACTTGATCTTGATTAACATTACACTGTTTAAAGACTTTTCACTTTCTCAGGGCAACAGATCCAAATGCGCATCACTATAGTGCACCATGATTGTTTATTATGCTTGTTCTTTCTCCTTTTAATTTTTGCTTGCAGTGGGACAATTGGGACTGATGTGCCTATGTTTACAGTTTTCTGTACCTTTGATGTCCTTTCTAAAAAAACTTGCAATAAAACAGTACCCACCAGCAGTACCAGCCAACAGTACATACCAGCAGTACCCGCCAGCAGTACCTCATAGCAGTACTCACCAGCAGTACCAGCCAGCAGTACCCGCCAACAGTACCTACCAACAGTACCAGCCAACAGTGCTCCCCAGCAGTACCTGCCAGCAGTACCCACCATCAATACCTGCCAGCAGTACCCTCCAGCAGTACCCACCATCAGTACCTGCCATCAGTACCCACCAGCAGTACCAGCCAGCAGTACACACAAGCAGGACAAGCCAGCGGTACCCACCAGCAGTACCCATAAGCAGTAGCCACCAACAGTACCCACCAGCAGTACAAGCCAACAGTACCTCCCAGCAGTACCCACCAGCAGTACCCACCAGCAGTACCAGCCAGCAGTACCCGCCAGCAGTACCCACCAACAGCACCAACCAACAATACCCACCAGCAGTACCACCCAGCAGTACCCACCATCAGTAACTGCCAGCACTACCCGCCAGCAGTACCCACCATCAGTACCTGCCAGCAGTACCAAACAACAGTACCCACCAGCAGTACCAGCCAGCAGTACCCACCAGCGGTACTAGCCAGCAGTACCCACCAGCAGTACTAGCCAGCAGTACCCACCAGCAGTACCCCCCAGCAGTACCAGCCAACCGCACCTACCAGAAAGCAGTACCCACCAGAAGTACCCACCAGCAGTACCCGCCAGCAGTACCCACCAGCAGTACCAGCCAACAGTATCCACTAGCAGTACCAGCCAGCAGTACCCACCATCAGATCAGTACCTGCCAGAACTACCCGCCAGCAGTACCCACCATCGGTACCTGCCAGCAGTACCAGCAAGCAGTACCCACTAGCAGTACTAGCCAGAGGTACCCACCAGCAGTATCAGCCAGCAGAACCCACCAGCAGTACCAGCCAGCAGTATCCACCAGCAGTACCAACCAGCAGTACCCACCAGCAGTACCTGCCGGCAGTATCCACCGCCAGCACCAGCCTGCAGTACACACCATCAGTACCAGCCAGCAGTACCCACCATCAGTACCCACCAGCAGTACCCGCTAGTAGTACCCACCAGCAGTACTCCCCAGCAGCATCTGCCAGAAGTACCAGACCTGGAGGACAGCCAGCTGCAGCCACCAGCTATACTCACCTGGGGGACAGCAGCCAGCGATACCTGCAGGAATCCTGAGGAAGAAGTGAAGATTGAGGTCAATTGAGGTGCAGGAAAACCGCAGTGCATCTGTTTGAAAGCAGCCTTAAGCCCCTTTCACACGATCGGTCTGTGCATTAGCATGTGTAAATTGTTGCAATGTGTTTTTTAATATCTAGCTGTGTTTTGTCATAATAAAATGTCATGCCCTTATTCATACATGTATGAACAAGAACATTACATTTTCTGGCTGCCTAAGTCACATGTCCTAGGGGTGCAACTAGCCCCCAGCACATAATGCGGAGTGCCACTTCCCTGAAATTAGTTTTTGCAGGTTGAGATGTCTGTAGATAGATTTGTAAAGAGGCAGTGCTGTGTAAATTAATTTTATCCAGGAAGCAAGTGAGTGTGCTACTGACTTTTCATTAGCATTTCAAACTTTGAATAGAAGAATACTGAACAGACTCCTTAGACAAATCATCAGAGCCAATCCCTCCACCAGTCACAAAAAGCAGACAGAAATGATAAGCGGGACATTCACCAGATTATCATCTCTGAGAAACTGACTGACCACCATCCAATGTTTCTGTATCACAGGGCTGTACCAAAATATATGAATGAAATCAGCAGTGTGTGTTCAACACTAACATTCCAAAGCCACTTCTAGACAGATACCTGCTAGTTTGACAGAAGTTAAATTAATTCTGTATAAAAATGTACAAACCCGATTCCAAAAAAGTTGGGACACTGTGCAAATTGTGAATAAAACAGAATGCAATGATGTGGAAGTTTCAAATTTCAATATTTTATTCAGAACACAACATAGATGACATATCAAATGTTTAAACTGAGTAAATGTATCATTTTAAGGGAAAAAAAAGTTGATTTTAAATTTCATGGCATCAACACATCTTAAAAAAGTTGGGACAAGGCCATGTTTACCACTGTGTGGCATCCCCTCTTCTTTTTATAACAGTCTGCAAAGATCTGGGGACTATGGAGACAAGTTGCTCAAGTTTAGGAATAGGAGTTTTGTCCCATTCTTGTCTAATTCAGGCTTCCACAGTTGCTCAACTGTCTTAGGTCTTCTTTGTCGCATCTTCCTCTTTATGATGCGCCAAATGTTTTCTATAGGTGAAAGATCTGGACTGCAGGCTGGCCATTTCAGTACCCAGGAGCTTCTTCTACGCAGCCATGATGTTGTATTTGATGCAGTATGTGGTCTGGCATTGTCATGTTGGAAAATGCAAGGTCTTCCCTGAAAGAGACGACATCTGGATGGGAGCATATGTTGTTCTAGAACTTGGATATACCTTTCAGCATTGATGGTGCCTTTCCAGATGTGTAAGCTGCCCATGCCACACGCACTCATGCAACCACATACCATCAGAGATGCAGGCTTCTGAACTGAGCGCTGATAACAATTTGGGTTGTCCTTGTCCTCTTTAGTCCGGATGACATGGCTTCCCAGTTTTCCAAAAACAACTTCAAATTTTGATTAGTCTGACCACAGAACAGTTTTCCACTTTGCCACAGACCATTTTAAATGAGCCTTTGCCTAGAGAAAACGTCTGCACTTCTGGATCATGTTTAGATATGGCTTCTTTTTTGGCCTATCGAGTTTTAAATGGCAACGGCGAATGGCACGGTGGATTGTGTTCACCGACAATGTTTTCTGAAAGTATTCCTGAGCCCATGTTGTGATTTCTATTACAGTAGCATTCCTGTAAGTGATGCAGTGCCGTCTAAGGGCCCGAAGATCACGGACATCCAGTATGGTTTTCCGACCTTTGACCCTTACGCACAGATTTTGTTCCAGATTCTCTGAATCTTTGGATGATATTATGTACTGTAGATGATAACTCCAAACTCTTTCAAATTTTTCTCTGAGAAACTCCTTTCTGATATTGCTCCACTATTTTTTGCCGCAGCATTGGGGGAATTGGTGATCCTCTGCCCATCTTGACTTCTGAGAGACACTGCCACTCTCAGAGGCTCTTTTTATACCCAATCATGTTGCCAATTGACCTAATAAGTTGCAAATTGGTCCTCAAGCTGTTCCTTATATGTACATTTAACTTTTTCGGCCTCTTATTGCTACCTGTCCCAACTTTTTTGGAATGTGTAGCTCTCATGAGCCAAAATGAGCCAATATTTGGCATGACATCTCAAAATGTCTCACTTTCAACATTTGATATGTTATCTATATTATATTGTAAATAAAATATAAGTTTATGAGATTTGTTAAATTAGTCCATTCCTTTTTTACTCACAATTTGTACAGTGCCCAACTTTTTTTGGATTTGGGTTTGTATATTGAATATAACAATCCCTGTTGGACGCTAAATGCAAAAATGGGTACTCCCACACATCCACCAAGTCATTTTTTTTTTTTTTTTAGCAGAGACTCCAGAGAGTAAAATGGAGATCATTGCAATACTTTATGTCACACCTTATTTGCGCAGCGGTCTTACAAACGCAGCTTTTTTTTTTTTTTAAATACACTTTTTAAAATAAAAATAAGAAACCAGTAAAGTTAGTCCAATTTTTTCTATAAAGTGAAATATACTGTTATGCTGAGTAAATAGAAACCCAACATGTCATGCTTTAAAATTGCACATGCTCGTGGAATGGCGACAAACAATGGTAATTAGAAATCTCCATAGGTGATGTTTTAAAAAAGATCTAGGGCTATAACCTCACATGTGTGGTTTGAACACTGTTTACAAATGTGGGCACAACCTGCATTTGCGTTCCCTTCTGTGTGTGAGCTCGGTGGGACAGGGCGCTTTTATATATATATATTTTTTTTTTTTTTTCTTATATATTTTACCTTTTGTTTTTTATTTTAACGCTGTCCCTTTAAAAAAAAAAAAAATTAAATAGAAATAAGCAAGACAGGTCCTCTTTAATGTGAGATCTGGGGTCAAAAAGACCTCAGCTCTCACATCTACACTTAAAAGCATGAAACAAATTACATTAATTTTGCTGAGGTTCAACAAAGGCTAATGGGGACCATGGTCCATGAGAATCTCACTTTCATCCTCGAGGACTACCATGCCAAGTTCTTAAAGGTTTGAGACCCGTGTATTTCCTAAAATGCTTACCTGAATATAGACTGGACTTTGCTCTTGGTCTGACTTATCTCGCCATCCCTGTCACCCCTACACACCCCAGCTTCCAGCCCACATGGACTTTTTCCTTACACTCGTCTTTCCCCCTCCCTTTCCTCCTCCCCATGCCCACCCCAGGCAAACATCCCCATTCCTTTTCTTCCGCTCTTTTCTGCTCTCTCTTCTCTGCATTTCTCACTTTTTCTTGCTCCGTACTTCTTCATGAAGTGTTAAACACTTCCCCCCAGTACTGTAGAGGTGACCATGATAGCTAACACGGAGCTCTCCTCATCAGAACCACCTGCTTCCTACTCCTTTCGAACAAGTCATGGGGTTTTTGCCCCCTCATAACTCATGATATCTGGTTCATGCATGTGTACTGTTTTCTTGTATTATGGTGGAACCCTTTTACAGATTGCACCTCTGAACCCCCTAACGTTCCTTGTGCCTTGCTTTATTTTCTTGTACTGTCCTGGAAATATTTTAAACCCCCAAAAAAACTTTGTGCAACAAATCAATAGATGCCTTCATCTCCACACCTCAGTGAGTGAGCTGGCACTAGCTCAAAAGACTCATTCAGATAATTACTGAAGTCTCTAGGAATCACTAAGGGAAGGGACATAAAAGGCATAAGCCTATCAATAATACCATACAGTATCTGCAGCTGTAAAGACTGGGAAACATACACATTTACTACAGCTACCCTATGCCTATTAGGATCCAATTTTAACAAAAGATAATGTCCTCCAGCCACTCCTAGATCAAGAAACACCTGGTAAATGGTGCACAGAAAGGATTTAATCTAATTTATTTTATTCAAAATGGAAACCTCCCTGTTATATGAAGAAAAGGTGGTGTACAAAGCCCTTTGGTCCTTGGGATGGCAAAAAGCTAAAATTATGTTATTTGGAAAAAAAATTATGTTAACTTCTAAGTGCGTCTTTTGTAAGAGAATAAGGTTTAATTGACTTAAGTACAGTGCATTGCAAAAGTATTCGGCCCCCTTGAACTTTTAGACCTTTTGCCACATTTCATGCTTCAAACATAAAGATATAAAACTGTCATTTTTTGTGAAGAATCAACAACAAGTGGGACACAATCATGAAGTGGAAGGAAATTTATTGGATATTTCAAACTTTTTTAACAAATAAAAAACTGAAAAATTGGGCGTGCAAAATTATTCAGCCCCCTTAAGTTACTACTTTGTAGCGCCACCTTTTGCTGCGATTACAGCTGTAAGAAGCTTGGGGTATGTCTCTATCAGTTTTGCACATCAAGAGACTGAAATTTTTGCCCATTCCTCCTTGCAAAACAGCTCGAGCTCAGTGAGGTTGGATGGAGAGTGTTTGTAAACAGCAGTTTTCAGTTCTTTCCACAGATTCTCGATTGGATTCAGGTCTGGACTTTGACTTGGCCATTCTAACACCTGGATATGTTTATTTGTGAACCATTCCATTGTAGATTTTGCCTTATGTTTTGGATCATTGTCTTGTTGGAAGACAAATCTCCGTCCCAGTCTCAGGTCTTTTGCAGACTCCATCAGGTTTTCTTCCAGAATGTTCCTGTATTTGGCTCCATCCATCTTCCCATCAATTTTTTTTTTTTTTTAAATCAAAACAACTTTATTCGTGTACTGAAAACATCCAACACAAAGTACAGGCATTTGAAAAGAATTTTGCTCCACTGCAATGACAACATCATATGCAGTGGCACGTATGGACATAGGATAATCAACCATGCATATAAGTACAACATACAGAAGCAAATTTTGAAAGAACCTCAAAAGCTCACGGCTGCCATAGAAGCTATACACCGAGGGCTAGGAGTTGCAAGTATAGGAGGAGTTCAACCACCTGTCCCAAACGTTTTTGTATTTACCAGGACACCCTCTATTGACATAAATGATTTTCTTGTACGGTAGGGTAGCGTTAACTTCCTTGATCCACAACGCCAGAGTAGGTACAGTCTGCTGCATCCACACTCGAGCCAAGAGTTTGCGGGCTAGAAAAAGTGTTTCTTGCAAAAATCTAACCGTGTGCTTGTCTAAATCCTCATCAGAAAAAAGTCCCAACAGGCACATCCTGGGGTCAAGAGACACAGGAGCACCCATCCGATCATGGAGAAATTGAACCACCTGTGCCCAGTATCCGCGCACTTGCGGACATTGCCATAAGAGGTGGTCGAATGTGCCAGTCTCCTGTGAGCATTGAGGGCACTGAGACGTCCGGTTTGGGCAAAAACTAGCCAGACGTACAGGGGTAAGATAAGCTCGATGAAGGATACAGGTTTGAGTGAACCGGTCAGACATTTTGGGGGAAGCAGATTTGGCACATAGTAACACATCACCCCAGTCTTCATCTGCAACCTCCCCCAGCAGAGGCTCCCACCTAGTCTTTAGGTCGTAGGCAAGTTTGGTGGCTGCCGGAGTAACCAACATGTCATATAGCATGGTGATAAGGCCCCTGTGATCAGTATGCGTCAGAACTCTAGCCAAGTCCAACGGCTCCCCTGAAGGGCAACCCGCACTAAATTGAGAACTCAGGGCATGGTGAAGCTGCATGTACCGAAAAAACATGGAAGGTGGTAGGTCATACTCCTGTTTCAGCTGGCTATAAGTCTTCACAGCTCCCCGATGTAACACATGGGAGAGCAGGAAGACGCCCCTAGATATCCAGACACTTGGGTCAGGTAGCTGCAAGAGTTCAGGAAGGGACCTGTTAAACCACAACGGTGTATCAGCATGCAAACCGCCGTCCCCCACCCTCCGCAGTGCCAAATCCCATACTCTTTTATACTGATGCAACAGTCCTCCACGTGGAGGTGGCTGGGGGGACCCCGCCATCCCCCGGAAAATGTCGCAGAACGGGTGTGGAACAGCGGGTGGAGGGTCCCTGCAGACCAAATGACGGCTGTCCTGCTTGTCTAGATGATAAAAATGGGAGATCTGAGCCGCCAGGTAGTACAAAGGGAGATCAGGGACAGCTAGGCCCCCCAGGGAAGTCGGGAGCCTGAGCACCCGAGCAGACAGCTTGCGCCTAGCCGAGCCCCAGATGAAAGAATTCCAAAGAGACTCTAAGACCTTGAAGTAACAAAGGGGAATGTAGGTCGGGCAGTGCCACAGCACATACAGCACCTTAGGCAACAGTATCATCTTCAGTAGCCCTATGCGCCCCATCACCCCCAGAGGGAGCCTGGCCCAAGTTTGAAGTTTAGTCTTAAACAGGGCGATGAGGGGTTCAACGTTCAGGGAAATATAATCTGAGGGGACCCGAGAGATATAAATACCCAGATACTTAATGGTGGCCACCCGGTTCAAGGGCAGGGAAGCTTGCTCTAGCGTAGGGGGAAAAACATCCATGGGTAAGACCTGAGACTTGTCCCAATTAATTTGCAAACCGGAAAACCGCCCAAATCATTCGATAACCTGCAGGGCCATAGCCAGGGAAGGACCCGCATCAGAAAGGTACAGGAGCATGTCGTCGGCATAGAGACTGACTTTCTCCACCAGGGGGCCAGCACATAGGCCCTCCACCCTGGGATGAGAGCGAAGCGCCACCACTAGAGGTTCAACCGCAAGAGCGTACAGCAAGGGGGAAATGGGGCATCCCTGACGAGTGCCCCGAAGGAGGGGAAACTCGTCTGAGGTCCAACCATTCGCCAACACTCGCGCCCGTGGGGCATTGTAGAGGATGGTCAACCACCGAATGAAGCGCGGGCCAAATCCAAAAGGCACGTAAACAACACCATAAATAATTCCATTCAACAGAATCGAAGGCCTTTGCAGCATCCAGGGAGACCACCACCCTAGAACCGATACTAGCATGGGAGGCCTGGAGATTCATAAAAAGTAGCCTAGTATTGTACGCTGTATTCTTTGTGGGCATAAAACCCGTCTGGTCAGAGTGTATCAGTGTGAGGATCCCTTTGTTTAGGCGGAGAGCCAGAACCTTAGCCAAGATTTTGACATCCGTCTGCAGCAGTGAGATGGGCCTGTACGATTCAGGATAGAGAAGGTCCTTCCCTGGCTTGGGTAACAGCACAATGAGAGCCTCGCGCATCGAATCGGGTAAAGCCCCTCTCTCAAAAATCTTCTGATAGAGGGTCAAAAGCCGAGGAACCATGGTAGGAGAGAAGTGCGTATAGAATTCGGTAGGGAGCCCATCAAGGCCAGGAGCCTTACAACGAGCAAAGCTAGATATGGCAGCCTGCACCTCAGCAGCGGTGAGGGGGGTCTCCAGGGCCGCCACCTGTTCCGCCAACAACTAGGGAAGCAGGAGTTCAGCTAGCAGGGTGGTTAATTCAGAGGGTTCACATGCGACCTTAGAAGGTGTCACGAAAAAAATTAGCGAACATTCGGGCAACCGTGGCCGCATCGCTAACCCGAGAGCCATCCGAGGCAGCCAATGCAATCACAACGGAGGGGCAAGCGTCCAAATGTGCCAGATAGGCCAGTAGCCTGCCCGGGCGCTCCCCCTGCTCGAATATCCGCTGTTAAGCAAAGAATAATTTGTGACGGGCCCTCTCATAACTAAGTTGTTCCGCCACCCGCGTCTGCATGCGAAGCCTATCTAGAGTCTCCAGGGACGGTCCACGGGCACACTGATTCTCCAAATTGGTCAACTCCTCCATCACCTGTGTAAAAGAGGCCCAAGACTGCCGCTTAAATTTAGAGATGCAGTCAGACAAATGTAACCGGGCATGCGACTTAAAAGCATCCCACACCGTAAGCGAATCTGAGGTACCGTCATTCGTCGCAAAGAAGGATTCCCACTCCACCTCCATAGTAGGCAAATCCGGGATTATGTTAAGCCAAAACGGGTTAAGACGCCAATTACTGCGCGGAGGCCTCGACAGGACATGGAGGGTCACCCAGTAAGGGGCGTGATCCGAGAGGATACGAGGGCAGAAACCTGCCGCACACAGTTGGGGTATAAGCTGGTCTGACACAAAAACATAATCTATGCGGGACATTGTGGCATGGGAAGCGGAAAAACATGAATAGGCTCTCCGATCCGGGTACAGGTGGCGCCAGGTGTCGATCAGGGAAAACTAAGCCATAACCCGACCAAAGCAGGTCAGTCCTCCCGCGCAAGGGGCGGAGGAATCTGAGCCAACTCTGTCCATGGCAGGGTTAACCGTCATGTTAAAATCCCCCAACCACACTGCGGGTATCGAGGGATGTCGGGCCAAAAATTCCAGACCCGGTGCCAACGCTGCACCCGTAAACGGGGGCGGTACATAGGAGGCCAGCAACAAGATAGGGGACCCGGCCACAGTAGCGCAGAGAAATACGTAGCGACCCTGCGGATCGGTCTCCACCGAGCAAATGGCAAAGGGGAGGGACTTGGCCACCAAAATGGAGACATAACAGGAATGGGAACTATATGTGGCATGAAACGCCCATCCCACCCAGGGCTTCTTAAGGGCACGGATTAGGGAGCCCGTGGCATGCGTTTCAACCAACACTATGATATCAGCAACTTGGGCTTTTAAAAAGGTGAAAAGGGCGGTGCGTTTGACCCTGTCCCTAGTGCCACGAACGTTCCATAGTAACAACTTTAAGGGGGCCATAGCAAAAGAGAAAAAATCATAGCACAAGGGAGAGAATCATCGGTGGAGACCATAACCGCTGAGCCTCCCAGTCTGGGGGAAACCCTCATAGAAATATAGAAATCCCCCCATTGCGAGTAGGCAGGAGATACAGTAGCAGCACCATATAACACATTAAGCAAGTACAGCAGCAAAAAACAAATAGCGTAGTCACATACACAAAAGAAAAAAACCCACTAAAAATGAAGATAAAAATAAATCCCGAGCCCAGTCAGCTCTGCACTGACCCCAACCTGTGCGAGCATGCATCCCAAAACAAGAAGTTGCAGGAACATAACAGCAAATGCACCAGCCCTGGCAGAGCGGCCTAACAACCAAGCTCGACCATGGCTGGGGTACCAAGCATAACATATCAAACAATAGAACCAAGAAAAATGCCATGTATTGAGGGGGCAACCAATCTCTGAAGGTCAAACAGAGTACAAGTGACGCAACCGGCAATCAGCTCCTATGGGACAGAACATCCAGGAGCCGAGCAGGTATGGGAAAAGAGCCGCACGGCAGTCTGAAGGAGTTCCACAAGACCCGGGTACAGGAGGATGGAGCAGGCACATAGCCCATCCAGAGCCAGTTCAATGGACGGTCAGCCGGTGGCAGCAGGATCAAAGCGGCAGAACACAAGGGGGAGAAGGGAAGTCAGGGAACACATGGGGTCCGCACAAATTGCAGTGCACCGAGCTCCAGAATCAAGGGTCAGTTCTCCAGGGAACCAGTAACAGGGGAAGGAATGTTCAGGAAAGGGGAGAAGGGGGCAGACACCAGTGGTACTCACACCTAGGCAGGTCTCAGTCTGTCCAGCCACAGCAAGGCCTAGTCAGGATCTTCAAAGAAGTGGATCTTATCTTCGCCAACCACACGGAGCCGGGCCGGGAACAGCATAGCGTATTTCAAATTGTGGGCGCGTAATTTCCTTTTAACCTCGGTAAATCTGCCCCGGCGCCTCTGAACCTCCGCAGAAAAATCCGGAAAGGCAAGTACTTGGGTGTTGAGATGTGGAATATTCCCCTTCTCACGTGCTAGGCGTAGAATGACATCCCGATCCCTGTAATTCAGGAACTTGGCGATGAACACACGAGCAGGTGCTCCAGGCGGCGGTGGCTTGGCCGGGACCCGATGCGCTCGTTCCACCACAAAGGACTGGGAAAAGGGTTCCCGGCCGTAGGTAGCCACAAGCAGGTTCTCCAAAAAGACAGCCGGGGAGGCGCCCTTAGCCCCCTCAGGGAGGCCGATGAACCGCAAGTTATTGCGGCGCATCCTGTTCTCCAAATCATCCTGCTTGGAGAGGAGTTGGGCAATATGGCGCTCTGCTTGATCAGATGAGGCCTGCAAGGGGGGAACCGCATCCTCCACATGTCCCAGGCGGCGCTCGGTCTCTGGCACCCGATCGCGCACATGCTGCAGGTCTTGACGGATAAGGGACACATCCACCTTCACCTTCTCGATCTTGGCGGTCAGTGTCGCTTGGCAGGTGGAAATCGCATCCAGGATCTGAGCCAGTTGTGCGGCGGGAACTTCAGTCGGGCCAGGCTGTCCGGCGCCATCTTCCGCCGGTGCCCCCTTGGTCGAATGCCGGAATTTCTCAAGTTTAGCGGCTGCCTCAGACTTTTTTGTCGGGGGAGACATGTTGTGGCCAGCTGCAGGAGGGAACCCGGGTCAGAAGACGGTAAAAGTCGGGTCAAATAATAGTCAGGATCTCGATAACAGGATGATGCCGGCGGAGCTCTCAGGCAGTGCGTCCTACTCCATCGCGCTTCAGGCCACGCCCCTCTTCCCATCAATTTTAACCATCTTCCCTGTCCCTGCTGAAGAAAAGCAGACCCAAACCATGATGCTGCCAGATTTGTGCAGTATACGACTGATTGTTGTCCTATGGACAGAGTCTCCCACCTCAGCTGTAGATCTCTGCAGTTCATCCAGAGTGATCATGGGCCTCTTGGCTGCATCTCTGATCAGTCTTCTCCTTGTATGAGCTGAAAGTTTAGAGGGACGGCCAGGTCTTCGTAGATTTGCAGTGGTCTGATACTCCTTCCATTTCAATATTATCGCTTGCACAGTGCTCCTTGGGATGTTTAAAGCTTGGGAAATCTTTTTGTATCCAAATCCGGCTTTAAACTTCTCCACAACAGTATCTCGGACCTGCCTGGTGTGTTCCTTGTTCTTCATGATGCTCTCTGCGCTTTAAACTGACCTCTGAGACTATCACAGTGCAGGTGCCTTTATATGGAGACTTGATTACACACAGGTGGATTCTATTTATCATCAGTCATTTAGGTCAACATTGGATCATTCAGAGATCCTCACTGAACTTCTGGAGAGAGTTTGCTGCACTGAAAGTAAAGGGGCTGAATAATTTTGCACGCCCAAATTTTCAGTTTTTATTTGTTAAAAAAGTTTGAAATATCCAATAAATTTCGTTCCACTTAATGATTGTGTTCCACTTGTTGTTGATTCTTCACAAAAAATTACAGTTTTATATCTTTATGTTTGAAGCTGGAAATGTGGCAAAAGGTCAAAGAGTTCAAGGGGGCCAAATACTTTCGTAATGCACTGTAATTGAAAAATCAGAGCACATTTAAATTTGCTATTTAAGCCTCTGACATTCTATGTGTAGCACTGTCCCCATAGGGCTTGCTGTGTGATGACTTCTTGGGACTTCTTGGGCCTTCTCTGATTACCTGCAGGCAGTCACTTAGGGACAGTTCACACATCCATCCTTACTCCCAATGACTTGTTACTCAATAAAGAGAACAATATAGATTTACCTGGCAATCTCTCTGGTAAACATAAAAAATCCAAAACTATACTCTCTCTCTTTCTCTCTAGCACCTACCTAGGAGGGTGCTACATACAACATGGAAGTGATTTCACAGAAGAAATGTTAACAGGTGGAGCAATATATCCAAGCGGACATGTACTGAAAATGTGCCAGAGCCATGCCACCAACCCTACCAGGCATCTATCCCCAGGAAGTTCTTGATCTGAGAGCAAGAGACTTGGCCTGCATAGGGGGGTTAACATAGCTAAACCAAGACTCACATAAATTACCCTGCTATACCTAAACCAAGCAAGCATAGTATTTCACTAACTATTAGCACCCACTTCTAGGGAGCCCAGAAATCTATGGAAGATGAAGTCATCCAGAAACAAGAGAGCACTAGAGTAGATCCCTACAACAATGGACCATCGGGATGTGAGGCAGCATCGATCAGGAAGTCCAAATAGGTTACTAGCACTGGACAAATAGCTCCATGGAAAAGGGAAAAGAAAAAGGGGGGAGCGAGAAACCCACACCTCTTCACAATACACAACTTGAAGTTCAGGATAGTCAGCTAAACAAAAGGCACCCAAAAAACTTCAGGCAAACAGGGAAGTGCAACTGCAGAACCCATCCAGGCATCTCACTTTACAGAGTCCAACCATTTGCTGGCTGTGGGCAGGGTGTCAAAATACCCAGTAGTGCCATTATTTTGTATATGCTGTGAAATATACCAAGGTTTTGCAGCATAGTTTGTTTCAACAGCAAAATCTGGAAACAGCATGAGAATAATATTTTCAAATGGGATCTTGTAAAGCTTGCGTGCAGTTGCCAGGACCATGTCCCTGCCTCGAAAATTCAGGAACTGTACCAGGAAGGGATGCAGAGGAACATTACTCGGGCACCGCCAGTTCTCTACATTCTCAGACTTTATTGCCAGCAGATTAACTATATGTTGAAGCTAAGAGAGGCAGAGAAATCTTGTACCTCAGAAACACAGGATTCGGTCTCAGAGAGTCAGCCCCTATATCAGTCTAGATCGTTTCTGATAAGCATGCATTCCATGGGAGGTGATCTATTCTGGTCATCAATGCTGCTTTTACGCTGTTCAGTGGCCTCAAGAATAGGCTTAATGTATGTCTCTGACCCAGGCTCTGACTCCTGATACTGTGCAGACACAATATCCAGCAGTTTGCAGGCTTCCATGTCTGGAGAAGCCTGCATTGCAGCTTCCAGAAGTAGAGGAGCATGTTCAGCCATGTCCCCTGGCAGCAGTGGCACGTGATTCGCATTCTGTGCTGGGGTATGGGGGTTTTCTACAAGGATTTACTGCCCCAGAGATGCAGTCTATATATTACATATACGCTATATTTCCAAAAGTATTGAGACATCTGCCTTTACACGCACATAAACATTAATGGCATCCCAGTCTTACTCCGTAGGGTTCCATATTGAGTTAGCCCACCCTTTGCAGCTATAACAGCTTCCACACTTCTGGGAAGGCTGTGTCTATATGAACGTTTGACTATTCTTCCAGAAGGGCATTTGTGAGGTCAGGCACTGATGTGGACGAGAAGGCCTGGTTAGCAGTCTCCGTTCTAATTCATCCGAAAGGTGTTCTATCGGGTTGAGGTCAGGACTCTGTGCAGCCCAGTCAAGTTCCTCCACCACAAACTCGTTCATCCATGTCTTTATGGGCCTTGCTTTGTGCACCAGCCCAAATCTTTTGATGGAGGGGGTTTTTTTCAGGGGTTGGGCTTCGCCTCTTAGTTCCAGTGAAGAGAGCTCCTAAGGCGTCAGTATACCAAGACAATTTGGACAGAATCATGCTCCTAACTTTGTGAGAACAGTTTGGAAATGGCCCCTTCCTGTTACAATATGACTGCGCACCAGTGCACAAAGCAAGGTCCATAAAGACATGAATGAGCGAGTTTGGGGTGGAGGAACTTGACTGGCCTGCACAGAGTTCTGACCTCAACCCAATAGAACACCTCTGGGATGAGTTAAAGCAGGGATTGAGAGCCAGGCCTTCTCTCCATCAGTGCCTGACCTCACACTGGAATATTGTTCAAACATTCCCACAGATACACTCCTAAACCTTGTGGACAGCCTTCCCAGAAGAGTTGGAGCTGTTAGAGCTGCAAAGGGTGGGCCAACTCAATATTGAACCCTATGGACTTAGACTGGGATGCCTTTAAAGTTCATGTGGATAAAAAAGTCAGGTGTCCCAATATGTTTGGTAATATAGTATGTGTGTGTATATATACATACAGGATAGATAGATAGATAGATAGATAGATAGATAGATAGATAGATAGATAGATAGATAGATAGATAGATAGATAGATAGATAGATAGATAGATAGATAGATAGATAGATAGATAGATAGATAGATAGATAGACAGACAGACAGACAGATAGACAGATAGACAGATAGACAGATAGACAGATAGATAGATAGATAGATAGATAGATAGATAGATAGATAGATAGATAGATAGATAGATAGATAGATAGATAGATAGATAGATAGATAGATAGATAGATAAATAGACACAAGTAATTTCCTTTTTTTCCAGACATACATGATATGGGAACTAATAGTATTGCAATTTATTCAATCTATACCATTTCATGATCTTATTCAAACTTCCTCCTTCTATACAATACTGGTACAGTATAAACAAATCAGGAGCATTGTTCAAACACAAGGTCATTATTTGTTGGTAGAAAAGTCACAGTCTTCGTTGACAAAGGTCTTTACTAGGGATGATCGAACGGTTCGGGTCGACCATCGGTTCGACCCGAACATTGGGTGTTCGAGGTTCGGCCGAATTTAGAACCTTTTGCCCAAAAAGTTCGGAATTCGGCAACCAGAACCGACCAAAATGCAATGCATCAGGAAATGGGCTTTAAAAGCCCGTGATTAGACCAGAACCATTAGCAAAAGCCAATTGAGGGGGCAGGAGAATGCTAGGAATGTGATTGGAGTGACTAGGGGGTCCCTAGACCAATCATTAGTGAATACGCCCCCCAGTATATAAGATCGCCCCCGCCATATTCCTAGCATTGTTATACTGGACATGGAAGAGAGTGGAAGCAGTTCTGTTAATTTTACTTTAAAAGTGTCATTTAGCTATTTATTAGTGTGAGGAAAGGGATATCTAGTGTAGTTAGAGTGCTCCTTTATACTTAAGTTAGCTTCAAAAATTTAGTTTCTGTAGGGAAAGTGTTAAGTGTAAGGGGACCGTAGTGTAGTGTAGGGTTAACTGGCAGTGACTGCTATGGCAGGGTGACAAAACCCTTCCATGTCAGGGTGACCGCTATAGAGAAATGATCATTTCTCTGAAGTGCTTCGGAAGTGGAATATGGCTTCTCACCAGCCAAGCATTTTTTATGCTGCAGGGGCTGCCACTGCCAGTGCTTTTTTGAGGACATGTTTGATGTCAGACATGACATCTGAACATATGTATAGGGGGTATATATACACATATATGTCTGTATATATACCCCTAGACATATATAGGTGTGATAGTAGCAGAAATAAATGCTTGCGCTAATGAAATCATTTACAGTAATATATTTCTGCTACTATCACACCTATATATGGCTAGGTGTCTATATACATATAATTATGTGTGTATATATACCACTATACACAAGTTCAGATGTTTTGCCTGCCTCAAAAGAACCCAAAAAAATGCCAAAAAACGCTAGCGTCAAAAAAAAAAAATGCCCAGGTGTGTTTTTGCTGGCATTTTTTGGGGGGTTTTGGAGGCAGGCAAAACATCTGAACTTGTGTATAGTGGTGTATATACACACATCCATATATTTATATACACACCTAGACATATATAGGTGTGATAGTAGCAGAAATATATGCTTGCGCTAATGAAATCATTTACAGTAATATATTTCTGCTACTATCACACCTATATATGGCTAGGTGTCTATATACATATAATTATGTGTGTATATATACCACTATACACAAGTTCGGATGTTTTGCCTGCCTCAAAAGAACCCAAAAAAATGCCAAAAAAACGCTAGCGTCAAAAAAAAAATGCCCAGGTGTGTTTTTGCTGGCATTTTTTGGGGGGTTTTGGAGGCAGGCAAAACATCTGAACTTGTGCACAGTACCACTATACACAAGTTCAGATGTTTTTCCTGACTGCAAAGAACCCAAAAAAATGCCTGCTATTAAACCGGCAAGGTGTTACAGCAGAGAAGCCATACTCCTGTGCTGAAAGTTTTCTAATACAAACAATCCTTTTTTTTTATGGTTCTGGACATGCTGCAGAGCTGAAACTTCACAGGTACACCTTTTAGACCCCCCAGACACAAAATCACACAAAAAAAATTCTTAAAAATTGTCATTTTTGATAAAAAAAGCCAATTATTGAAAAAAAATTTAAAAAAAAAAGAGAGATTTTTTGATTTTTACTTTGGATTTCATATCTGGGGGGTCTAAAAAGTGTACATGTGACGTTTCAGCTCTGTAGCATGTCCAGAACCATAAAAAAAAGATTGTTTGTATTAGAACACTTTCAGATCACCAATATGGCTTCTCGGTTTCCACACCTTGCCAGTTTAATAGCAGGCATTGTTTTGGGTTCTTTGCAGTCAGGAAAAACATCTGAACTTGTGTATAGTGGTACTGTGCACAAGTTCTGATGTTTTGCCTGCCTCCAAAAACTTCCAAAAAATGCCAGCAAAAACACACCTGGGCATTTTCTTTTTGACACTAGCGTTTTTTTTGGCATTTTTGGGGGTTCTTTTGAGGCAGGCAAAACATCTGAACTTGTGTATAGTGGTATATATACACACATAATTATGTGTATATAGACACCTAGCCATATATAGGTGTGATAGTAGCAGAAATATATTACTGTAAATGGTTTCATTAGCGCAACCATATATTTCTGCTACTATACTTCTGATACTGCCAGGAAGCCAACACTGCACACTGCTAATCACTGGCAGTGAGACATTTCCTGATCCACAGCTGCACAGACCGGGAAATGTCTCAATGGCTGTGATTGGCGGTGTGCAGTGTTGGCTCCCTGGCAAGATTGGGCAGGTGAGTTGGGACAAGGATCCCGAACACGCCTGAGCCCATCCCTAGTCATTGTTATGAGAGAATGTAATAAGCATGCTCTCGGCACAGAATGGCTGATCCCCATGGACACATATGTGTGGTGACAGGGAATTAAAAATGTTCTTCAGTCTCTTAAAAATAAATAATTATTCAGCAGCTACAAATACTATAGCTGCTGATGTTTAATAAAATGCCACTTACCTGTCCAGGGATCTAGTAATGTCCTTACCCAGGCCAGTTCTTTGTCAGTCTTCGAGTCCCTGGCGTCACTATATTTACTGAGGGAAATCAGCTGTGAGTCCTTGCACATTCACATCTGACTCCCTCCTGAGCATGTGCCAGTCACTCTGCACTTTGTGAATGGAGCCACAGCCTCCTGCGACCTCTAAGGTGTCCTAGAGGGTGGTGGTGGGAGGGTGAACTTCTGCTGGATTCCCCTAGGAAATTCCAGCAGAAGTGGGAGCAGGTATTGTCAATTGACCCACTCCCTAAAGAGAGGAAGGAGGGAAGATGAGATAAAGCGAAGCATCCCTTTTAAGGTGAAGCTCCACTATAAGGCCACGTCCACATTGTTCCGATTTGATGTGTGATTTGACATGAAAAATCACATGTCAAATTGGAGCTAATTGCCAGCAATTGCACCATCTGAATTGGTGTGCCGCCGACTTTACGGCGCCGCACAGATTCCCCAAAAGTAGTTTCCGTACTACTTTTGGCTACATCGGGGGTGGAGGGGGAAAGATTTCCATAGACATCTGTGCAGGAACCCGTACAGATGTCTGTGAAATCACCCCCCAAGTCAGACTGAAATGCTGGCTTGAAATCGTGCGAGTTCAGCTGACTTCGCATGATTTCAAAATGGCCTCAGTGGAAACTTGGTCTAAGGCCCAACCGTAATGCTACATCAAAAATGCATATGGCTGGTGGGAACAGGTTAAGGTCTAAATGTTGGTTACACTTGTGGTTGTGATACCATTTACTTTTTCCCCTCTTACCCATATGATTTCCTTTCTCCGCCTTTTTCCCCAGTTTGTACTATGTTAAAACTTTTTTATTAATACAGCACAATCAATTTACAATATATAGCACCATCAATATACGCAGCACTTTACATATACAATACTGTACATTTACATCAGTATCTGCCCTCAAGGAGCTTACAATCTAAGTTCCTAACTCATATTCATTCATACAGATACTAATACGATTAAGAAAGAAGCCAATTACCCTACCAGCATGTGTGGGAAGAAAGTACCCGGAGGAAACCCACACAGTCACAGGGAGAAACTGCAAACTCCACTGCTAGGGCATGCATACACCTATATTGGAAGAAAACTTCATCCCCGACAGTAGCTTTATGGCTCCAAAAAATTGAGGAAATAAACGAACTGGAGGACCTTTTTGCGACAGCTCAAATCAAAAGTGATAAACATATGGAGAGATGGAGACTTTGGGATTTGTTCATTGCCTCTAGGGAGGGGATCACCCTGCTTAGTACATAACTTCCCCCAGTAAATTGATGATTATGTATCCATCAATACTACCTGTTGTGGAGACTGCAGACAAGAGCCATCAGGTCCGTAGTTCCTCACCTTTCCCCCCTCACATATCTTCCCCTCTCTTCTCATTCTCTCTGACACTTAACTTTCTCTTTATTCCCCCCTTCTACCTTTTGCTTTCTACTCCCCTTATATGTAAAATAGTCTAGAATGGATTTCTCATATTGGTTCTATTTGTGACATTTTTTCACCTAGTTGTACCATGTGTATCAATTTGTGTTAAATCTGAAAGATGGAAAATGTATTTTCTTGTTTTTTTTTTTTTTTCCTCTGTAATGATGTGCTCATTCTCTGGACTCTAATAGAGTTTATATTTGAAAAAATAAACTGCAAAGTCTGTGCAGGTAGTGCCATGATTGGGATTTGAACCAACGGCCCCAGCGCTGCTAGGCAGAAGTGCTAGCCACTTAGCCACTGGGCTGCCCATATAAATACAAACCAAAAGCAGGTCTTAAAGCCTAAATCGGAACTTATCATTTTATTTGTGGTTGTGATACCAATTTTATTTTCTCTTATGTCTCTTACCCACTGAATTTCCTTTCTCTGCCTTTTCCCTCAATAAAACTTCAGAAATACAAACCTATAAAAACCCCATGCATCACTTTATTGGTGTATATTTATTTCAGTAACTGTGTTCATTAGCATCCACTTTTCTAATCTATTATTTTTTTAAGCAGGGGATTAGTTAAATGATCCTGTTTTGTGCCAAGTGAGTACGTGCACCAGAGCAGGTCAGCTGCAGTCAGGTGTGTTTCATGTAAATGTTTCTATAAAAAAAAGAAGAAAGATGTGTAGTGACAGGATTACTTACTGTAACACCCTAAACTTAGACAAAGACCCAATTGACCAACATATCCCAGTCTAGTCAGTTTATAATGCTTCAGTCAGCAGTGGCTCATTGAAATGAAAGCCTTCAACTGAAAATAACTGAATACTGCAATCTGGATATTAGAAAATGTTCAAACTTTCCTAAAAGGCTTAGATTTAATAGCCAGATAGTCTTCTCAAAAAGGATCTCCTTGGCCAAAAAAATGAAAGCATTTATTTATAATAGCATGATGTAAGAAAAAAAAGGTCTTTGGTACTGCGCTAATTCTAATTAACTTTATTAACTATTTTAAATATTTTAAATCCTAGCTAAGACTTGGTTTTTATTTGTTATGCAGTGAGACTTTATAACAAATAAAGAATATAGTATTTTTTTACTGAGTGTATGTATAAAATTTCCCTGCGCCAGCAGCATACTAGAGAAATGGACCACTGCTCTCATTCAGTCAGGCAGGAGTGCTGAACTGTTGGAGACCCAGACCATGGTCCAAAATCCAAATCTCATACACATTATATTTTGGAGCCTGAATGAGTTCACTGCTTATTATATGTCTTGATTACACCTACAACAAGATCTTTGTCCTAGTTCTTAACGTTGTTCCTATCATTCTGGGAGTTTTAGGAGTCCCCTCCTACCCTTCCTTGTTCTATCTCATCCTGTTACATATTATAGAATCAATTAAAAACCCAACAGGGATTAAATACATGTGATAGCCCAGGAACTTAGCCTAGAAATGGTAGCAACAGCTTCTCTAAGAGACAGAAGAAATTGTCAAGTAAATTCGTTTTCAGTGAAACCACTCTTCAGCTTTTCTATGAATGAATACCTTTGATTTAACCTTTGCTTTAAAGCAGAGATCCACCCAAAAGGGGAAGCTCCGCTTGTTTGCACCCTCCACTGCCACATTTGGCACTTTTTGGGGGGAGTGGGTTCCTGGTTTTGACAGGTAACCGCTCCCACTTCTGGCTCAGATCGCCACAGCGAACTGACCTGGAAGTTCGACTCCCCCCTCCTTCCCCTGCAGTCTTCTGGGACACATTACAGGTCCCAGTAGACAAAGGGACCATTCACAATGTGCAGCGCAACTCAAACATGCGCAGTAGGGAACAAGCTGTGAAGCCCCAAGGCTTCACTTCCTGTTTCCCTTACTAGAGATGCCAGCGCCTGCACCCAAAGCTGATTAAAGAATTAGCTTGGGTGAGGACATTGCTGGATCCCTGAACAGGTAAGTGTCCTTATATTTAAAGTCAGCAGCTGCAGTATTTGTAGCTGCTGACTTTTAATTTTTTTTTTCTTAAGGAGCTTGGAGCTCCTATTTAAGGTTTATTTAAAAATGAAAATATTACACTGTAAGAGTACTGAGGTTTTGGGTTAAAACTTCCCAAGTTATAGTTCCATGCTCATGTTCGAGTTGACATATCTACTATTTATGACCTAATATTAGTACTCTATTCGGACTAGGATCCACCCCATTAGCAGAAACCTACAGCAGATAGTGCAACACATGTTTGCCAATATATGAAACATAAAAGTATACAGATAGCCAAAATGAGTAGAGAAGAGTTCAAAATAATTTTTTTTTTTATTTGCTGTCTGTGTGCTGTGGGGGACATTTTGTCATATCTTGTCCTGAAGATATCAACAGTAAACACGTGGAAATCACAGTCCTCTTCAACTCCACCATGATGACAAGCCGGAGCTGGTGGCGTTAGAGACCTCACGCTCCTCCACCTTCTGTTTGAGGATGCCCCACAGATGCTCAATATGGTTTAGGTCTGGAGACATGCTTGACCAGTCCATCACCTTTACCCCCATCTTCTTTAGCAAGGCAGTGGTTATCTTGGAGGTGTGTTTGGGGTCGTTATCATGTTGGAATACTACCCTGCGGCCCAGTCTCCGAAGGGAGGGCATCATGCTCTGCTCCAGTATGTTGGCATATGAACTCAATGTTCCCTCAATGAACTGTAGCTCCCCAGTGTCGGCAGCACTTATACAGCCCCAGACCATGACACTCCCACCACCATGTTTGACTGTAGGCAAGACACATTTGTCTTTTTACTCCTTACCTGGTTGTCGCCACACATGCTTGACACCATCTGAACATCTCGTCAGACCACAGGACTTGGCTCCAGTAATCCATATCCTTAGTCTGCTTGTCTTCAGGAAACTGTTTGCGGTTCTTTCTTGTGCATCATCTTTAGAAGAGGCTTCCTTCTGGGATGACAGCTATGCAGACCAAATTGATGCAGTGTGCAGCGTATGGTCTGAGCACTGACAGGCTGACCCCCACCCCTTCAACCTCTGCAGCAATGCTGGCAGCACTCATAAGTCTATTTCTCAAAGACAACCTCTGGATATGATGCTGAGCACGTGCACTCAACTTCTTTGGTCGACCATGGCGAGGCCTGTTCTGAGTGGAACCTGTCCTTTTAAGCCGCTGGATGGTCTTGGCCACCGTGCTGCAGCCCAGTTTCAGGGTTTTGGCAATATTTTTATAGCCTAGGCCATCTTTATGTAGAGCAACAATTCTTTTTTTCAAATCCTCAAAGAGTTCTTTGTCATGAGGTGCCATGTTGAACTTCCAGTGACCAGTATGAGAGATTGAAAGCGATAACACCAAATTTACCACACCTGCTCCCCATTCACACCTGAGACCTTGTAACACTAACGAGTCACATGACACCTGGGAGGGAAAATGGCTAGTTGGGCCCAATTTGGACATTGTCACTTGGGGGTGTACTCACTTTTGTTGCCAGCGATTTAGAAATTAATGGCTGTGTGTTGAGTTATTTTGAGGGGACAGCAAATTTACACTGTTATACAAGCTGTACACTCACTACTTTACATTGTAGCAAAGTGTCATTTCTTCTGTGTTGTCGCATGAAAAGATATAATAAAATAATTACAAAAACGTGAGTGGTGTACTCGCTTTTGTGAGATACTGTACTTACCCAGTGAAATTTCACATTTTGTCATATTACAACCAAAAACGTAAATGTATTTTATTGGAATTTTATGTGATAGACCAACACAAAGTGGCACATAATTGCGAAATGGAAAGAAAAAATATAAATGGTTTTCAACATTTTTTACAAATAAAAAACTGAAAAGCTAGGCTTGTATTTGTATTCAGCCCCCCTTAGTCAATACTTTATAGAACTACCTTTTGCTGCAATTACAGTCTTTCAGAGTTACCATGGGCCTCTTGGCTGCTTCTCTGATTAATGCTCTCCTTGCCCGGCCTGTCAGTTTAGGTGGACGGCCATGTCTTGGTAGGTTTGCAGTTTTGCCATACTCTTTTCTTTTTCGGATGATGGATTGAACAGTGGTCAGTGATATGTTCAAAGTTTGGGATATTTTTTTATAACCTTAACCTGCTTTAAACTTCTCCACAACTGTATCCCCGACCTGTCTGGCGTGTTTCTTGGCCTTCATGATGCTGTATGTTCACTAAGGTTCTCTAACAAACCTCTGAGGGCTTCACAGAACAGCTGTATTTATACTGAGATTAACTTACACACAGGTTGACTCTATTTACTAAATAAGTGACTTCTGAAGGCAATTGGTTTCACTGGATTTTAGTTAGGGGTATCAGAGTCAAGGGGGCTGAATACAAATGTATGTGACACTTTTCAGATATTTATTTGTAAAACATTTTGAAAAACCATTTATCATTTTCCTTCCACTTCCCAATTATTTTCCACTTTGTGCTGGTCTATCACATAAAATAAAAAAAAAAAATGTAAGTTTTTGGTTGTAATATGACACAATGTGGAAAATTTCAAGGGGTATGATACTTTTTCAAGGCACTGTATACAAAACCAGATGTATTGGAAGGATTTTTCTAAATTAATGTGTTGAGGTTTCAATGTATCTCTGAGACTCCAGCTTGTGCCACAGCAATCAAAGCATACTTTACAAGGAAGCCCAAGTTTTATTTAACTCTGGCCCTTAAGCCATCTATCATGTTTGAACCTTTTGCTGCAGCATACGTCTCCCTGAAGTGGATTCTCAATTTCAAAAGTTGGGAGGTATGGTATACTTAAAGTGTAAATCCAGGACCCTGCATTCACTATATCTGGTCTCCCACAGTACACAGAACATGGAAATGAAATCATTTTAGTAAACATAAACTGCTAAATACCTTTTCTCATCAGCAGTATATAGCAGTTTTGTGACTTCTGACAGTGTCTGGTTAAAGCTTGTAGGAGAAATTTTCATTCTACCCTGACTGTCCTATGAGGCTGCATGACCTCTGACCCTCTGTCTGGACCCTGCTGATTGGCCCTGTCCCAATCACATGCACCCTCCCAAGAAAAAAAAACTCTCTAGCAATACACACCAAACTGAGCATGTGCAGAGTGACTCCAAAGGCTCTGTACTATCAGCAGATGGATTGGGGACAGTGTGGGAAGGGGAGGATCAGAGAAGATAGGATCAAACAGCCTTTTTACACAATGCGCAGGATTAACCCCTTAGGTTCCACAGTGAGTATAACAAGCATGCTTTACAGCATATACAGATTGATTTAACTGTTGTGAGTTTAGGAACACTTTAAAGTAGACCTTCACCCAAAACAGAAAGTTCTACTTTTCTGATTCCCCCCACCCACTACCTTTCAACATTTGGCACTTTATTTTTTTGGGGGGGGGGGCAGGTAGATTGCCTTGCAAAAGTATTCGGCCCCCCTGAACTTTGTGACCTTTTGCCACATTTCAGGCTTCAAAACATAAAGATATAAAACTGTAATTTTTTGTGAAGAATCAACAACAAGTGGGACACAATCATGAAGTGGAACGAAATTTCTTGGATATTTCAAACTTTGTTAACAAATAAAAAACGGAAAAATTGGGCGTGCAAAATTATTCAGCCCCTTTACTTTCAGTGCAGCAAACTCTCTCCAGAAGTTCAGTGAGGATCTCTGAATGATCCAATGTTGACCTAAATGACTAATGATGATAAATAGAATCCACCTGTGTGTAATCAAGTCTCCGTATAAATGCACCTGCACTGTGATAGTCTCAGAGGTCATCATGAAGAACAAGGAACACAGCAGGCAGGTCCGAGATACTGTTGTGGAGAAGTTTAAAGCCGGATTTGGATACAAAAAGATTTCCCAAGCTTTAAACATCCCAAGGAGCACTGTGCAAGCAATAATATTGAAATGGAAGGAGTATCAGACCACTGCAAATCTACGAAGACCTAGCCGTCCCTCTAAACTTTCAGCTCATACAAGGAGAAGACTAATCAGAGATGCAGCCAAGAGGCCCATGATCACTCTCGATGAACTGCAGAGATCTACAGCTGAGGTGGGAGACTCTGTCCATAGGACAACAATCAGTCATATAATGCACAAATCTGTCCTTTATGGAAGAGTGGCAAGAAGAAAGCCATTTCTTAAAGATATCCATAAAAAGTGTCAATTAAAGTTTGCCACAAGCCACCTGGGAGACACACCAAACATGTGGAAGAAGGTGCTCTGGTCAGATGAAACCAAAATCAAACTTTTTGGCAACAATGCAAAACGTTATGTTTGGCATAAAAGCAACACAGCTCATCACCCTGAACACACCATCCCCACTGTCAAACATGGTGGTGGCAGCATCATGGTTTGGGCCTGATTTTCTTCAGCAGGGACAGGGAAGATGGTAAAAATTGATGGGAAGATGGATGGAGCCAAATACAGGACCATTCTGGAAGAAAACCTGATGGAGTCTGCAAAAGATCTGAGACTGGGACGGAGATTTGTCTTCCAACAAGACAATGATCCAAAATATAAAGCAAAATCTACAATGGAATGGTTCACAAATAAACATATTCAGGTGTTAGAATGGCCAAGTCAAAGTCCAGACCTGAATCCAATCGAGAATCTGTGGAAAGAACTGAAAACTGCTGTTCACAAACGCTCTCCATCCAACCTCACTGAGCTCGAACTGTTTTGCAAGGATGAATGGGCAAAAATTTCAGTCTCTCGATGTGCAAAACTGATAGAGACATACCCCAAGCGACTTACAGCTGTAATCGCAGCAAAAGGTGGCGCTACAAAGTATTAAAGAGGAAGTAAAGTCAAAAAAAAAAAAAACCGAGAAAAAAAAAGCCCTGTAAAGAGAAAGGCATAATGAGCTAGTATGCATCGCATACTAGCTCATTATGTAGTACTTACCTTAAAACGAAGCCCCCGCCGTGCCGCCACCTCAGCGACAGGACGGCGACATGTCCTGCCGTCCCGCTTCCGGGTTCGCGTCCTCCGGCCATCTGATTGGCCGGAGGCGCGATTACATCACTCCCGCGCATGCGCGCGGGAGCCGCCGTTCACGGCCGTTCCCTCAGAGCGCCTGCGCCGATGACGTCATTGGCAGTTTGCGCTGTAAATATCTCCTAAACGGTGCAAGTTTGGGAGATATTTATAGCACCTATAGGTAAGCCTTAATATAGGCTTACCTATAGGTAAAAGTTATACAAGAGGGTTTACAACCTCTTTAACTTAAGGGGGCTGAATAATTTTGAACGCCCAATTTTTCAGTTTTTTATTTGTTAAAAAAGTTTGAAATATCCAATAAATTTCGTTCCACTTCATGATTGTGTCCCACTTGTTGTTGATTCTTCACAAAAAATTACAGTTTTATATCTTTATGTTTGAAGCCTGAAATGTGGCAAAAGATCGCAAAGTTCAAGGGGGACGAATACTTTCGCAAGGCACTGTACCTGGTTTTGAGCGTACGTTTGCCCCACACCCTCTTTGGACACATCACAGGTTCACACCGCACAACGTAGCTCATGCATGCGCAGTGGGAAGCTGGCTATGAAGCTGCAAGGAGTCACAGCCAGCTTGCCACACTAAACATGCCAGTCCTGGCGATGCGAAGACCGGTGAATAACTGTCCCAGGTAAGAAAAGCGCTGGATCCTTGGCCAGGTAAGTGTACTTTCATTAAAAGTCAGCAGCTACAGTATTTGTACCCTTTTTAGGGTGAAGATGCTTTTTAAATCAGCAAGAACTGAGCTCCCCCCAGGTGCTCCTGAATAAATGTACAAGGAGGAATAAAAGCTGTTTCCTGCTACAGGAAAAATGTAAAAGAAAAAAAATGAATTCTCCAGATGAGTAGAGGGGGGCTTGGGGGGGTACATTTGGTAATGTCTGGACATACACTTCTGGCAGGTGTCGGTGAAGTCAAAACTGCAAACATCTTGGAAAATAAAAAAGTTCATGCACACAATATGTGTTTTGACTGCGTGTTCAGTAGTTCACCTGTAATTCTGTGAAATCCTTAATCTTTTTTTTTTTTAAAGTAGTCAGAAATATGCAACCGGAAGTGATATAAAACAATGTAAAGAATTAGGCAGTGAATCTTATTGATGGTTGAGGCATATGACACGGTTTAACATCTCCATTATTAGGTACACACCATGAGAGCAACTTTTCAATATGATTTTTCACAACTACAGAGCAATAATTGGTTAATATTGGGCTTAGAAAGAAATTCACAGCAGCAGAAGAGATGTACATTTTACCAACAAATGTTTTGCCTTTTTACTGATTGCATTCAAAGGTTCTCCAGATGAAGGCAGCGCCTCTCACTTAACACCACTTCATAAGCTTGACCTGATGAGTTGAAAAGATTAAACAAATAAAATAAAAGCAGATGAAAGGCTGGCTGGATGGCTAGGCACTGTTTGGAAAAAAGGGTGGATGGTGGATGGCTACCGCCTCTTTCCTGTATGATTATTTCAAAAGTTATCACCATGGGCTGTGTTTGATGAAAGTAAGAGAAATAAAATGTTATCAGTAAATGCAACTGGAAACTATCACTTAATTATCAAGTATGTTTTTTTTTTTTTACATTTTTTTACATTCATTGCATAACTAGCATTTAGGAAAATTCAATATACATTGTTACATTATGTAGTGCATGGTGTTTTGAAGCTGAATCAATTCCCCTAAATATATTACATATATCAACAGGAATTCTAGAAAAAAAACAATTACCGGTAAGCATTTATAAAAATCTCACTGCATACCTTTAGATACTTGCTTTGTGAATACTATTTGGGCTGGTTCAATTAAACTGGGCAAAATAACCCCCCAGCCAGTCAATAATATTCAAGTAAAGTCTCTCATCTTTTTTCTCTTTATAGGCCTGTACCACCATATGTTATGATTTTAACTTATTTTGACTAGGAACTCACTTAAATGCCTTTTTCTCTTCAACTTGTTTTCTCCCACACCAGTGTTCTGTAATAGGATGCCTTATTGGCCGATCGATCAGATTGTAACTTGCAATTTACTAAACAGCTGCAAAATTGGGTCAGAATGGCAAAGAGCATGCAAAAACTGCACAATAATGCAAAACAAATTATGAAAGCTGTACATACATGACCTCTACACAGCAATGTCACAGCATACTCTCGTTACAACTCTATCGCAACAGAGAGTCTAGCTAAGTATCACTACTTCAGTAAAACAGTTCAGAACTTACTTGCGCTTGTCCTCATAAACAGCATCCCTCTCAGTGAAGTCTAGGGTAGCTCTAGTTACACAGGTGAATAGCTGGAGGGATCCCAGACCTGAGGACACAGGTGGACCACCTCACTGGAAGTGCAGTGCTCTCTAGCAATTAGGAAGGTTTTCGCCACAGTAGCGCAGTCTTATGAAGAAACTGTGTGCAATGAGGTTCCTGTCTGGCTGCCTGCACACCGGTTCTGACAGTGAAGGACCTCTCATCTGGCTTCAGATCATGCACCAAGCTATCTCTACCAGGGGTTTCTCTAGCACTAGACACCCAGGGTATGTGCCTCACATCTCCTGCATGGTGTCCTTGACCCCCAAAACCATGACCTCTACCACGCCATTGCTGAAGCCAGCATCACTCTCCACCAGCTGCTGCTGCCTGTCAGAGAGCCAAAGAAAGTTTCCCCTAGGCTCAGCCTCGGCTCTGAGTTGTCACATGACACTCACGAGGAGGAGCAAGGGAAGATGTAGGTCACCCCTGCCATGCTGTATCTGAGTTCTGTAAACTTAGAAAGGGGATAGCTGTAATGGGGAGGAACAGACTGACCTGGGCAGTAAATAATTGTGTGCAAACAATATAAAACATATATATAAAAAATATAAAATTATAAAAATATATATATATGATCCCAATGTCTGATTGATATAGTGCGGATAATTGATTAAAATATATAAAATAAATAAATGATGTGACATATTAATCAATATTGTGACATAAATTGCAAATACAGTGCCTTGCGAAAGTATTCGGCCCCCTTGAACTTTTCGACCTTTTGCCACATTTCAGGCTTCAAACATAAAGATATAAAACTGTGATTTTTTGCGAAGAATCAACAACAAGTGGGACACAATCATGAAGTGGAACGAAATTTATTGGATATTTCAAACTTTTTTAACAAATAAAAAACTGAAAAATTGGGCGTGCAAAATTATTCAGCCCCCTTAAGTTAATACTTTGTAGCGCCACCTTTTGCTGCGATTACAGCTGTAAGTCGCTTGGGGTATGTCTCTATCAGTTTTGCACTTCGAGAGACTGAAATTTTTGCCCATTCCTCCTTGCAAAACAGCTCAAGCTCAGTGAGGTTGGATGGAGAGCGTTTGTGAACAGCAGTTTTCAGTTCTTTCCACAGATTCTCGATTGGATTCAGGTCTGGACTTTGACTTGGCCATTCTAACACCTGGATATGATTATTTGTGAACCATTCCATTGTATATTTTGCTTTATGTTTTGGATCATTGTCTTGTTGGAAGACAAATCTCTGTCCCAGTCTCAGGCCTTTTGCAGACTCCATCAGGTTTTCTTCCAGAATGGTCCTGTATTTGGCTCCAGCCATCTTCCCATCAATTTTAACCATCTTCCCTGTCCCTGCTAAAGAAAAGCAGGCCCAAACCATGATGCTGCCACCACCATGTTTGACAGTGGGGATGGTGTGTTCAGGGTGATGAGCTGTGTTGTTTTTACGCCAAACATAACGTTTTGCATTGTTGCCAAAAAGTTCGATTTTGGTTTCATCTGACCAGAGCACCTTCTTCCACATGTTTGGTGTGTCTCCCAATTGGCTTGTGGCAAACTTTAAACTACAATTTTTATGGATATCTTTAAGAAATGGCTTTCTTCTTGCCACTCTTCCATAAAGGCCAGATTTGTGCAGTATACGACTGATTGTTGTCCTATGGACAGAGTCTCCCACCTCAGCTGTAGATCTCTGCAGTTCATCCAGAGTGATCATGGGCCTCTTGGCTGCATCTCTGATCAGTCTTCTCCTTGTATGAGCTGAAATTTTAGAGGGACGGCCAGGTCTTTGTAGATTTGCAGTGGTCTGATACTCCTTCCATTTCAATATTATCGCTTGCACAGTGCTCCTTGGGATGTTTAAAGCTTGGGAAATATTTTTGTATTCAAATCCGGCTTTAAACTATCACAGTGCAGGTACATTTATACGGAGACTTGATTACACACAGGTGGATTCTATTTATCATCATTAGTCATTTAGGTCAACATTGAATCATTCAGAGATCCTCACTTAACTTCTGGAGAGAGTTTGCTGCACTGAAAGTAAAGGGGCTGAATAATTTTGCACGCCCAATTTTTCAGTTTTTTATTTAACAAAGTTTGAAATATCCAACAAATTTCGGTCCACTTCATGATTGTGTCCCACTTGTTGTTGATTCTTCACAAAAAATTACAGTTTTATATCTTTATGTTTGAAGCCTGAAATGTGGCAAAAGGTCGCAAAGTTCAAGGGGGCCGAATACTTTCGCAAGGCACTGTAAATATCTTTAAAAGTTCATCAAATGATAATAAATCAACGAGTGACAGTGAAAGTTCCAATTTTTGGTTTTCTTCAGTGCAAAAGGATTTCTTCAGAAGCGGATTATAAAGTGAAGGTGCTCGGTGATATTTTCCACAATTATTGTGACTTTTTCTTAAAAAAGCAGGTGCTGGTTTCCTTTATCCTGTGGTAGGTAAAAGTTGGGTGACTTACCAGATGTAATGGGTCTCATATATTGTATGATACTGAGACCAATCACGCTTGTAGGCCCTTAGGGCCACGGTAGGTCCCCTTGTGGTGCCTCCTGGATATGCAGGTTATGGTTCCTCCTCACCGTTCCACGTATCAGCATACAGTAGATGGGTAAAAGAGATAAAAAGCTCCAGATAGTGTGATAAAGTTTAAAAGGTTTTATTTCCTATAAAAAGCAGTTTTCCAATTAAATAATTAATATTTTAGCACACGCTGTAGATAGTCCAAATACAGGTCTATTTTTTTCCACACAATTTTTTACTACTGCTGCTGCTCTCATTATCTTTATATTTACTATTTCATTTTATTTAAACACCGGGCGCGGGGAGTACACTTCTTTTAAGTGTTACTTTACATCCATACAACCCTTTTTATCCCACGCAGCCATGGAAGTGTATGATATTTTCAACTATGTGGGAAACAAAAGAGTTGATGTGGATAGCATCTTCTCAGGTGAAATTATCAACCCAAAAAAAGATATGGAACAACTATTCCGATCCCTTAAAAACAATATGGATAAACAAATTTGCACTTGGTGGGACATACTCACACTAGAGAAATACACCAAAGATAATATTACACCCAGAAGACTGAGGTGGGATGTCGCACCAAATGATGGGATAGAAGATTTAGAATCTGAAAAGGAGTGATATTCCTTTTTTAAAAGTAGTGAAAAGAATTTACTTGAGCTAATAGTTAAAAGGAGAAAAAGAAAACTGACTAAAATAAATGGAAATATAAAAAACCTGAAGGAATCACTAGATCCATACAGTAACACAAATAAATATAAAGATAAATATAAGCAATTAAAAGAATTCCTGGATAAACTGGATAGAGACACCCAATTTAAGAAAATTAAAAAATATCAAAGGGATATAGGTGACTATAACCAAAAGTTAGTATACAAATGGCAGGAGGTAAAAGTTGAGACAAACAGCCATTCCAGATTATCCTCTATTGAGAGAGAATTTACTCTCAAAACAGGACCCTCACAGGCCATCACACAAGGAGAACATAGAATCCATACTCCAACACCAATAAGAACAGAGGTGATGAATCAAACCAGAACACCTCACTCACAAAGAGAACACAGTAAAACTAGACATCCATCTAACCAAAGTATACGTTATGACCATACAGGGGAAACAAGGGCTGGAATCGCCCCTACTATGGAAGGGGAAGAGGAGGACGGGGGGGGGGGTACTGACAACCCCACCCCCCTCCACAGCAATATCGTCCTCACTACCCACAAAACCCACCCCCACAACGTGGACCAGAGGAGGCAAGAAACGCAGAGGATGCAGAGGTGGTAGGGGCAAAAAGAAAGCGAGACGATTAGGCCTTGGAATTTTCAACCTAAGTGGAGAAACCTTCTCAGACCAGGAATTGGCTGGATTAGATTTAGGCCTGAAATATGCCCCAGAAAAACTATTTGACCCATTTGATGTATACATAGATATACAAAAATTCATTAGAAAGGTAAATATAAAAAAGCACTATTTGGGTAAAACTGATAACAATAATGCACAAGAAACGAGTGAATACAAACATAGTGGACTTCAGAACAAATCTGTTTTTAACCCTAAATGTGGAATGAACCAATTTGTGGAAACATTCAGATCCCTCTTAGAACAGGAACACTAAAGAAAAAATGCCACAAACCAAAAGAAGAAATATGGGCAGGAATACGTGAACTTGAGAAAAGAAAAAACGTAGTCATCAGACCGGCAGACAAAGGGGGCGGAATTGTAATTTTGAGAATAGAGGATTAATATAATGAATTAAATAGACTGATACAAGATGAAGAGACATATAAGAAACTGAAAACTAACCCCCTTCCAAGATATAGAACAAAATGTAAAAAGCTTCTTAAAAAAGCACACAAAAAAGGAATTCTGGACAACAAGGAATACCGTTATCTGCTCCCCGAAGCACCAAAATTGCCTATCATTTACCAACTTCCAAAAATTCATAAAAATGCTGAAAACCCCCCGGGAAGGCCTATTATAAGTGGGATTGACTCCCTTTTTTCACATATAGGAGAATACTTGGACACATACCGTATTTACAACCTATGGTAAATAAATATCCCTCACATCTCAAGGACAGTAAACACCTCATTAATTTATTGAAATCAATACCATATGAAGGAGAAATAATCCTCGCCACAATAAATGTGGAATCCTTATACACCAAGAGGACACCCTATCAGCAGTAAAATGGGCCTTGGAAGACCAATCAGTAATGAAAGATGACCAGAAAAAAATCTTATTAAAACTTTTAAAATGGCCAAGAATAGTAACTATTTTTGGCATCAAGGAGGCTATTACAGACAGCATAGGGGAGTAGCTATGGGGGCTAGATATGCCCTGAGTGTGGCTAAGCTGTTTTTAAGTAAATGGGAAGAAGAAGAGATTTTTGTATGCCAAAGAGAAGAATTAAGGATGTAATTTTGAAGAAAAGGGATATAAACGTAAGGAATTGGAAAAGACAAAAGAGGAGATTAACAACATGGACAGAGAAAAATTACTAGAGGAAAAACCAAAAGAAACAAAGGAACAAGTACTCACCTTTATCACAAACTTTAATACTAGATACAAAGAATTTGAAAACATCGTACGTAAACATTGGCTTATATTACTGAGGGATGAACAATTGAAAGGAATAATACTGGAAAAACCCAGATTTGTCTATAGACGGGGCCCGAACCTCAGAGACAAATTAGTAGAAATTGTCCCAGATCCCCCGAAAAAACGTATTACTTTTTTGGATTATAAAGGCTTTTACACTTGCGGCAGATGCAAACCTTGCAGAACTTCAACAACTAGAAAATGAAGAACTCTAGAATTTCAATCCAATGTGACAAATAAAACATACAAGATAAAAAACCTTATAACATGTCAAAGCACACACGTCACGTATCTATTATCCTGCCCATGCAATCTACAATACGTGGGATGCACAACAAGACAACTTAAAATCAGGCTGGGGGAGCATATAGATAATATAAAGAAGGGATTTAAACACCACAGTGTGTCCAATCACTTTTGTTTAAAACATAATAGAAACCCCAATCTTTTATCCTTTTGTGGGATTGATAAGATTGAACCACATTGGAGGGGAAGCAACATGCGTATTGCAGTTTCTAAAAACGAGTCTAGATGGATTTACGAATTACGCACTTTACAGCCAAGAGGGATGAACATTGACATGGACATCAATTGTTTCATATCTAATCCGTAATAACCAAAATAATCAATTCCACTAAAGTAATAAGAAATTACAATCACTTCATTGTCCATAAAACAATATTATCATATTAAAATATTAATGTATCATATTAAAATATTAATAAAAAATCCAAACATCTATAAGAATTGAATACAGATATAAAAAAATTGTCTTTATTTACATCCTTTATGATAAAGTTTAATAACCATTTGCACAAAATAATTGTTTACAAAATATAATCTGTGGTCTATTTAGTTTAAAATTTTTAGTAACCTTCTATATTTTAAATATGACCCATTTTTAAACTTTAAAATAATTTTAATAAAAGTGGTATCTTTATACTTTAAGATTTTTAGGGGTCAACATATGTGTATATATTTATTCTTGTATTTATAAAGAATTTCAGCCAAATATTGTTTTATATTTGTAATTGTATATTATATTTATGTAATGGTATGCGGAGGTTTGCGGCACCAAATTATGCCAAATCTAAAGAACCGCGGGTGTCTCATATCATAAGCGAGCTATGGGGACACTTGCGGCTTCTTCCGGCTTCGCCAATGACTGGGCAGAGTCGCCACTCTGCATGGTTGTACATTCATGTCACGGGGACCCTTAACCCTTTTTGGCCTACAATTGCCGACTTTTTAATTGGAAAACTGCTTTTTATAGGAAATAAAACCTTTTAAACTTTATTACACTATCTGGAGCTTTTTATCTCTTTTACCCATCTACTGTATGCTGATACGTGGAATGTTGAGGAGGAACCATAACCTGGATATCCAGGAGGCACCACAAGGGGACCTACCGTGGCCCTAAGGGCCTACAAGCGTGATTGGTCTCAGTATCATACGATATATGAGACCCATTACATCTGGCAAGTCACCACTTTTAAGAAAAAGTCACAATAATTGTGGAAAATATCACTGAGCACCTTCACTTTATAATCCACTTCTGAAGAAATCCTTTTGCACTGAAGAAAACCAAAAATTGGAACTTTCACTGTCACTCTTGATTTATTATCATTTGATGAACTTTTAAAGATATTTATTTGCAATTTATGTCACAATATTGATTAATATGTCACATCATTTATTTATTTTATATATTTAAATCAATTATCCGCACTATATCAATCAGACATTGGGATCATATATATATATTTTTATATTTTTTTATATATATGTTTTATATTGTTTGCACAGTATTTTGCACATTTAATTAATATTTTAGCACGCGCTTTAGGTAGTTCAAATACAGGTCTATTTTTTTCCACACAATTTTTTACTACTGCTGCTGCTGCTCTCATTATCTTTATATTTACTATTTCAGTTTATTTAAACACCAGGCGCAGGGAGTACACTTCTTTTAAGTGTTACTTTACATCCAGTAAATAATTGTACTTGGAGACAGACTGACCTGAGGAGGGGAAGAATATACTGGAGGACAGGCGGACTTGGGGAGAGGAATTGTACTGGGGGACAGATTGACCTAGAGTGATTTTCCTGGGGCATAGACTGTCCTGGGGAGAGGAGAATTGTACTGGGAGACAGACTAACCTGGAGGGATTTTCCTGTGGGATACACTGTCCTGAGGAGGGGGGAATTGTACTGGGGGACAGACTGACCTGGGGAGGGGGAAATTGCACTGGGGGACAGACTGACTTGAGGAGGGGGGACTGTATTGGGGGACAGATTGACATGGAAGAACCCGTTGGATTGTCTACTTTCCAAAAAAGGGGTCATTAGGGGAATATCTGTTCTGTCCTGGCATTTTCAGGCCTTAAGAAATTAGATATATGAAAGAAACACAAGTATGCCTCGGGACTTTAAATAAAGTGCAGCACTGCCATTATCTTATAGTAAACATGATTCACAGTTTATTGGTAAATTAATAAAGTCTCATCACATAAAGTACAGATGGTTGAATATAACGTTGATTTGTGGTAATTCCAACACAGTATATATATATATATATATATATATATATATATATATAAAAGTACAATATATCAAAACAGGTGTGTATAGAAGATTGTATCAAAATCTTGACACATTTCGAGTGCCTGCTACAGTGTGTTCAGGCAGCGCCAGTGGGGGGGGGGGGAGGCCTGGCAGAGGGGGTGCCTGAGCGTGTCTGGTGATGTCATGGTGCAAAGGAGCCAAACTGAGTGGCTGGACCTGTGGGATGGGAGCAAGGCAAGCCAGGAGCTGTTTGGACTGGAGTGGACTGAAGGGATCACCTAGTGTGGAGAGGGAGACTTTCACTGTGACTCAGGAAGAGACGTGTCATCATCATCTGTGCTGCTGCACAGTGCTGTAGTCAATTTCATGTGTGTGTGCACCTTTCCATTATAATTTCTTGCCTTCCTGTCCGGTCCCTAAGCTACTTACTTACTAAAACTGTATTTTTGTAACTTTTGTAAATGCCAGAAATACCAGTAATTTTTGTCGTGTCAGTAAATTTCAATCTGGTAGGTTGGCAACACTGTTCCAAAGTAACAATCCACATACCTCGTATATCCATGGAGTGCCTGAGAAGTTGCGTGAGGGGTTCTATGGTAATGGAGAATAATAAAGGAGATAATGGTCAACCTTGTTGTGTACCTCGATGAACATAGAGGGGATTGGATACTCTGCCATTGATACACAAACTAACCATTGGTTGGTCGTACAAGATATGTTTCGAGGTGAGAAAGACCTTACCAAAGCCAAATCTCTCCAACATGTAAAACAAGTAGGGCCATTCGACTGAGTCAAAAGCCATTTGTGTGTCAAGTGTCACCACTGCTCTAGGCAATGAAAGAGCATTCAGAGCCTGGAGGTTAGTAAACAGTCTACGGATATTAATATACGTAGAACGCCCTGGAAAAAAATGGTTTGGTCTGCACTAATTATGGCAGTGATTACCTTATTGAGCCTTAAAACTAGAATTTTGGAGAGGATTTTAAGGTCTACATTAATTAATGATATTGGCCTGTACGAGTCACAGTACATCATATCTTTGTTTGGTTTGGGGATTAAAACTATCAGGGCCTTACGTAATCGTTCTGGCAATTTATGGGTCTGAAAGATAGTCTTGTACATGGCCCATAAATGAGGTAATAAAGGTTCCCGATGCATTAAGTACTATTCCACCGGGAAGCCATCTGGGCCCGGGGTTTATGCTTGGGAAAGGTTTTGAGAGATTTGTATCTTTTTAAATATTTGAAAAGACTCCTGGCAATGTGATATGGAAACAATGGATTGTAGATACTTCAGATCTGCCTGAGCAGGGTTGGAAGGAATTTTTTGGCTCTTATTTTGACACACTTATCTCCATACAAGATAAATTCACCGAATTAAGACGTCTTCACGGAGCGCCTACCTGATTATTTCCAATGGGTGAAACACGCACCTATCTGTCAGACATGCCAGGTGTTGGACAGAGATAATCTTCATATGGTATAGGGATGTTCTATAGTCAAAACATTTTGGTTGCAGGTTACTGAATTTATTTCCCAGAATGTTCAAATCCAGTTGATATTTTTTAAAATCTGAGGTGAATGGGTTGCTTGTTTCTAAGTCTTTTGACACCAGAACTTGGCCTGATGTTCTCCACTCTACGAAAATGTTATTGGTCCACAATATTTAGGGCATAATTGCTGTCCCCCCTTCTGCATTGCAGGTGCTATACCTTCTGCATCAGTACTGTTTGTTTTTCTTCTTTTTTTTGTGGCGCAGCACTAACAATATTTAGGGCATAATTGCTGTCCCCCCTTCTGAGTTGCAGGTGCTATACCTTCTGTGTCAGCAGTGTTTTTTTTTGTGGCACAGCAGCACTAATAATATTTAGGGCATAATTGCTGTCCCCCCTTCTGCATATCAGGTGCTATTCCTTCTGCGTCAGCAGTGGTTTTCTTTTTTTTTTTTTTTTTTTGGGACACAGCAGAACTAATAATATTTAGGGCGTAATTTCTGCCCCCCCCCCCCCCCCCGCATAACAGGAGCTATTCCTACTGCGTCAGCAGTGGTTTCCTTTTTTTTATTTTTTGTGGCACAGCAGTACTAACAATATTTAGGGAATCATTTCTGTGCCCTCTTCTGCATCGCAGGTGCTATTCCTTCTGCATCAGCAGTGTTTTGTTTTTTGCTTTATTCATTTTTTCTTTTTAAACTATAATAAAATGGTTTATAGTGCACAAAGCACAAAAGTATTGCAACCAAGCACCATATTCCTGTCCAACACTATATTAAAAAGTAAAAAAATCCCCCCCCCAAAAAAAACCCCCCAAAAAATCCCCATCATTTCCAAAAGGCCAACAAGGAGAGGCAGACGCTCACAGGCCACTAAAGAGGGGCAAGCATCTTTTGTGTCCACCGTGAAAAGTGGTGGTCATCGACATGGTGCATCCTCTGCAGGCGGGGAAAGCTTGTCCTTTTTTTCCAGTGCTGGCTGTGTTATTGAGCCACAACATGCAGAAATGTTGGTGGAGTGGAAAAATAAGCCGTCCTCATCCTCCTTATTCTCTGTCACCCAAGCTCATACTAGTTTGCCTTCCACCGCAGCTGCCAAAGCAGCCTATTCAACAGGCTCCTTGTCCATATAGTTTACCCACATAGTCCATATGTACTCGTTCCATAGTCCACCATCATGAACAGAGGAGTGATCTGAATTATTCGATCATAGTATCAGGTACATGCTGCTGGAGGATGCGCAGCAATTCAAATGCTCCGATGTTGGTTCCCAGGTTGAGGAAGGGAGTAACGTGAGCCTAGAGAGAGGGGTGCCAATGACTGACAAGAAACTAGTAGTCATGTTTCCCCCAGCTGCAACATACTGCCAAGTTTGGTCCAGTGACGAGGAGGGAGAGGATGATGAGGTCACTGACTATACTAGGGTGCCTGAGAGAACAGAGGAGGAATATGAGGCAGGATGTTCTCCAGGGGCCGGCTTAAGGGCAGCCACCCTTTCACATCACACCACAGATCACAGAACTCCCCGCTGACTTCCAAAAGTTAATTGGTGTTGGCTTTTTTCAACACGTGCAGCAGACCGGAGCGTTGCTGTTTGCAATCTCTGTCTGAAGCAGATCAAGCATGGCCAAAACACCAGTCGCTTGGGCACCACATGCTTAACAAGACATAAGATGGCCTGCCATGCAGTCCGTTGGCAACAGCAACTGAAAGACCCACATTATAAAAAAGATGCAGACTTCTCCTTGCTCCTCATCTGGGATCTCTACCCCTACTACACCTTAAGTCTTTCTGAAAAACCTGCACTGAGAGGGATGATGGTATAGCAATGGGTGCCGCAGGTACTCGCATCCAATCTGCTAGCAGTACACCACCTGTTGATTTCACCAGGCAAATTTCGCTACCCCTGTCGCTGAACTGTAAAAAAAAATACTGTCCCAGCCATCCACATGCTCAGCATCTAAATGCTAGCTTGGCCAAATTGCTAGCACTACAACTGCTGCCTTTTCATCTGGTAGACCCCGCACCCTTTCGTGAATTTGTGGAATGTGCTGTACCACAGTGACATTCCAAAAAGAAATTTCTTTCCATGTAAGGCCAGTCCAGCTCTGTACCATCATGTGGAAGGCAATGTTTTGGCCTTGTTGTACAAAGCGGTCAGCAGCAAGATTCACATTACTGCTGACTCGTGGTACAGCAGGCATGGTCAGGGTAACTCTGCTGGCAGCTGGGATGGATGCAGGACAGGGTACAATACTGGAGCTTGTTCCGCCACCACGCCTCCAAAAAGCTGGTGGTGATTCTGCCACATCTGTCTGCTCCAAACCCTCCTCTTCTTCTTCCTCTATGGCCTCTTCTGCTGAATTGTTCTCTGAACCAGCACTGCTCCCTAAGCGTTGAAAGGGCTATGCAAGCAGTCAGGCTAAAAGATGCCAGGCAGTGCTTTAGTTGGTCTGTCTAGGGGATAGGAGCCTGGAATGGTTATATGCGACAATAGCACCAATCTTCTGTCCGCCCTCCGATAGGGACACTTGACACATGTTCCATGCTTGGCACATGTCCTGAATTTGGTGGTGCAGCCTTTCTAAAACAGGTATGCGGCTTACAGGATCTTCTGAAGCAGGCCAGAAAAGTCTGTGGCCATTTCCGGCAGTCATACAATGCCAGTGCTTGGCTGGCTGACATTCAAGGGGAATTCAACCTGCCCAACAACCGCCTCATTTGTGACATGCCCACCAGGTGGAACTCTACATTGGAAATGCTGCAGCAGCTGCACACACAGCAGAGGGCCATCAATGAGTATCTGTGTGAGTATGGCACAAGGACAGGCTCTGGAGAGCTTGGCTTCTGTTCGCCACGCCAGTGGCTGCTGATAAAGGATGCATGCACTGTCCTGTCACCATTTGAGGAGGCCACAAGGATGATCTCATGCCTCACCAAACTTACGCTGCATGGGCTCCCTGATTCTGTAAATCCTGAGAAAGGATCTGAGGATTTGTGGTATCAAGGAGAGGGATCATTACTGGTTGGCAACCCTTCTTGATCAACATTACAAAGGTAAATTTGCAGAGCTCACCTTGCCATCGCAGAGGGAGCAGAGGATGAAACATGTTGAGGACGGCTTGAAGAAAAATTTGTGTAACACCTTTCCAGACATTGGGTGGTTACCATTTCCTGGACAACGTGTTTCTGAAGCTTCAAGAGCAGTGGAGAAGGCAGCTGGCTGACCGATGCCTTTAAACAATTTTTTAGTCCTCAGCGCCCAGGGCTGTTAGGTATAAGCAACCATTGGCAGCATCTGCGTCATATGGTGCAGGACTATCTAGGGGCAAGAGCAAACTTGGAGACCTTTTCAACTGAGCATCCACTGGGTTACTGGGTCTTGAGGATGGACCACTGGCCAGAACTTGCTCAATATGCAATCCAGCTACTGGCCTATTTTGCCCCCAGTGTGCTTTCCGAACAGACATTCAGTGCGAATGGAGGTTTTGTGACAGATAAAAGAGTGCATCTGTCCAAAGACTTTGTTTGCCGTCTGACATTTATCAAAATGAATTAGTCCTGGATCAATAGCAGCTATCAGCCATTTAACTGATTACATTTGCTAGGGATCTGGGATCCCTTGAAGACTATGCTGTCTATCCTCTTCCTGAATCTTGATTATGCTAGCTTCCAACAATGTTTTTGGTTAAGGGCACCACCAACACCCAGGGCCCAATTTTTCTGCACCTGGTTGACAGGTGCATGTAATTTCATTTTTTTTCCCTAATTGTTTACAGCAAGGCCCGTTTCTGCACCAAGCAAGAGTAACTGTGAGGGGTTACATTGTTCAGGCACCACTAAGGATGGGTGAACAGTTTGGGCTGAGCATAAGTTTGGCCTAAACATCGCCCATTCAGTTACTCACCTATCACCTGAACTTTCTCGGCAAGATGTTCACCCACCGAGTGCACAAACAGCAATAGTTTGTTAAGGCTTCCCTGCTGAGAGCTGAATTTAAAAAAAAATTGTAAAAAGAAAATGTAAGTTAAAAAATTGGTGTAAAAACAGCTTGGAGGGACTCTTTGGGTCTTGTATGCCTTTGAAGGGGAACCTCATGACAAAATTAAGAAAAACAAATGGCGTGGGGTTCCCCCCCCCCCTTAAAATCCATACCAGGCACTTTGGATCTGTTATAGATTTTAAGGGGAACTCCACGCCAAAATTGAAAGAAAAAAAAACGCGTGGGAACAAGCAACCCGCCTCCTGAACCAAACCAGGCCACTTGCCCTGGCCCCTTGACAGTTTTTGACAAGTCCTTTATTTAAAAATAAAAAAATAGTGTCCCCTGATGTAAATCCATCGTCAATCACGCCACCTGCCACACCCACCGACCCAAAAAAAGGAGAACAAAAAAAAAGCTCCGCCCTCACTGAACGCTTCCCGCGGACTGCCTATTTGCGGTTTCACAGTGCTTATATAGGGAATGGGCGGAGCCACACGGGTGATGTCATCTCGCAGTCCCGCCGCTCGTGATGTCAACAACTCAGCATGCACGGGTCCGTGACTTCATGAGGAGGCGAGACCACCCAGTGACATCACTCGCCATTCCCTATATAAGAACTATCAAACCGCGAATAGGCAGTCCACGGGAAGCGTTCACCGAAAGCGGAGCTTTTTTTTTTTCTTGTCGGCGGGTGCGGCAGGCGACGTGATTGACGATGGATTTACATGGGGGGACACTATTTTTTTGTTTTTATTTTTGAATAAAGGACTTGTCAAAAACTGTCTCGTGTGTTTATCTTTTTGCACACTTTTTTAATGAATGGGTAGGGGTACAATGCCCAATACCCATTCACATGGGGGGGCAGGATCTGGGGGCCCCCTTTGGTAAAGGGGGCTTCCAGATTCTATTAAGTCCACCACCTGCAGACCCCGACAACCACAACCCAGGGTTGCCGGGAAGAGGCCCTTGTCCCTATCAACATGGGGACAGGGGGCTCTGGGGTGGGGGGGCAGAGCCCCCCCCTGCCACATGGAACCCCCTCCAATTTTGAGGGCATGTGGCTTGGTATGGTTCAGCAGGGAGGGTGCTCGTTCTTCCCCACCCCTTTCCTGACCTGCCAGTCTAGGGTCTGGTATGAATTTTGAGGGGGTCCCACGCTGTTTTTTTTCTTAATTTTGGCATGGGTTCCTCTTAAAATCCATACCAGACCTGAAGGGCCTGGTATGGACTGGGGGGGTAAACCTACGCTGTTTTTTTTTCAGGGAGCAGGCAATACATTACAGCCGCGAGCAAGTTTGAATTTAATTTTTTCTTTTAGGAATGTCAGTATTGCAGCAGCAGGCTCTATACATCGTACAGATGCGCCGCTTTACAGGCAGAATAAGGGGACCCCCCAGGCACTATATTTGAAGGAATTTTTCATTTTTACTGTTTCACTTTAAGCACCATGAAAATCACTGCTCCATTAAAAACGATACTTTAAAAAAAAAAAATTGCATTGATACATGTCCCCCAGGGCAGTACCCAGGCCCCCATACACTTTATATGGCAACACCTTGCATATAAGCCTTAAAAAGGGGGACTTTTGATTTTTCATGTCCGTGTCCTATAGACTTTAGTTCGCATGTTCGCTAGAACTTTTTCCCTGTTCGAGATGTTCTGGTGCAAACCCAACAGGGGGGCGTTCGGCCCATCCCTACTTTACAGGAGGGAGGGGCTAGGAGCACTGAAGAGGGACCCGAGAAGAGAAGGATCCGGGCTGCTATGTGAAAATCCACTTGGCAGAGCAGGTAATTATCACATTTTTATTAAAAAAAAAAAAAAAAACAGACTTTACAATCACTTTAATTTCCTAGAAATGCAAAAGCTCGGAATATACACAGAACAATAGGTTATTATTAGTTTTGTGGGGATGGGGGGGGGAGAGGTTTGTTAATTTTTTCAGTTCTCATTTTGTGGTTTTTCTTTCATATGTACTGCGTACCTAAGACTAGCTTTACGCTATTGTGGGTAAATCACATGCATTCCCACTCCCACAGGAACCTGCAGCCAAAACACGTTGCTCTTTAGCAGACACGCATGGGTACCATTAATTCTTAATGCCACCCGAAAACGCACCTGTAAACACATAGCATGAGTGCGCAAAACCATGGTGCGGCAGCGGCCCATTAAAATGTATTAGCTGCTAGTCTGAAAATGCTGTATCCTCTTTTTATCTGACAATACTGTTACATATTTCTGCCTATTCATCGCAGTCTTCTGATTTTTTTAAAAAAATGGGTAACCTGTATCTGTGTGACTTTGGGCAGGTTTACACCTGAATTTCACAGGAAAGTGGTCTGTACTTTTTTGCGATTCATTGTGGTGCAATTGTTAGCCCATTCAGTCAGGTCAGATAAAGAAAAAAGGCCTCCTTTAAGTGGCTTCACTCCTCTACCCCCCACCTCTATTTTATTACTGCAGCAGACGGGAAGTTCCTGTACCACTGCTGGAACACAGTGCTATATCCTGTATGTAGCTAATGACATATATATATATATATATATATATATATATATATATATATAGTTTATGCAGCTCTGACAGCAGACAGATTTGTAAACCACTTCAGCCCAGGAAGATTTCCCCCCCCTCCCCCCCCCCCCCCATTTCATTAACCAGGCCGTTTTTTGCTGTATGGCACTGCATTATTTTAACTGACAACTGCGCAGTCGTGCAACACTGTACCATGAACACAAATAAAATTTATGTCCTTTTTTTTTTCCACAAATAGAGCTTTCTTTAGGTGGTATTTGATCACCTCTGCGTTTTTTATTTTTTGTGCTATAAACAAAAAAAGGCCGATAAAATAACAATATTTTTTACTTTCTGCTACAAAACATATCCAATAACATTTTTTTTAAAAATCTAACTTCTTAATCAATTTAGGGCAATATGTATTCTGCTACATATTTTGGGTAAAAAAAATTCCAGTAAGTGTATACTGATTGGTTTGCACAAAAGTTATAGCGTATACAAAGTATGGGATATATTTATGGATTTTTTATTTATTTCTACAAGTAATGATGGTGATCAGGGATTTTTAGCGGGATTGCGATATTGCGGTGGACACATCTGATACTAACTGACACTTTTTTGTGAACCACTGACACCAATACAGTGATCAGTGCTAAAAATATGCACAGTTACTGTATTAATGACACTGGGTGGGAAGGGGTTAACATCAGGGGTGATCAAAGAGTTAACTATGTTCCTAGCCAGTGTTTGCATACTAGGTGGGAGATGCTTTTACTAAGGGAAGACATGGATCCTTGTCCCTGGTTTGCAGGAACACAGGATCCATGCCTTCCCTACTGACAGAACAGCAATCTGCCTTGTGTACATATAGGCAGACTGACGTTCTGCCTCTGTACCGAATGATCAGCGAGTGCCGGCGGATATCGAGTCTGCGGTACCCGCTGATCGGCTCCTGCTGTGCATAATCATTGACCCAGAAGTGTGGTATCACACATATATATGTGATATGGCACATAGCAGCCGCCCTGTAGCATTAAAACTGCTATAGGGCAGCCGTGAAGTGGTTAAGCTTGGCCCAAACAAGCTATTTCTATTTTTGATAGCAAAGCTGGAGCTAGGCTTTAATGTATGTAAATGTATTTTTAATTGCAAGCCTTGTAAGCTCCTGAATGATATTAGCATCAAAGTTTAGAGTGGGAGAGGGAGAAGCAGCAAAGGAGCCAATCAATTCATGCACTGACAAGGAGCATGCCTATAGGAGGATAAAGCAAAATGACAAAGAGCTGAGCTCACAACTGTGCTGCTTCTCTTCACTACCCATACTAATATTTTTTTACATTTTATTGGTGTTGAGCTTTATGTATAGTAACTCTGATCCTAACCTTATTACAACTCCTCTTCTAAATAACATTGTAAACAAATACTGGCTGAACTACAGCTGCATTGAAGCTGACTTTGTTTCAATAATCTTTGGAGGGATAGATGCCTTGACACACACAATGGCACAAGATAGTAGCTACAGATGACAAGGAAATTGTCTGCCTAATCTTTCTTATGCTTTGATCCTGATGAAAACCAAAGCCGGCACAGGAAAACAAAACTGTGTATTGATGTGGAAAATAAGAACAATGAAACAGAAATGCAACATACAGTATAAGCAACTCTAGGCAGCAAGTAAAAGTCTTCATCTCCTCCAGCCACTTCTACTCTTCACTGACACAACTGTCGCAGGAAGGCCAGATGGCTGCCTGGCTTCATCTCTCTATGCTGGGTAAGAAGCAAGGTGGCGGCACCCTAATGGGGGAAGATAAGTATCTGGGTATAAGCTGGTGGAGTTTTTATCCACTGGCTATGTTCTAATTGCAAAGATTCTAATAAGATAAGAGTCTAATAAGATTCTAATAAGATAGGATTCTAATACGAAGAGAGGACTCAATGGAAAAGACCCTGATGCTGGGAAACATGGAAGGAAAAAGGAGAGGAGGACGACAGAAAACAAGATGGATAGATAGCATTATCGAAACAAGGAACATGAAGTTAAGCAAGCTTTGTGAGGCAGTGGAGGACGGAAAGGCCTGGTGGACTATGGTTCATGAGGTAATGAAGAGTTGGCTACAACTAAACAACTGAACAACAACAACAATAAAGAAGGTTGGTGTTTGTTATAGAATTGTATGAAAGTACCAACATCCCGGTTGAAGCTAAATAAAGAAAGATAGTCTGTGCAAGACCTGGGTTAGGGGTCAAACACCGTGACTATATTTCAGAAAAGGGAAGAAAGAGGGGGGAACATGAATGAAAAAGAGAGGAAGGAAGGAGTAAAGGAAAGGCCAAGAATGGGAAGACTGGAAAAGAAAAAGAAAAGAGAAAAAAAGGGAAGAAAAATGGGGGGAGAGGGGAAAAAAGGGGGACAAAAAGAAAAGAGAGGGGGGGGGGGGGAGGAAACAAGCAAGGGGGGGGAGAGAAAGGGGGAGAGGGGAGAGGGGGGGGGAAGAAGAGGGGGAGGGGACAACAATGTTCTAATTAAGAAATGAACACAAATGGAAAAAAAACACTGGGCTTAAGTCAAAAAGGTAGGAAAAAGCAGCCAGCACTAGAAGTCAAAATACAAAACTCCAAAACAGATCATATATACATTGGTGCAGCCCTAAAGTTGATCATCTAAATACAAGTCATTCATTGAAATATCAAAAAAAAGTTATAATAAATAGAGTGTCCAGTAGGAGTGAAATGAATCTTTATCCAAATCCGGTGTAGTAATAGGTACAGAAAAAATTGAAATTGATTGAAGAGGAAAGGTCCAACTCCACACCCGCAGAGTTTGACCACTGAGTTATAGGTGGTCAAGTTGGGCGCGAGGAAAGTAAGGTTTTGGATCTATGTCCAGGCTTGAGACACGCTGGATTTTTGACATAAAATCTTATGTCCCTTTTGGCCTAAATGTCGACTGAGACATCAATTGTTTTTTAATAATGCTTAAGTTATTTTATTTCCGATTTTATTTTCATGCAGGTATTTTTTAATATTTTAATGCGGCGCTCCTGCTGGTTTTCTCTCCTTATTCATTCTGGACTATTTTGAGTGTTTCCTTGTTTTTTCCACTAGATGGCAGTCTTCAATTCTTTTATGCGGGTCTCATTTCTCTTTTGAAAGCCTTTCTAATGGCTGTACAATTACCCCACAATGAGATTTTTTAGGGCATATAACAAGAGTCAATTTAAAAAATATACATTACAAATATTAATATAAGAGTCACAATGTACAAACATTTAAAACCAATGCGGTAAAGATCTTCATTGTACCACCATAGTTCGTTGTAACTGTAGGTGCCAGGGACAAACACCCAACGCGTTTCAGAAATTCAAGGTTTATCTTCCTTCATCAGGGGTATTGAACTATAGGTTACAGTCATTCTGTTGTGTAAGAAAAACATAATTCAGTCATAAATATAAAGTTGCATACAAAATATATTACTTAGAAACCACATAAATAAAATAAACGAATGCTGATTATAAGCCGCACCATGCACCGTGCAGAGTCCCCTAGGGGATAGCCCACAATCCAGGAGTGTGTCCGAACCACAAGGGTACAAAAAAAGGGGAGTCCCGGATCTAGAAATCTATCAAATATAAAATGGTAGACAAACATTTCAATCCCCATCAATATAGCTCCAAGTGGGCCAACAAAAGGCCCCCTCCCCCTCTTGTAGTCAGGGAAGTGGGCATTCCTTCCACATTTCAGCAGATATTCAGTAAATTAAGCCTTTCTAATAATGGCATTAATTTGCTGGCATGTTGTTTATTTAGGGCCTTAGACGGCCAGTGGTTAAAATGGCGCTGCTGCTCTATATAAAGCTGTTACACGTGATGTTGCGTCATCCCCAGACGACATTCTTTGTCGCGTAGGGTGGGACCTACGATGGTGACATCATCGTGTGAATACATCTCTGATTGGTCAGTTTACGAGAGAACCCGAAGGGAGACCCAGGGGACTCTGCAACCTTTACTTCTATTTTGGATTTCATACGCTGTTTTATCTGGATGCCTTGTTAGTGCAATCCCCTTATTTTTACCAATAAATGGGTTTATACATATTACACTATGGTGTTCACATATGATTTTATTGGAGGAGTATAAGTGGAGATATTGTATATACTGTTTGAGGGAGACCTTACTTTTCTTGCGCCCAACTTCACCGCCTGTACCTCAGTGTTCAATGACATCTGGTAACAAACACTGTGGGTGTGGGTGTGGAGTTGGACCTTTCTTCTTCAATCAATAGCACTTTTTTCTGTACCTATTACTACACGGGACTTGGACAAAGATTAAGATTAATTTCACTCCTTTTCTTATGGACATTCATTTATTCTATTCATTTTATTAATATTTCAATTAATGACTTGTATTTAGATTATCAACTTTAGCACTGCACCAATGTATATATGAAATGTTCTAACTGAGCTGTTTATAGGCTGTATTGTTAATTGTTGCTGTGGTTTTGGTAAACATTGGACAAGCAAATGGTTGCTTGAAATAGATTTTCATATAGTTTCCCATGATTAGCTACTGCCAGATTAGCAGGATATTCGCTGTTCCAATAGGTGTAATTATACCAGCTAACCAATCATTCTGGGCTGTGAGGCTTCCTTTCCTATTTCATGCATGTAATGAGTTCTGGAGGCTGCAGCAGAGTTGGATCAGGGGTATAAATATTAGTGTAATAGTGTATCCATAGTATGTATGGCAAGAAACAGTATACGGGTGCTTCTCAAAAAATTTGAATATCACCAAAAAGTTAATTTATTTCAGTAATTCAATTCAAAAAGTGAAACTCATATATTTTATATAGCTGCATTACACAGAGTGATATATTTCAAGCATTTCTTTCTTTGAATTTTGAGCATTATAGCTTATAGATAGTGAAAACCCAAAATTCAGTATCTCAGAAAATCAGAATATTACTTAGGACCAATAAAAAAATAAAATCATTTTTAATACAGAAACGTTGGCTTACTGAAAAGTATGTCTATGTACAGCATAGTAAGCACTCAATATTGGTCGAGGCTACTTTTGCATGAATTACTGCATCAATGCGGCATAGCATGGAGGCAATCAGCCTGTGGCACTGATGGGATTCGTTTAGACGCCAGGTATAAGATATTGTAGGGCTGCAGAGAGAGGAGATGAGAACCAGGGCAGGAGAATGGTCTGACCAAGCAGTTTCCAAAATCTTGACACGCACGTTGTTAAAGTAGCAGAAAACGTGAGGATGTGATCAATCCATAAATATGTGGAGTTGACATGGGAGACAAAGGTATAGTCCCACCTAGTAGCGTTAAATTTGCTCCAGATGTCCACTAGGTCATGATTGTGTAACAATTTGGCAAACTTGGTACCCATCTTAGATGGTTTTAAGAGCTGGGAACCCGGTGGGAGTGCTTTACAAAGAGAGGAATCTAATGCTATATTAGAATCTTCTACCAACAGAAGCACTGAAAATGGGCGGACAGAGTCCAGAAGAGTGTCTGAAAGAAGCCCAGTTTGCTCTGTGTTAGGCTGGCCATACATTATACAATTTTCTTCTATAGTTTTCTTTAGATTTACCAAAACCATATAATACGAGGTCAAACCTAAACACTTTCAATTCATATGCAATCAGGCAGGCACTTTCACTATATATCTGAAAATAAATCTAAAGGAAATTGAATAAGAAAATTGTATAATGTATGGCCTGCCTAAGGAGCGTAGTATGTCAAAAGCATCACTAGTGAACCTTCCAAATCACCCTGCACCATAACAAATCTGCCTTCTGAGTCAGCAAGGATCTAAGAAGGCGAAAAGGACAAGCGTTTAAATATGCAGATGGTTACTCACCTTGATTTATCTGGAGCATTGGACATAAAAAATGTAGGATAATGCCTATGGATGAAATTGGGCTTAAATGATACTGGGAAGTGTGTTTCCTGCAGAAACACTATTTCAGCTCCAATCAATTTAACCACTTCCGGACCACCTGCTGCGTATTTACGTTGCTACTTTGATGTTAAATACCAGTGTTATGGCAGCAGATAGCTGCCATAACCCTGATATTTCTTCACGCGGTCAGCGGTCCTCTTTCACATAAAAGTGGTCCCAGTGGCAGATTCGCTGCAGGATCACTTTTATGGGTGGCAAGAGAGGTACCCACCTCCATCCTGCCATTTCCCGGTTGTTTTCCCCCGCTTACCGGAGCCTTCGGTAGCAGGGAAAACAATCCAATCCGTCCATGTCATATTCAGGAAGTCGAGTGAGGGCAAGATGGCCCCCACTCGACTCTATGGCCTTGGAGGACCGGAGCGACACCATGACATTTTTATTTTATCTATTTGCTTTTAAGGATAGATGTGAGATCTGAGGTCATTTTGACCCCAGATCTCACGTTAACCACTTCAGCACCGGAAGGTTTTACCCCCTTAATGACCAGGCCATTTTTTTGTGATTCGGCACTGCGTTATTTTAACTAACAATTGCGCCGTCGTGCGATGCTGTACCCAAATACAATTGATGTCCTTTTTTTCCCACAAATAGAGCTTTCTTTTGGTGGTATTTGATCACCTCTGCGGTTTTTAGATTTTGCTATAAACAAAAAAAGAGCGACAATTTTGATAAAAACACAATATTTTTTACTTTCTGCTATAAAACATTCCCAAAAAAAATTTAAAAATCTAATTTTGTTATCAGTTTAGGCCAATTTGTATTCTGTTACATATTTTTGGTAAAAAAAAATCCCAAAAAGCGTATTTTAATTGGTTTGTGCAAAAGTTATAGCATTTACAAACTATGGGATAGATTTTTGGACTTATTTAAGTTTTTTTGTTTTTATTAGTAATGGTGGCGATCAGCGATTTTTAGTGGGACTGCGACATTGCGGCGCACAAATCTGACACTAAGTGACACTTTTTGGGGACCAGTGACATTAATACAGTAATATGTGCTAAATAATATGCACTGTTACTGTATAAATGACACTGGCAGGGAAGGGGTTAATACTGGGGGTGATCAAGGGGTTACGTGTAAGCCTAATTGTGCTTGCTAACTGTGAGGGGGTGGGGGCTCTGTGAAAAGCACAGAGATCGGTGCTAAAGCTTAGCTGAGACACACAATCTCACTGTGCCTGTCTGACAGGAGAACTGCCTGATTTGTTTACATAGGCAGGTGGCTCTCCTGTCAGTTTCCCCAAAGACTGCAGGAGGCCGGCGGGGATTGAGCCCTCTCCTCCCACGGTCTGGCTCCTACTATGTCTAATCGCCACCGCCAAGCCCGCGTGCACATAGTCTCGTAGATCAGCTGAGCCGCCCTGCCGCAGTAAATCTGCGTGTGGCTGTCGGCAATTGGTTAAAGAGGACCTGTCCTGCTTAATTCTATTAAAAGGGATGTTTACATTCCTTGTATTAGGAATAAAAGTGAGCAATTTTTCTTTTTTCTTTTAAAGGGACCATGTAAAAATAAAGATAAAAGGTAAAATAAGAAAAAAAATACATTTAAAGCACCCCGTTCCTTAGAAGCTTGCGCGCAGAATCAAACACATACGCAAGTCGCACCCACATATGTAAACGGTGTTCAAACCATACATGTGGGGTATCGTCGCGATAGTTACAGCAAGAGCAAAAATTCTAGCCCTCCTCTGTATCTCTAAACTGGTAACCTGTAGAAATTTTTAAAGCGTTGCCTATGGAGATTTTTAAGTACCAACGTCTGTCGCCATTCCACGAGCCTGCACAATTTTGAAGCTTGACGTGTTAGGTATCAATTTACTCGCGTAACATTATCTTTCTTATTATAAAAAAAAATTGGGCTAACTTTAATGTTCTCTTATTTTTAAAAGGGTATTTTTCTCCCAAAAATTTGCGTTTATATGACCTCTGCGCAAATACGGTGTGACAAAGTATTGCAACAATCTCTATTTTATTCTCTAGGGTCTCTGCTAAAATATACATATATGTAAAATGTTTGTGGGTTCTAAGTAATTTTCTAGCAAGAAAATACAGATTTTTAACTTTGAAACTCTTTGTCTATGAAAACGCCCACTGGGAGGGGTAAAACGCGTCGACGAAGTTCTGGTTTTCACAGCAATGTCAACGTCCCTTCAGGGGCAGTAGAACGCAAGCAGAAGTGCGCTGGAACGCTCGCCTCTTTCCTTGCATGGTACACTAACCGCAATACCTGCCTCCAGGAGCACTTTGTACACTCACTTGATGAGCCTATGAAATTCTACAATATTGTAAGTGTACATCCATATTTTTACTTTTAATAAATAAAGTTATTGGAACGTATTACACTATTTGGGATCTTTTTTCCTTATATCGCATTGGAGACTAAAGATTACCAAAAGGGGCCCTATCTACACCTACTTACCAGTACTAAGCCTGTTAGATCCCTATGCAATACTGCCAAGGGGTCCACATCATCTGGTAAGTGGATCCACTTCGGTTGGGTGTGAACACAGGAGTCACAGTTCACAGGAATCACCTGTTTGTTTTAGCTTTGAGCACTAATCACGTTCTTTCACTGGACACTTGCTTATTCGGATTTGTTTGATTTTTTATATTTTTTTGGCACTGGGACTTTATATATTCACTCATCCCCCAGAATAAGACTCACAATTTTGGATTGTTGATTTATTTATTATGATATATATATTATATATATATATGGTTTAGTCTCATAAATCATTAAGGTTATGCACTGTTTTAGTTGTTTATATATATAAGTGTCAGAAATAGGCCTGGTGTTTAAGTGGTAAAGTAATTAAAGGCCTTACATCTCTTTACTGTTACTTAGTTTAGTCCCTGGGTGTTGTGTCAGTATTGACATGGGCCGCATGTTAGGTGGACTAGCCATGGACATAAGTAGGGTGAAGATCACTTACCCCCATGGTTGGCACACTGCAGGTGGATAGAAAATGGCAAAAAAAAGAAGTGTCCCAGGGGAATTTGGATGAACAGGGCTGAATTGTAACAGTATGATCAGTATAGAAGATGAGTAGAATAAAAGGTAAAATTTATTAACCAATTTTTTAAAAAATGTATACAAAAAAATACATACAGGACTAACAGCAATCAATGTATAAAAAGGACATAATCAGGAAAATGTGTTCAAATCCATCGCATGTGGACCAGTGTCATGGGTGGAATCACATTCCAACATGTTTCGGAATCCAACAATGATTCCTTCTTCAGAGAAATATATGTAGAACATATAATCATCACAAAGTAAAAAGTAGGTCTTAGGTTTTAAAGTTGTCATGGCAGCAAGCGGTGAGAGGAAATCATCCAAAGTGAACAAATATTTTGGTGACTACGACCTAAGATAGAATTCCCCTAACTTTGAAGATATTTCCTCTTACTTCCTGTTATGTATGCAATGCAGTAAGTAAAGGGAAATCTTCCCAGAAGGACAGAGAGCAAAAACAGCCCAAGGATTTTAACCCTATCCTACCCTATCATTCAATTCATTTGACCATCGCTTGACAAATTTGCTTGGAATCTAGGAGCCAGCTAAAAAAGTTAGGAGCTAGTTTTTTTTTCGGGCATGCCGAATAGCCGGCTTTTGTCATACACATGGGCTGAATGGCGGCCAGTTTTTATTGAACCGGCTGATATTGCCCAGCATTCGGCTTGTGTGTACTTGGCTTAATGGTGCGATGGGCAGTGGCTCACTAGGGAAGGACAGTGCAGCAAGTTGGTAGCAATAGGAAATCCAGTAACTCATGACACCTTAGGCCCCTTTCATACGGGCACCTCCGCTAAGCAGAATCCGCTTGCTCAGTGGGGATTTCTCCGCTAATCCCACCTGAGCAGGCGAATGACTGGTCCTGTCCACTCCGCTATGCAGGGCCGTTTGAAGGAATTTGGGGGCCCCAAGCAAAATGGACATGGAGGCCCCCCCGCACACACGCAAAGCCTACAGGAACCACAGCATAGCCATACAGTTTAAGTTCACCCACACTTTACATAAATAAAAAATGAGCCTGTGTGTTGTGAGGCCGGCCTGTGTGTGTGAGGCGCAGCGCGCGGCCGCGGCGTTTGTGTTTTGGGTTTTTGGGATAATGTCAGCCTGTGTCTTGGGTCCCCAGGCCAGCTCGGGGCCCCAAGCAACTGCTTGTTTTGCCTGCCTTGACGCGGCGGGCCTGCCGATATGCAGAGCGAACACTGACAGGATTGGATGGCGGCGGTTGTCACCACTCCATAGAGGAGACTGAAGGGTCCGATCAGGTCCCCCTGAAAAACTGACAGGCGGACCTGATCAGACAGCCTGTGTGAGAGGGACCTTTGGCTGTGTGGCTGTGGCATGGCAGGGAGATGATTAAAAATAACAAAAAATTACTTTTAATGAAAAAAAAAAAAATGATTAAAAACTGTTTCCATCTTTTCTGAGGGAGTGATTAGAACTGAGGCTGTTCCAACAATTTTAAATACTTTTTAAACAATTGTTAATATCCCTTCATTTAACATGACATTTATGGTGAATTTAATTAATAACAATATCCCAATTCCCAACATGCCCCCCTCCCTCTCTCCCCCTTTTTATCTAAATATACATACTCATTAGGTCAAGCATCTCATTGTTTTATACATATATTTATATATACATTCTTATAATTTTATATATATCCATTTATGCAATAATATATCAGCCTTCTTGTTAAAATAGCATCAAGACTAAATAATATATCCAATGTATCCACTAGATGGCAATATTTAAATGGATTATATATTAGAATAAGCAAGTTCTTATAAGATTTACAATTAATTGTTTATAAGGTCTATAATTAATTATTATTTTAGACAATTTTATTCGATGGAATATGAATTGTTTTTAATGCATCATAATTTTATGAACTTTATGAATTTGCCAACAATCGCATTGGTTGCTATGGGAAGTTGGAACCCAGAAGTCATTTATTAGTGAAGATGTACAAAACTGGTTTTACTGAAATGGAATCCCACATATATATGTACGATCGATATATATATATATATATATAAATAAAATATTTTTTTAAGCAATTAGCAACATACAGTCGTATATTTTTAATTTTATAGCAATCAACAACGCACAATTTAAAATAGTTTTTTTATTAGAATATATTTTAACTTTATGAAATGGAATTCAAATAATTTTTAAATAGTGTCTTTTTACTCCCTGGTTCTAAAATATGGCCCAGCTAAGTCCAAATAGATGGCATATAATAAATATTGAAATAATATTGCTGTGAGCCAATAGAATTAGAGAGAGCGATATATCTAGCCGCTATACCGGGTAACAGAGACCGCCTGATGACGCTAGCACAAGCGAAATGCATTGTGGTCTCTGCTAAACCGGGAAGTTGAGAGGAAGAGTAATGTCACCTCCTATCGCATTGGAATGCTCGCCGGACCGCGGCCACGCTACAAGGGTAAACTAGGAAGGAGATTACCAGAAGACTGCAGATCCTGCACCCCCGATCCTACTACCCATAGCAACCGATGAGCATTGCCCTGTGCCAGGTGGGCACAACAATAAGTAAGCAGCCACTTTTTATGTCTACTATGATTTAAAATAAAGTTACAGTATTACACTATTTTTAGCTTCTTATCTGTCTCCCTGCATATGGGCTTATATATATATATACCGACTTGAGGTAATTAATGGAGGAGTGAGGAGAAGGAGCATATTACTATTTTTTCCAAGTCATCCTTTGTTGGAAACCATATAAATAATCCAGGTGAAGTGAAGGTGTGCCTATTGTCTGATCCACCAAAGGAAAAAGGATCACAGGCTTTTGAGGTCTGTGTGACCTACTTGGATCTGGTAAGAGGCAACGATTACCATCCTTATTCACTGGAGCACCTGATTTTTAAGAAATCAAAATCCACATTATTCGGCATGAACTGTTTGGATCACAGTCCAATGATTGAAGCACCTTACAAGCTTTTTTTAATAAATTTTATTAATTTTTTTGCCAATGTATTTATTCACTAATTTATGTATTCATATATTGGAATTTTTTGAAACAATTTTTTTATCAAGCACATTAATGGTATTTTACTGCACTGTCCAGCCCTTTATATATATATTTTTGTATTGCACAGTACACTTTTGTGTCACTAGCACTTCACAATTTTAAGTGATTTTGTATATGATAACTGGCTGTTTGCTTTTTACCTATTTTATACATTGTTTATCACACTAGATAAAAGAGCTAGTATTTTATGCATTCCAATTTATATATATATATATATATATATATATATATTTTATAATTTGCACAATAGAATTGCAGTTTACCATTAATAATAACATCCAGGGACACCAGCGCCTTTTTACTAATTTTATCCCACTCCATAGAGGAGACTGAAGGGTCAGATCAGGTTCCCCTGACAAACTGAAAGGGCGGACCTGACCAAACAGCCTGTGTGAAAGGGACCTTTGGCTGTGGCATGGCAGGGAGATGATTAAAAAATGAAAAAAAAAAAATGAATAAAAACTGTTTCCATCTTTTCTGAGGGTGTGATTAGAACTGAGGCTGTTCCAACAAACCGCCCCACACTCCCTGTCCACTTTTAGGCAAAGGGCACCAGATGAAGCAGTGAGGACAAGCAGGGGAAACACTCAGCACCGTTAGTGACTGCTTGTCACACTCCCGGCCATCACAAAAGGGCACCAGTTCCCCGATAGAAGCATCTCACTCAAGAAGGCCACAAAGCCACGGCCTTAATTACGGCGTGGCATCTTAGTCCGCGCCCCCGCGGGGAGCACAGGGAGAAGACACCTCTTGCAGGGCAGCCCAGGCACCAGGTCCCCAATACTAGTTGCCAATGCGACCGGGAGCCTGGGGTTTGTCAAGCCCTGCATTTGACTATATGTGTGATTCCTTTCTGTCAAAAAACTACTCAGTTTATTTGTCCACATTTCCAAGGTTGCAAACACTAAAAGCTGCATGTAGCTACACTTCCACTTCATTAGCCATAAACACTATAGTTAGCTAGTGTATAATACATGCATTCACTGACTCCCAATATTCTTAAATTAGGGTGGGCACATATATATATATATATATGAATGAGAGAGAGAGTACTTAAAAAAAAAAAAAATTCACCACGGAAATGAGCCATTCTATGATGATGTTTAACACTCAAATGCCATTAATGATTTTGCAGTGTATCTGTAAGTACCATTTAAAATGCAGTATCCAGAAGGATTTAACTCTTCAAACCTCTGTATTTTAATTTTTTTCATGCACATTCCACAAAGCACTGTGCCTAAAAATTCCTTTTTTGTAGGGTTAGTACTATATGTTATACAATACAAAAAAAAAACAAATGAAAGTAGAACTAAAAACTATTTTTTTTGTTTTGGATAGAGTGCAGGGAGATTAGAACCCCTGTCAGTTGTTATCCTCTGTGCCCCCGTTAAGGAGATTTATCCTATTTGTCCTGTTTAACATTATCATTGAAATTTAAAGTAAAAGAAAATATCAAATTTTGGGTTGTCCTCAGAAAAGTAATAGAGGTAAGTTGTTCCAATAGGGACGCTAGTTCTGGCAATTCCCAAGAAATTCCTCTAATTTGCAGGGATTTCATCTCATTTCCTGTTTGGCTATGGAACAGGAAATGAAGGGAAAACTCTGCAATGGGACACAGATGACGAAAAAAAAAAATCGGACAGGGGTTATAACTCTCCCTACTTTATCCAAAATGAAAAGAAAAAAAAAAAGTGTTGCCTATAGTTCCATTTTATGTCTGGATGCACAATGCTTATAAACATATTAGTGTCAACTAAGCTATGCATTCTTAGATTGTAAGCACTAATGAGCAGGACCCTCTGATTCCTACTGTATTAAACTGTATTGTATAGTACTGTCTGCCGCCAAGTTGTAAAGCGCTGCGTAAACTGTTGGCGCTATATAAATCCTGTATAATAATAATAATTTATGAGGTGGGCCTTTAGGCATTTAAAGGAATATTTTCCCTTACTGCCCTACAGACTGAAACACATAAAATCATGAGAGTTTGCATGTTGACCTAATCTATATTGTTACAGACCTCTGTGACTGACCCACAGTGGCCAACAGAAGACAAGCTATCAGACACACCTGGAAGTGTCAGATACAGTGCTGCTAGATCTGAAAGACAGCAGAGATTGCAAGCACCACCCCTGCAGCTGTTGGCATTTTTCGTAGGGAAAAAAATAGCAAATAAAGAAAAAACAATATAGCGTATACAATTGCAAAACAAATCATATTGTAATTGAATGTTATTAAAAATGACCTTTCCTTTTCAATCTACAGCTGTTATTATTTTCTGAAAATTCAATGCTATATGGCTACCTGGAGCTGTTCTGTATACAGAATGTGCACTGACCACACCCCAGAAACATAATTTCCTGCTTGTGTGATTGGCTCACCAATTTTCCCAAAATTCTGCCTAGGATACAAGTCAGATTTTAGGCATCCCTTGCAACAAAAATGTCATTTTTGGTGAGATACTCCCGATATAGAAACATGTCTAAAGCGATGCAGGCCCAGCAGATTTCCTCACTAGAGCTCTGCAGCTTCCACAGCTGACAGATAATTATGAAACCACTCCCATTTGACCCACTCAGCACAGAGGCACAGAGGAAAAAAACAATGATTTCTGCAGAATAACAAAAGGTAGGAATATGCAACAAGGTTTGTTACAATTCTTGTAATGTACAGAGATCACCCAGAGGGGAATGTTTTTTTTCTCAACAAAAGTGGAGTTATGCTTTAAAGAAGTAATGGGGTCCCTTTATTGAAAACATAGCTGCATTAATGTGTGTGCCTATCTGGAGTTTAGATTTAACATCAATTCAAATGTGATTGATAAAAAAAGTAATCCAACATTGATCACTATATAATAAAAATGTATAATAAACACATTAAAAAAAAAAACATTTATCACTATTTTGAAAACAATCTTGTTACCTAAAATGTAATGTTCACCCATCCAATGAATATTTTAGCTAAAGAAAACATGACTGTTGTTCTGTTTAACATATAATAAATTACAACATGGAAATGCAAATGTAGATTACCCTTTACCACAATGCCACCCATTAGGCAATTGTTCAAAATTTGGATAAAGGCCACAGCTGCTAATATTTATAACTGAAAGGACCACATAACATTTATGATGAGGTTCCATAGATAACAAAATTTTGTAGTAAAATGCGGGGATTTGCTGCCATCTACTGGTGCTTTAATAAGTGAACATTGGCCAAGAAAATGAAATATAAATACAATGATTTTTAGTACAGAAAGTGAGACCACAAAATGTCAATGTATAGAATATCTTTATTTGAATTAACTCAAAATAGGCTGTAGCAGCAATATTTCTGAGAAGTAAAATTTGTCAGATGAAATACAATCAGAAAATCAGTTTGGTAAATTTGTTCTATTTAACTAAGTCGTTCAGTTGAATAATAAATAAAATGTTTACTGTATATAAAGTTTATGATACAGTGTACCTCTCTAGTAGTTGTATTAAAGTCCTACCCCAGCCAAACCTTTTAAAAATAATTGATCCACAGGCTGAGATATTCACTTTTATTCCAGACAGTACTCTTCTTGCCACAAGATGTCCTCAGTCTCTCATGTTGAATGATGTCCAGCAATGTTCACCCTAGAATACTGTGGAGATACAATGGGTGAAGGGTCTCCCAAGTCCACCCCCTGAGAGGACGTCACCACAGCATAATGATGCAGAGAGTGACGCAAGTCATGTCAGCACCACTGTCTGAATTATCCAGGACTACCCACCAATGGGAGATCAGAAGAAGAGGACCCTGTGCATCTTGTGATAAGCCAAAAGACTTAGGAAAAAAAAGCAAGAGTCAGTTGAGCCAGAACGGAGCTGGACTTAAAAAAACGGATGCTGCCAAAATCAATATACCCAAACAGACCTGGTTTTCCATATTTCATTGCAATGGGAAAAAAAAGTAATGGAAAGAACGTGAAAACCAGAATCTGACAGCTTGGGAAAGCCTGTGTCACTGGTCGCTTCCATCACCAAACACAGCTTAGACAGAACAGGGGGAAACTTCTATTGCCATGTGGAAACTAGTCTTCATTTCCTCATTGATTCATAATTGCTTGGGTATGACATGCTGAAAAGCAATCATAAACAGGTCCTAATTTTATTTTTTCCTTTATGTGTTTGACTGTTAGATGAATGGGGACCACATAAAAACAAACATTTTTTCACTAAAATTGCTTTTCTTTGCATACTTTCAGAAACTGAAAATGAATATTGTGCCACACATAGAAATGTTTCATACTAGTGATCACATACCTAACAATAACTGTGATATGATAGACATATATTAGGAAGAAAATAAATGTTGGTGTTTTTACAAAGCAGCCAAATGTTTAATAAGCACCACAATGTTCTTCCAGAATGGCTGATCTGAGATCTCACAGCTAAAGACTACAGACATTCCCATGTGCATCAGTAAGTCATTTTTATAGGAGAGAGAAGCAGTTCTCCCCACAAGATATAATCTAGTCTTAGAAGATGACATCCGACCTTATGAAGGACAAGAAACCTCCTCATCACGTCTCTAAAGGAAAGGCATCTCTCTTCTCTTCCACTTTTCTTTTAGCTTTGTTTCTTATACTACAAAAACAGAAACAAATGTTATTTTTTCCAGAATAATGAACTCAAGCCAGGACTGAAAACATGCCACTGTCTCCTAGCAACTTGCTGATTTACTGATGAAGCACCAGCTGAATTTTTAAATGTACATTTATTTGGCTAAAGCACTGTTTATCATAAAATGGCATTTTTTTTTTTAAAAAAATAAAATACTGTAGGTGTTTTTACCTTTTTTTTATCATTTTGTTGCATCTCCACGCTGCAGCATCTTTGCAGCTTCCTGTCTATTCATGCACTTCAAAAATGGCTGGATGGCTATTCTTAAGGTCGATGCCCTGATGGCATTCTTGCATAAACTGTGTTGAAATGGCCACTTGTAGTCTCCACTGGAAACCCATGAGACAGGGTGACAATGCAAGAGAACAAGTGGCCGACAGGGACAGAGCTTTGTCGCCCGTAACATGAAGTGAGTGAACAAAGTCCTACATGTTAGGATAACCAAGTATTATTTTTAATGAAAGCTGAAAATTAAAAGTGGAACAACTTGATAAAAAAAGAAAGTTCTTTAGCAAGGAACATACTGTACATTCCACATTAATAATTTTGCCACCAAAACTAGTGTGTGTTGTAAATTGCCTCCAGCATTGCTCCGGATTCTTCTTGCCAGAGGCTGCCATTTTGCTGAAGCCCAGAGCCCCAGCAGTAAATAATGCAGCGGAACTAAAGCCGTTGATTTAATAGTTTCAAAAAACAGTTATGCCCCATACACACGTGCAGATTATCTGCAGACTTTTCTTTTCTATGTAGTGCAAGGGCCTGCCGGATTGCATACAAATTGAAAGTGTTTAGATTTGACCTCATATTATATGGTTTTGGTAAGTCTGCAGACAAAAGTCTGCAGATAATCTGCACGTGTGTATGGGGCATTACGTTCTTGGAATGCCAGGATTGCTAACGGTCACTTTTGCTTGTTTCCTCAACCAAACTGTCAAACCGTTAAATGGCTTGTGTCATAACTAATCATATGTGTAGCACCATGGCAGTTGCAGATCAAACAGAAGCAGCTTCATTGGCTGTAAAGGATAGGAGGGTTTAATTCCGCTATAAGACTGTCGGCAGATTGGCCTCTACAAACTCAGCAGTGCCAAAAAAAGGAGAGCAACTGAGCATGTGCTGAGCAGGGTGAAACAGTGTATTACTGGATTTTAAACATTATAGGCACCCATTTTCAATGTTTAATATAGCTATACCTGTAAGCCTGAAGTGAACTATTGGGACTTAATTTTCTGACTAAAGTTCCACTTAAAGGCTTGGTTCACATATATGCGTTTTGAACGGCATTGGATTCACATAACGTGTAAACTGGACCAGCTTGCAATGGAGCAGGTTCACACAAGTTTGGGACCGGTTTTTAAAGAGTCCTGTGCGATTTAACCACTTGCCGACCGCCGCCCGACTATATACGGCGGCGATCAGCCCCTCCCAGGCAAAGTGACGTACCGGTACGTCACTAGCCTGGGAGCAAATAGGGGGCGAGCGCGCCGCCGGAGGCGCGCTCCCGCCCCCGCTCATTCACTAGGAAGCCCGCGCGTGTGACCGGCGGACCCAATGTCCGCCGGTCACTCGTGATCGTCGGGTGGGGAGGGAGAAAGGCAGACGGCTAATGTAAACAAAGCCGCCTGTCATTCTTCCTTGTGTAAAAGCACAGATCATACGGTCCTGCTATGTAGGACCGTTGATCTGTGCTGTTACACACACAGCCACATCCAATGACAGTTAGAATCACGCCCCTAGGGACACACTTAACCCCTCCCTCTCCAATAAAGTTAACCCCTTCCCTCCCAGTGTCATTTTTACAGTAACAGTGCATATGTATAGCACTGATTACTGTAGTAATGTCACTGGTACCCCCAAAAGTGTCAGTCAAGGGTCCAATCTGTCCGCCACAATGTCGCAGTCCCGCAAAAAAAAATAAAATTAAAAAAAAAAAAAAATCGCAGATCGCCGCCATAAAAATGACATAAATCTTTCCCTTAGTTAGTAAACGCAATAACTTTTGCGCAAACCAATAAAAATACGCTTTTTGCGATTTTTTTTTTACCAAACATATGTAGCAGAAAACAAATTGGCCTAAAATGTTAAAAAATTTTGATTTTTACTTTTTTTTTTGGGGGGGGGGGGGGATTTCATATAAAAAAAATTTGAAAAATATTGTTAATTTTGCAAAATTGTCGCTCTTTTTTTGTTTATAGTGCATGATCAAAAAATCGCACAGGTGATCAAATACTACCAAAAGAAAGCTCTGTTTGTGGGAAAAAAAGGACGTCAATTTCATTTAGGTACAGCGTCGCATGACCGCGCAATTGTCTGTTAAAATCACGCAGTGCCGAATCGCAAAATAGGCCCTGGTCAGGAAGGGGGTAAAATCTTCCAGGGGTTAAGTGGTTAAGGTCCAGTTCAGGTGCAAATTCAAGTAAAAATTTGCACATGAACCTTAACCGGTGAACAAAACTGCACCGGACTCCTTTTTAAAAACAGACTGCAAATCGCTGATCACATGTGCAACATCATGGCAGTAGCAGATCAAACAGAAGCTAAGATGACAGTTTCCTTGGCTGAAAAGGATAGGAAGATTTAAATCCACTTTAAAATTACTTTTGAACTGATTTTAAAAAAGTTAAAGCTTACAAATATTGATTGGGTTTACACGTTCTTTAAAGGATACGTTCACCTTTTGCAACTTGTTACACCCATATTCAGGGTGTAACATGTAACACATTACAAATCCACCGGACCCCGCACCTTCCCAGCCCTCCGATGTCACAGGCAGAGAGGGATCTTCTCCCCCCACTGTCTGCCAGAATCTGCAGAGATTGCAGCAGCAGCAGCAGTTCTTTGAATTGAAAACTACAAGAACCGGTACAAGAACCGGCAGCCTTTGCGGTTATCAGCTTGTAGTTCTCAATGTACATCTGCTGATCATGGGTGCAATGCTTTCCAGGCTCCCAATTAATAAAATTATAAAAGCAAATTTTTTTACCTGTAAAAAAGATGTGCATTTATTTCTTTTTTAAAGGTGAACTTATCTTTTAAAGCGGAAAAAAAAAACCACCAATGTAACTGTTTTCCAAAACAGTTACATTCAAGGCATGCCTTGAATGATAAATGTTACAGTAAGGCCTCTTTCACACGGCCGCTCCGGTGTTTGGCTCCGCTGCGGGACTTTTTTTTTTCACGGAGCGGATGACATTTGTGTCATCCGCTCCGTATGTCTGCATATCATCCCATCCGTTTGCGGATGATATACGGACATAATGTAAGTCTATGGGCATTGCGGATGACACCGCTGACATCCGATTTTCCTTCCTTTCCGTTTTTTGAATGGAGAAAAAATAGGGTTCTGCTCCGTTCCAAAAAACGGAACAGAACTGAAAGGAAGAAAATCGGATGTCAGCGGATGGTATTCCGCTGACATCCGCAATGCCATTGACTTACATTATGTCCGTAAATCATCCGCAAAAAAATAGGATGATTTGCGGACATACGGAGCGCCCGTGTGAAAGGGCCCTTACTAGTGTGCTTATGTGAGCTCTCAACCATGGCTGGTGTCATAGGTAATCACATGTGCAGCACCATGGCAACTGCAGATTAAACAGAGACGGCAGCTTCCTGGGCTGTAAAGGGTTGGAGGGTTTAGTTCAGCTTTAATCATTCAATAACTAGTGTAATGTGCAGTAACTGATTACAAGGAACGAGGCTCATTTTTTTTCATCATCTGAGTACAGTAAAAAGATAGATGCCCAGTTGTTAAAGGTTATTGTACTTCACTTGGGAATGGGGTGGGCTGGTGCACTAGAGTAAGGCCCCCCTCACACCTGTGCATTGTGTTGACAAACTCTAAATTGTCCATTTTGCCATGCATTACCACAAACACACAGCAACAAGTGTATTACAGTAAGGGGGTTTGCCATTCATTTTGAATAGCACCCTAACATGCTAGCACAATGCTCAATAGCACACTGATGTGAACAATTGTGAGTTGTAGTGAGCTGTGTTAAGAAAAGTGTAGCACCCAGCATCTTTGTAGAATTTGGGCTCATTCAATATGAATGGGCTTCCTAATGCAACGTATTACACAAACAATGATGTGCATTCATCATGTGTGTTAATGCAAAGCACTGTTGTGAACAGGACCCCTTATGTCTGCATGAAAAACTAAAATGCTGAGCAGATAGGCTAGGGTGCTCCCTTTTTGTTTGTATCTCAATGATTATTTTTTTCCTGGAGTGGCTAAACCTGTTTCAAAACAAAACTTTGACTATGGTTTTAGATTTTCTTCCACATACCTTATTCATTACCCAGTCAGCATCCTCTATGGCTCTTTTAATGATCTGTTGTATTCGTTCCGGATCATCCTCATCAGCATGAACGTGAAAACTCTGTTAGAAAGCACATTTATTAATTCAATGTAGTCCATTTAAAATATTTTAAGTGAATTAAAATAAATGAACGTCTGACAGATTCCACGCATACGCCATAAGCACATGGATATTTGCATGCATGCATATTTGTTCTAATGTTGCTTTAAATAATAAAAGAAAATACTTTATTAATGTTATTACTAGTTAAGCCACAGTTAACTTAGGAGCTTTGCATGGTGTATACAAACTCTACACATAGTAACACTGAAACCATCAGTACAAAGTATCTTCACGAAGTAGTCCATTTATAAAGCAGCACTACTGGGGGGTGTGGCTGATAATCGGCGAAAATGGCCGCATAGAAGAACAGCTCTGAACTGAGGGACATAAACAGAGCTGTTTACAGATCCATGGAGCCTCGTTTTCCACCGCCACACCATCCTCCTGCCTCAGGCACTAGCGGGGATGAACATGGGGAAGAGAAAAGACCGGAGCCGACCAGGGAGGATGACGGATTTCCTCCTCCAGCCTCGGCATAGCAGCAGCCAAGATGGCGCCGGCCCATCTTACAGACACCCACATGGCAGCCTATCCGTGCAGGGCTCTGCACCCAGGGACTCTCAACAGGGCAGAAACAGTTACTCACATAAAAATAGTCTGTCCTCTCAAGCCTCCTTAGCATCTGCCAGCCCTGTCAAAGCCAAGCTAAAACTACAGGATTCCCCTTCTATGATACATGAGGTGAGCCGTTTTAATTCAACACGGTCTTCCACATCAGACAATACTAGAGAATTGCAAGATTCTCTTACTGATTTTCCTACATCTGACAAACCTGTGATGGACACCACATTAAAAAGATATGCTGGTCTCCTTACGCAGTACCCTACACTTGGACATTATTTCTCCCACACTACAGTTTAAAGAGGAATTACATGAGGTGGACAACAGAGTGTCACACATAGAAACAAAAATGGGAGAATTTGCTTCCACTTTTAACAAACTTGTGGACGCTCATAATGATAGAGAAGACGATTTACACTGGATTAAGGCGAAGTTAGCGGATCTTGAAGATAGATCCAGACGGAATAATGTCAAAATAAGGGGAATCCCAGAAAACATCAAACTTTAGGAATTGAACACGTATCCAACCAATGCCCTAAAAGAGATACTTCCGGAGGCCCGGTTGGAGGATCTGCTGATCGACCATGTTCACAGACTGCCTAAACCCAGTCGTCTCCCCCGCCATCTTGCCAGAGACACAATAGCAAGATTGCATTACTACCAAAGAAAAACTACTAAAAGCGGCCAGAAGGTGGGACAAATTCCCACAGGAGTTGCAGGGGCTATCTGTCTTTGCCGATCTCTCGGCCTACAAAATGCAACAGCGCAGGAAGCTGACAAGAATTACTAAGCCTCTACATAACCACCATATCCCATTCAGATGGGTGTACCCCACTAAAATGGTAGTTACGAAAGACGACTACACCTTTGCAATTTCCTCATTGGAGAAAGGTCTCTGTCTCCTAATGAAGTGGGGTATATTAGACCCACACATGCCCGTTCAGCGTAGCTCACTGAGATATCTCATCAAGACCCAGGCAGTCCCTGATGGTGAGGTGGGGGGAACTAGTGCTCAATGCAACACTACTTCTCAGGACAGCTCCTATAGTCCTGCAGGCAATATGAGCATATTTGGTTCTTTAGCTCCAGTTACAACGTAGTTGAATCCGCTCAGATTCGACTCGAATCGCCACCCTTTTATCCGTTCCTACACCTGTGCTGTACAGTTATAGTACAGGTACTACTTAACTGTTTGTTTTACAGTTTGTTCTTTTTTCATCAGATCTCGATTGATCTCAAGATCCAGGTCACAGCCTCTCTCTGTTCATCTGCAACCACGTTTTTCTGCAATTCCAGTGGACCCTTACGAATACCACATTTTCGTAGGTAATCTGACCGTTTCCCTTTAATTTACACGCAGATCAGTCCTTCATACATACCCCACCGTACTATCTGGCGACAACATGCATTTTAAAGTTTCCTCCTTGAATGTTAAAGGGCTTAACAGCCCATACAAATGGCGCACCGTCTGGAGGGAGGCAGGCAACCTCCAATGCGACATTATGTGTCTCCAAGAGACCCACTTTTCCTCAACCAAACCACCGACATTCCAACATCGTCTTTTTCCCCACGTTTACTTCTCCAATGGCCCGAAGAAGTAGGGTGGTGTGGCCATTTTGATTAGGAACACTGTTTGCTTTAAACCAGTACTGACGGAAGAGGACACTCTTGGGAGATATATAATTCTTGTGTGCGATATTAATGATACCCGATATACATTGATCAATGTGTATCTCCCAAACACCAAACAAATCACATCTCTAAAAAAGATCTGGAAAAAAACGGCCTCCATCAGACAAGGTCAAACCATTCTATGTGGGGACTTTAACGTGGTGCACGATAGTGACATGGATGTCTCCAATACTCCCTCTAGAGCGACCCTGGCATATTTCATAGGCGCTTCAAACCTGTTCAATGTTTGGAGATGTAAGCATTCTTCTGAAAAGGACTTCACTTTTTTGTCTCATATACACCATAGCTACTCCATAATTGATAGGTTTTTGGTAGATGTTACTTTTACAAAATGTTTACAAATCTGAAATTCATGATATCACATGGTCTGACCATGCACCTTTTTCTATCATTGTGGGGGCACCCTGCACCGAAATGAGAGCTAACAGGTGGAGAAACAACCTATTCTTACTGTTGCGCCCTGAACACAAATCTCTGCGGCTCTCCGGGAGTTATTTTAACTTAATGCTCCCTCGGTGTTGGACCCTTTCACGGTGTGGAATACCCACAAGGTATATATCAGGGGCTTACTCATCCAGCTTAGCGCTAAAAGGCAAAGAACACAATAGCTCAATGATTTACTTCAAAATATCCCCAAGCTAGAGGCAGCCAATAAAACGTCCACAAACCACTTTCTTAGGTACCAATTATACCAAGCTAGACAGAAACTGCGCTCTTTATTGCTGTATTAACATGACAGAGCTCTTAGAAAGTTTAAAGCAAATTCCCACCATTACGGCAACAAAGCCGGCAACTTGTTGGCCGCTCAAGTTAAGGAAAAAATTTCCAAACATAAAATTCCCTATCTTGTTAGCCCCCGTGCGGGACGGAAAGTTTTCAATCCCAGAGACATCTCTAACGCATTTAGTGAATATTATGATTCACTGTACAATCCTAAATCAGAGCATAGTACCCTCCAACCTTCCTCAGATTCTATTAACGACTTTTTACAATCCATTTTCTTACCGACCCTATCACAAACTGATTTATTATGCCTCAACGCACCTGTCACTTTGAACGAAATAGATGCCATCAGTAAGAAATTACCTCATAACAAATCTCCAGGACCCGATGAATTTTCATCGGAATACTACCAATATTTTGGGTCTATTTTAGCCCCTCACTTGCTTTGATGCTGCTGTGGAACGAGCCTTCTTTCCCACTGAAATGTTGACGGCCACTATAATCACTCTCCCAAAACCAGGGAAGGAGCCTACAACACCTCAGTATTTCAGACCAATATCCATAGCGGAGAAGGATCTGGGTGTTCTGGTAGATCATAAGCTTATTAATAGCATGCAATACCAAGCTGCGGTTTCCAAAGCAAGCAAACTCCTTTCTTGTATTAACAGAGGCATGGACTCCAGAGAGAGATATCATTTTGCCCCTGTACAAATCATTAGTAAGGCCTCATCTGGAATATGCAGTTCAGTTTTGGGCACCAGTTCACAAAAAGGATAGATATCGGGGGAACAGGAGAAAGTGCAGAGAAGGGCAACCAAACTGATAAGAGGCATGGAGGAGCCCAGCTATGAGGAAAGATTAGAGTAACTGAATTTATTCTCTCTTGAGAAGAGGAGATTAAGGGGGGATATGATCAACATGTATAAATACATAAGGGGTCCATATAGTGAACTTGGTGTTGAGTATTCACTTTAAGGTCATCAGAGGACAAGGGGGCACTCTTTACGTCTAGAGGAAAAGAGAGTTTGTCTCCAAATATGGAAAGGTTTCTTCACAGTAAGAGCTGTGAAAATGTGGAATAGACTCCCTCCAGAGGTGGTTCTGGCCAGCTCACTAGATTGCTTTAAAAAAAGCCTGGATTCTTTCCTGGGTGTACTTAATATAAGTGGGTACTAACATTTATAGGTAAAGTTGATCCAGGGAATATCTGATTGCCTCTCGGGGGGATCAGGAAGGAATTTTTTCCCCTGCTGCAGCAAATTGGATCATGCTTTGCTGGGGGAGGTTTTGCCTTCCTCTGGATCAACTCAGTGTATAGGATTGTATATATAGGATTGTATGGTTGTGTTTTCTTTACTGTTTTTTTTGTTTTTTATTGGTTGAGCCAGATGGACCTGTGTCTTTTTTCAACCTGACTAACTATGTAACTATATCCAAGCTACTGCACATTAAAACATACCTGTCGTACTGCATGTCTGTAATGATGCTTGAGATTTTCATTTGGAAGTTGCTTGCAACAACGAAGAAGGTACCGATAAAGCTGTAGGGGTTTATGCACCAATTCTGCACCAGCTAATGGAACCATTTTACATTGAGTTTCCCTTTAATAGAAGTAAACAAATGTTACAAGTGAACAAGTAATCCACAAATCACTACTTTTTCTTGCATACAGCTAACTCGCAGTCAGCTTGCATCTTTCAATGCCATGGCCACCAATGCAGGAAGTGGGGGGAGTGGGTTACAGTGGTATTACAGGTTTAGCTTAAAAAACAAAAACAAAAAAACAAACATGTCATACCTACCTGCTCTATGCAGTGGTTTTGCACGAAGCAGCCCCGATCCTCCTGTTCTCGAGTCCCCCGTCAATGCTTGAGGCTCCTCCCCCTTGACCAGTGCCCCCAATAGCAAGCCGCTTGCTATGTGCTCACTCTGAAGCCCCGCTCCGTGTATCCATAAGACACTTAGAGCCACGCCTCGCCCCCCCCCCTCCTCATTGGCCAAGGGCTCTCACTGCTGTCTAAGCCAATAAGGAGAGGGGGTCCCCGGACAACCGAAACTCTCATTCACATCGCTTGATCAAGAGGAAGCTCAGGTCAGCATGGGGGGAGAGCAGCACACAGAAGGTTTTTTAATCTTTACGCATAGAATGCATGAAGGTAAAAAAACCTTCAGCCTTTACAACCACTTTATCTTTTCCTGCATTGACCACCAACAGAAGGGGGGGGGGGTTAAATTTCAGTATCATGCCTACCAATTTTGGGGGAAATGGGGTGTTAACTTTTACGGTCATGACCAGCAATGCGAGGGGGAGAGTTAACTTCCACTGCAATGCCAACCAATCCAGCCGGAGGATGGGGGGGGGGTTGACTTTTACTGCCATGACCGCCAATGTGTGTGTCTGGGGGAGGTTAATAGTACTGACACCAGTGCTTTCCGGTCACTGACATCAATGCTACGGGTTATTGTGTTCCAGGGATTATTGTACTGACATCAATGCTAGGGATTATTGTGTCAACAGCTTCATGCATTTTTTCTTTTTTCTGCCGGCATTAGGAATGCCATCAAAAATGAATGGCACCCCCAGCGCGACTCACATTTTTCGCGCATTCCCCAGATGTGCAGGTGTGAATGCAGCCTTAAAGGGGTATTAAAGCTTTGTTTTTTTGTTAAAATAACAGACATTATACTAACCTGCTTTGTGCAGTGGTTTTGCACAAAGCAGTTCTGATCCTCTTCCTGGTGCTCATGGCTCCTTCCCCTCAAGCAAAAGCCACTTGCTCTTGGGGCACCGCTGCATGCTTGCTCTCGAGCTAGCAGGGAAAACTATCTGGTCCGTTGCAGTCCCAGGCAGGAAGTCGAGTGAGGGCTAGATGGCCCCCACTCGACTCTATGGCCTCGGAGGACCGGAGTGACGTCATAAGTTGCTTCTGCCCAACGACCTTAAAGGGACAATTTTTTTTCTTGCAGAAAAAATAAATTCCGTTTTTTTTTTTTTGCTTTTAAGGGAAGATGTGAGATCTGAGGCCTTTTTGACCCCAGATCTCACAATAAAGAGGACCTTACAAGGAATGTTTACAATCCTTATAATAGGAATTAAAGTGATCAAAACATTTTTTTTAAAAAGGGACAGTGTAAAAATAAAAGGTTAAAAATAGGAAAAAAAAGAAAAATTTAAAGCGCCCAGTCTCTTCGAGCTCATGCGCAGAAGCGAACGCATATGCAAGTCGCGCCCACATATGTAAACGGTGTTCAAACCACACATGTGAGATATCACTGCCATCATTAGAGTGAGAGCAATATTTCTAGCCCTAGACCTCCTCTGTAACTCTATAGATCTAAACTGGTAACCTGTAGAAATTTCTAAATAGACGCCTATGGAGATTAAGTACCAATGTGTGTCGCCATTCCACAAGCATGTGCAATTTTCAAGATTGACATGTTGGGTATCTATTTACTCGGCGTAACATTATCTTTAACATTATAGAAACAAATTGGGCTAACTTTTGTGTTTTCTTATTTTTTAATTGAAAAAATTGTATTTTTATTTTAAAAAAACTGCATTTGTAAGACTGCTGCGCAAATACGGTGTCACAAAGTATTGCAATGATCTCCACTTTATTCTCTAGGGTCTCTGCTATAAAAATGTATATACATATATATATATAAAATGTTTGGGGGTTCTAAGTAATTTTCTAGCAAAAAATACTGATTTTAACTTGTAAACAACAAGTGTCAGAAACAGGCCAGGTCCTTAAGTGGTTAAAGAGGAGTTCCACCTAAAAGTGAAACTTCCGCTCATTTGCTTCCTCCCCCCCTCCGGTACCACATTTGGCACCTTTCAGGGGGGAGGGGGAGGAACGGGTACCTGTTTTTGACAGGTACCTTTTCCCACTTCCGGGAGACAGTGCCACGGCGCTTTCCCTTAGAAGTCCCATCCAGCTTCTCTTTCTCCCGCTGCCGAGCCAATCAGAATGCGCAGCGGGCTTCGTGCATAAACAGTAGGGAGCCGGCTGTGAAATTTAAAGGCGTCATTCCCAGTTTACCATTCAGTGAATGGCAGCACCCAGCAGCTGATCTGAAAATTGGCTGGGGTGCTGACATCGCGGGCTCCCTGGACAGGTGAGTGTCTATATATTAAAAGTCAGCAGCTACAGTATTTTTAGCTGCTGACTTATTTTTTATTTTTTTCCCACAGCTGGAACTCCTCTTTAACCAGTTCCCGACCGCCTCCTGTATATTTACTGTGGCAGGCTGGCTCGTACAGGCAAAGCGACGTAGGGATACGTCGCTCGCCTAGGAGGAACTAGGGAGCAAGCGCGCACCGCCGACGGCACACTCCCATCCCCACTCGTCAGCGGGGAAGCCGATGCGAGTGTCAGGCAGCTCTGATTGCCGCCTGACAGCCTCAATCTCTCCCCGCTGAGAGAGAAGGACAGTCGGCTGTTGTAAACACAGCTGACCGTCCTTCTCCCTGAAATGATCACAGAGCCCATGTGATGCTTCTATATAGGATCGTATGTCTCTATGGGCATCTCAGAAGCCACGCCCCTCCTACAGTTAGAATCACTCCCCTAGGGTCACATTTAACCCCTTGATCACCTATACTGTTAACCCCTTCCCTGCCAGTGTCATTATTACAGTAACAGTGCATATATATAGAACTGACTAACAGTGCATATTTATAGAACTGTAGTAATGTCACTGCTTCCACCAAAAGTGTCAAAAATGTCAGTCAGGGGTCCAATCTGTCCTCCACAATGTCGCAGTCCCGCAAAAAAAATTGCAGATCGCCGCCATTACTAATAAATAAAAAAAACATTAAAAATGACAAATCTTTTCCGTAGTTACTAGATGTTATAACTTTTGCGCAAACCAATCAAAATACACTTTTTGCGATTTTTTACCAAAAATATGTAGCAGAAAATAAATTGGCCTAAAATGTTAAAAAAAATTCGATTTTTTTTTTTGAGAACGTTAAATAGCAGAATGTGAAAAATATTTTTTTTTTTTTTCAAAACTGTCGCTCTTTTTTTGTTTATAGCGCAAAAAATAGAAATCGCACAGGTGATCAAATACCACCAAAAAAATAAGCTCTATTTGTGGGGGAAAAGGATGTCAATTTTTTTGGGTACAGCGTCGCACGACCGCGCAATTGTCGTTAAAGTAACGCAAGGGAAGAATCACAAAATAGGGCCTGGTCATTAAGGGGTCTTTAACCGCTTGCCGACTGCTCACAGTATATTTACTGCGGCAGTCAGCCCGTCACAGGCAGAGCGACGTAGGTCTACGTCGCTAGCCTGTGAGGCTCTGGGGAGCGAGCGCGCTCCCGCGCGGTCACGGACCCCCCCCCCCCCGCGCGTGTGACCGGCGGACCCGATGTCCGCCAGTCACTCGGCGATCGTCGGGGGAGAGGGAGAAAGTCAGGCGGCTTGTGTAAACAAGCCACCTGTCATTCTCCCCGGTGTAGAAACACTGATCACACGGTTCTACAATGTAGGACCGTTGATCAGTGTTCCTACAGCTCAAGCCACAGCCAATCACAGTAAGAATCACGCCCCTAGGGACACACACAGCCCCTCCCTCTCAAATAAAGTTAACTCCTTCACTGCCAGTGTATTTTTACAGTAACAGTGCATATGTATAGCACTGATTACTGTAGAAATGTCACTGGTAACCCCAAAAGTGTCAAAAATGTCAGTCAAGGGTCTGATCTGTCCGCCGCAATGTCGCAGTCCCGCAAAAAAAAAATCGCAGATCGCCGCCATTACGCGTTAAAAAAAAACACAACAAAAATGACAAAAATCTTTCCCTTTGTTAGTAAACGCGATAACTTTTGCGGAAACCAAAAAAAATACGCTTTTTGCATTTTTTTTACCAAACATATGTAGCATAAAACAAATTGGCCGAAAATATTAAAAAAATTTTATTTTTATATTTTTTTTTGGGGAATTTCATATAAAAAAATGTGAAAATATTATTTTTGCAAAATTTACGCTCTTTTTTTGTTTATAGCGCGTGATCAAAAAATCGCACAGGTGATCAAATACCACCAAAAGAAAGCTCTGTTTGTGGGAAAAAAAGGACGTCAAATTTGTTTAGGTACAGCGTCGCACGACCGCGCAATTGTACGTTAAAGTCACGCAGTGCCGAATCGCAAAATACCCCCTGGTTAATCCTCCGGGGCTTAAGTGGTTAAGTGGTTAATAAAGCCCTCCCACCTAAAACAAGCCAGCAATGTCAGCTTTCTCTGATATTTGTATACTGAGGATCTCTGTCACCCCGGACCATGCTGACAAGCAGCGTTGTATGAAGTCACCATGATATTGCTGGGAAGGTGAGTAGTGCCACAGAGGGCACGGTGTGCTGTAATGGAAGAGTCAATGAATGCTGCTGACACAAGGAACAGTGACCGCTGGGCTCCTCTGTGTGTACGGACCTTGTTTAGTGGGACTCCCGAAGCCTTCACTTCCGGTCCTCTCTTCACACTCGCCTGCTAGTTATGCTGTGTTTGCTGTCTCTGCGAGAGCAAAGCTCCCCCTGGTGGCAGACAGATGTTACTGCCGCTGTTCTGCCGAAAACTCCAACATGCAGAGAACTCCAAACAGGTCACTTCCGGTCAGAGAGCTCAATAAGTTGTAGCTACTGCGCATGCGCGAGAGGGAAAGACCCTGTACATTTTTATCCACCACACAGTACAGTACTTGTACAATTGTCAACGTCCTTATTTGCTGTTTGAATGGGCGGAGACACAGGCAGGAGTTAGTTTAGCTGAGGATTTATAGTTCCTCTCCAAAAATAAAAATGCTCAGGAGTTAGCAGAGGTGAGCCTGAAAGGACATGCTGGGATTTATAGTTCCTCTCCATAGAAAAAAGGAACAATTGTGAACAGCGCAGAGACATAGGCGAGTGTAGCTGAACCTGAAAGGACATGCTGGGATTTATAGTTCCTCTCCATAGAAAAAGGGACAATTGTGAACAGCGCGGAGACACAGGCAGGATGTAGCTGAGCCTGAAAGGACATGCTGGGATTTATAGTTCCTCTCTATAGAAAAAGGCACAATTGTGAACAGCGCAGAGACACAAGCAGGATGTAGCTGAGCCTGAAAGGACATGCTGGGATTTATAGTTCCTCTCTATAGAAAAAAGGCACAATTGTGAACAGACACAGGCAGGATGTAGCTGAACCTGAAAGGACATGCTGGGATTTATAGTTCTCTCCATAGAAAAAAGGCACAATTGTGAACAGCGTAGAGACACAGGCGGGATGTAGCTGAACCTGGAAGGACATGCTGGGATTTATAGTTCCTCTCCATAGAAAAAAGGCACAATTGTGAACAGCGCAGAGACACAGGCAGGATGTAGCTGAACCTGAAAGGACATGCGGGGATTTATTTTTTTAACAGTTAAATTTTTATTTTATTGTTAAACATATAATCATCACAAATATTCCAATACAATACATTACTCTGCACAAGGAATAATATTATCCACACATACAAACACAAAAAAAAAAAAAAATATTCTTAGGGAGAGGAAGGGAAGGGGAATATCAATAAACCAATTTAAGAACAAGGAGAGAAAAAAAAAAAAAAAAAATTAATAATAATAATAAGTGCCTACTTATATCATTATGGAACAGGTGACCTTGGCTCACCTATAGCGTCAATCCAGGCTGACCAGACTTTATCAAATTTTTTTGGGCAGTTCCTACTACCGTATGTGAAACGGTAGAATGGAAGTGTCTTAGTAACGGCAGCTATCCAGGATAATCGGGTGGGAGGTTCGGGTAACTTCCATCGCAAAAGGATTTCTCTCCTGGCATAAAACAGGGTATATGTAATGCACATTTTAGCATATTTATCCCCAGCCAGTTCTGTAAGGTTACTCAATAAAGTTACCTTTGGGTCCAAAGGAATCATGATGTCAAAAATTTCACCAATAGTGTCCGTCATTTCTTTCCAAAAGGTTGCCAGGTCTGGGCTAGGGTGACCACATCTCCAAACTGCCATTCCGGGACCCCCCCCCCCAAAAAAAAAATGATGTTTTTTTGATACCTTCATTTGCCAATTTTTCAGCAGGGGGGGTGTCACATGTCACATTACACAGCCCAATCAGAAAAAATAGAATGGATGGCCGAAGCACAGCGCTGAGCGCACGCTGTGTACCCAGAACATTACACACCCCTGACTAATTACTTTCCTCTCAATGCAATGAAACGTCTCATATTAAAGGACAAGAAACACTGTCCTGACGTGACGTCATAAGATATGATTGTACAATGTATATTCCACTCTAGAAGTGTTACCAGATTCTTCAGCTGGGCCGCCTGCTCCTTATGATAGTCCAGCTTGCTGAGGGCGCTGGGCCGGTATTTGTCCACCCACAGACTCATCGTCTCCTCCACTCGGAGCACCGACTCCGCTCTTCATCTTCAAATCCGGCGCGAAACCATCCAACACCCCCAAACCCGCAAAATCCCAGTCCTGACATGAGCATGCGCAGTGCAGGGCTCGCAGACATGCCGCTGATAGGGGAGCTGCTTCCGGGTATTCAATGTCCTCACTCCGCTCCCCAATATATGGTCTCCTTGAAAATGGCCGCCGGCCCAGTCACGTCACCGTCGTCACGGCAGGGGAGGACTCGGAGCGGCGGACTCGCCATGCTCGCGCACTTCCGCGGACGGCGGCCGCGGCTCATCACGGGCCATTCCGGGACACTGCATTGTCCCGGAATGAGGGTGACCGGGACCCGGGACAGACTCTCCAAATGCGGGACTGTCCTGGGCGATCCGGGACACGTGGTCACCCTAGTCTGGGCACGACCAAACAACATGTAAGAATGTACCTATTTCATGCCCACATCTAATACACAAAGGATCTTTCGTGGGATATATCCTGGCAAGACGTTGCGGCGTGTAATATGCTCTATGTAAGAATTTGAGTTGTATAAATCTGTCCCTAGCCGCTATCATTGAGGGGATATAATTATTAACCGAGTCCTCCCACTCTTCAATAGTCAGATCTGGAATGTCCTCCTTCCATTTATTATAGGTTTTCTCAGGGGACTGACTATGATCTGTTGAGAGTATGGAATATATAGCAGAGAGAGTTTTCCCTATTACCTTAAAAGTTAACATTTTCTCCAAGGGGTCTGATTCCAGGACAACAGGGCCTTGGAACTGAGCCCGCATAGCATGACTAAGCTGGCAGTAACGAAACCTCATGGTGGGAGGTAATGAATGGGTAGACTGAAGAACATTAAAGCCTTGAAGTCTTCCATCTTTAATAACATGTTTCATAGTCACAATCCCTCTAGCAGCCCATAACTGTGGATCAGGGAGATGATATAAATGTTTTAAATTAGGATTACCCCACAACGGAGTGTGGGGGGATATATGCAATGGTATGTTATATATCAGCCGCGCCCGAGTCCATATCCGCAGAACAGTCTTCATCAGACTGGTTATTTGAGGATGTGCCTGTTCCCCCCGGAAAACAAGATTACTAAGGGCCGCATATGAACCCAGTAGTGCTGCTTCTAGTGTAACTGCGGAGTTAGTTTTGGGCTGGGAGAACCACCACCGGACCGTCACCAGAACAGCCGCCCAAAAATACAATTTAAAGTTAGGAAGCGCTAAGCCTCCTCTTGCAAGAGGAAGGTATAGCGTGCGTATTGCGACTCGTGGAGTACGCCCGGCCCATACAAAAGTTGTTACAATACTATCTAATCTCGAAAAAAAGGTTCTAGTCATATCAATGGGGGAATTACGAAAAAGATACAGAAATTTCGGAAGATAGTTCATTTTTATTAAATTAATTCTGCCAACGGGGGACAAGGGAAGCATGCGCCAAGACGCACACTTTTTATTTAATTGTAAAACTAAAGGGTCAATGTTATTTTGCTGGTATGCGGGGATTTATAGTTCCTCTCCATAGAAAAAAGGCACAATTGTGAACAGCGCACAGACACAGGCAGGATGTAGCTGAACCTGAAAGGACATGCTGGGATTTATAGTTCCTCTCCATAGAAAAAAGGCACAATTGTGAACAGCGCAGAGACACAGGCGGGATGTAGCTGAACCTGAAAGGACATGCTGGGATTTATAGTTCCTCTCCATAGAAAAAAGGCACAATTGTGAACAGCGCAGAGACACAGGCAGAATGTTGATGAGCCTGAAAGGACATGCTGGGATTTATAGTTCCTCTCCATAGAAAAAAGGCACAATTGTGAACAGCGCAGAGACACAGGCGGGATGTAGCTGAACCTGAAAGGACATGCTGGGATTTATAGTTCCTCTCCATAGAAAAAAGGCACAATTGTGAACAGCGCAGAGACACAGGCGGGATGTAGCTGAACCTGAAAGGACATGCTGGGATTTATAGTTCCTCTCCATAGAAAAAAGGCACAATTGTGAACAGCGCAGAGACACAGGCAGAATGTTGATGAGCCTGAAAGGACATGCTGGGATTTATAGTTCCTCTCCATAAAAATAAAAAAAAAATCCACAATTGCCTTTATACAAAGTTGGTTCCAGATGCAGTGTGACCTCTCACATGCAGCATTGTGTGCCTTGGACCCATAATAATACCAGTTCACACTGATGCGATTTTTATGTTTGAACTCCTTTTTGGATTTTTGTGTTAAAACAAAAGCAATGCGTGTAAATGTACAATAAAGCACAACATCAAATAGTATACCAGTCTGAATATGGACGGACACAAAAGAAACAACAGTGAAATAAATTCTCATTTGAACAGACAAAGGTAGTGATAACTAAACACTCTGATGCTATTTTATACATGTTGGTTAATGCACAATAATGTATGAAAGAACATAAATGGAAAAAAAGTAGCGCATGAAATCACTGTTAGATGACTCAAAGTGTTATAAGCATGCTGTCAAAGATATTGCTTGATAAACACTCAAAAAGTAAAATGAAAAACAATAATGTCTTTCAAGTCCATAAAATCCAGGGGTGCACCCCTGGATTTTATGGACTTGAAGGACATTATTGTTTTTCATTTTACTTTTTGAGTGTTTATCAAGCAATATCTTTGACAGCATGCTTATAACACTTTGAGTCATCTAACAGTGATTTCATGCGCTACTTTTTTTCCATTAATGTATGAAAGAAGATCACTATTATATATAAAAATATTTAAAGATTTATTTTATAGGGGCCCATTCACACCTGTGTAATTTTAACCCTTTCGCTGCCAAAGCCGTGTTTCTGTGTTCATTTTTTTTTTTTTTTTTTTTTTTTTACACACATTTTAAAAAATCATCTTAGGCCTGAAGATTATGTTAAAAAAAAACATTGGTATATATTTTCTGAAGACAGACTCCCTAGAGAATAAAATAGTGGTAGTTATCATTTTTAAATGTCACCCAACAATCACAATTTTAGGGCACACAAAAACACAATGTATTACCTGTTTTTTTGATCGAATATAAAAGATGAGGTTGTGTTGAGTAAATAGATACCCAAGATGTCATGGCTTAAAAATTGTGTCCAACTGTGAAACAGCTACAAATCTCAATACACTATATTTTCCATAGGCGACACTTTAACCGCTTGCCGACTGCCGCAAGTACATATACTGCGGCGGGCAGCCCCGTGCAGGCAAAGTGACGTATGGGTACGTCACTCGCCTGTGAGCCAATAGGGGGCGAGCGCGCGCCGCCGGAGGCGCGCTCCCACCCCCGCTCGCTCACTCTGATCCCCGCGCGTGTGACCGGCGGACCCCATGTCCGCGATCGTCAGTTACAGAGGGAGAAAGGCAGGCTCTAATGTAAACAAAGCTGCCTGTCACTCTCCCTTGTGTAACAGCAGAGATCATACGGTCCTGCTATGTAGGATCGTAGATCTCTGCTGTTACATGAAAAGCCACATCCCTGCACAGTTAGAAGCACGCCCCTAGGGACACACTTAACCCCTCCCTCTCCAATAAAGTTAACCCCTTCCCTGCCAGTGTCATTTTTACAGTAACAGTGCATATGTATAGCACTGATTACTGTAGTAATGTCACTGGTACCCCCAAAAGTGTCAAAAATGTCAGTCAAGGGTCCGATCTGTCCACCGCAATGTCGCAGTCCCGCAAAAAAATCGCAGATCGCCGCCATTACTCGTTAAAAAAAAAACGACAAAAATGACAAAAATCTTTCCCTTAGATAGTAAACGCAATAACTTTTGCGCTAACCAATCAAAATACGCTTTTTGCGATTTTTTTTACCAAACATATGTAGCAGAAAACAAATTGGCCTAAAATGTTAAAAAATTTTGATTTTTAAATTTTTCTGGGGAATTTCACATAAAAAATGTGAAAAATATTGTTATTTTTGCAAAATTGTCGCTCTTTTTTTGTTTATAGCGCATGATCAAAAAATCGCACAGGTGATCAAATACCGCCAAAAGAAAGCTCTGTTTGTGGGGAAAAAAGAAAGTCAATTTCATTTGGGTACAGCATCGCACGACCACGCAATTGCCGGTTAAAGTCACGCAGTGCCGAATCGCAAAATACAAAATCACCTTAAAGGAGGTTGTAGAAAAAAACCCTGTAAGACAAAGGCACATTAAACTAGTATGCATTGCATACTAGCTCTTAATGAAATATTTACCTTAGAACAAAGCTGTCTCAGTGGCGCCCAGATGGGCGATATCTTCCCCGGTGTTTCTTCTGGGTTCACAGGCTCCAGGGCTGTCAGTGGCCGGACCCGCAATTAAGTCACTCCCGCGCATGCGTGCCGGAGCCGCCATTTGTGGCATGGCTCTGAAGGTCCCGGCACGGTAAGCCGGACCTTCAGAGTGCATGCACCGATGACGTCATCGGCTGCATGCACTCGGAATATCTCCTAAACTGTGCAAGTTTATGGGATATTCACAGTACCTACAGGTAAGCCTTATTATAGGCTTACCTGTAGGTGCAATTAAAGAAGAAGACTTTCCTTCTTATTTAATGCATTCTACGCATTAAGGTGAAAAACCTACTTTGTTCTGCCGAAAATTCCAACTCGCCAAAATCTTTAAATACTGTCACCTCCGGTGACTCTACAGCAGGAATAATTGGAAATTTCGATGAGTTGCTGTTTTCACAGACCACCAGGAGCCAATAAACTACGGTACACCCTATAATGACTGGACATTGTTAGTAACAGTCGCTACTAACCAACAACATGGCTCAACCGGTGTTCTGTGAAAAGAGGCAACTGCTCATGAACCAGAATGTATTGGCTGCCGGTGGTCTGTAAAAACAGTAAGTCATCAAAATATCCAATTATTCCTGCTGTAGAGTCACCGGAAGTGACGTGGTTGGAGATTTTGGGGAGTTGGCGTTTTGGGCAGAACACCCCCCCTCCCCCGTTTTTTTTTCTTATCTGAGCCTGATCTGATCCACCGATGTGCACTAGCGCAGTGGCTCCAGCTGCTGTCTTGCTCCTCATTTGTCAGTCATATGCTGTGAGCCTGTGACATGGGAGTGGGGGGCACTAGTCAATAGACTTAGTAGCAGGGCTCAGGAGCGAGCATGCAGGGGTGCCCCCTTGGAAAGCTGGGGCGACCTGCCGAAGAGGAGGGTCCTGGAGCTCCGGCGGGGGACCCAGAAAAGGAGAAAATAAATATACCATTATTGGATGTCTGTAAAATAAACATTTGAAAAAAAAAAGAGTATTTTTTGTAAAATATTGGTATTTAATGTCATGTTCTTTTTGGTTATCCACAGTAAAGTATTACAGTCAAGTAGGTTGAATTAGCACATGGATACCCATGTGAGCAGTAATGCCACGTCAAGGCTTCAACCCCTTTACACACCTTTCATATCTCCATTCACACACAAAAGCACACATTATTCTTTCTATACATAAAGATTGCAACACCTACTGCAGACCGTGCACACCTTTTCATATCTTAATTCACACATAAAAGCACAATATTTTTTACACGCATCAAGACTTCCCTCGCCACTACTAACCATACACACTAGGGCTACAACAACTACTTGATATTGTCGCCAAAGACTGATTATGAGAATTGTTGTCAACTCTCCTATCATCCGCAACTGGCCGGGAAACATGCTAGGATCAATGCAATCCTAGCATACATTACAGAACACAGGCTGCAGAGATTCTGATAGCTGTGCTTCTCACAGCCATCAGAGACTCTGTGCAGACTGCTATTAGCTGTTAAAGGATGTCTCAATGAGCAGACATCCCAACCTGCAAAACTAATTTCAGGGAGGGGGCACTCTGCGCCCCCCCCCCCTCCTACCAATTTAACACAACTAGAGGATGATCAAATGAAATGGAATCAGTATACAGAGGTTTACTTCTTCTGAGATATTAAAGGAACACTCTAACTACCTTGACCACTTCAGTGATTTGAAGTGGTCATGGTGGTAGGAGTAAGAAACACTGCACATGCTGGGATATTTACAATTATGTGGTGGGGGCTAGGGACACCCCTAGCACATGTGACTTACTGCTGGCGGTTACTGCTGGTGGGTACTGCTGGCAGGTACTGCTGCCTGGTACTGCTGGCGGGTACCGCTGGCTGGTACTGCTGGTGGTTACTGCTGGTGGGTAGTGCTGGTTAGTACTGCTGATGGGTACTGCTAGTGGTTACTGCTGGCTGGTACTGCTGGCTGGAAATGCTGGCTCCTCTGAGAAACATCAACGGAGTGTGAAGAGTGACGCTGGAGGAAGCATGCAGAGCCGATACTTCCTGTATCACTCCCTACGCAGGCGGAGAGCATTTGATATCACTCCGCCTGTGACAGGACGGAGCCAGAATTATACAGGAAGCATCGGCTCTGTTCTGACAGCTGACAGCCCAGATCCGGGACATCGCATGGCACTTGCGGGTGTCAGGGAGCCACAGCCCGCATGCGGGAGACTTGGGATGTTTGCAATAAGAGACGTTCTGGAACAGCATTGTACCTGCTGGGAACTCACTGATCCTAGCAGGTACGTGGCTACCTGAGAGTGATGGTAATGTGGTTGCTGACAGCAATCACACTCCCATCAGTGAAAGTTATCGGTGACATCTCAGCAGATCCAGGGCTGCCTGAGAGTGATGGAAATGTGTTGCTGTCAGTCATCACACTATCATCACTCTCAGGCAGCCCTGGACCTGCTGGGATTTCCACTGACCCCCGCATGTCCAGGGATGCCCTTAAATGATGACAGCACTCACACTCCTATCAGTTACATCTTTAGTTACTCTCAGGCAGCCCTGGACCTGTGAGGATTATTGGGATCACATCAAGTCCAATTCTGCTTGAGCGTGATGTGAATGTGATTGCTGACAGCTTTAGTCACTCTCAGGCAGCCCTGGACCTGCTGGGACTCCACTGATCTTCGCATGTTCAGGAATGCCCTATGAATAATGGGAGTGTGATTGCTGACAAAATCACAAGGTAAAAAGGTAAATGAACTTCAAGTTTAAATACCACTAAAATCCAGTGATTCCCAACATTTAGAGAGCACAGCCAAATATTTTTCACTGGAAATGTCATCCGAGGAATGAATGTAAAGCCAAGTTAGTAATTATTTATTTTTTTTCCCCATAATTTAAACTTTTAGCTTTAATTGTGACAATTAACTAACCTTCCAAGTCTAGTGATTGGACCATAAAACAATGTGGTTGAAACGACTGCACACAGCTGGTGAACATGCTCCTGTAAACAAAGATTAAAAGTTTGTTACTTTTGGTTAGGGAGTCTTCAAACAAGACCTTCAAGATGAGATGGTGAGTCCAAGTTGATGAAAAGAAAAGGTGCATTTATTCATTGCAGTGGGAGGATACAGTCTTACAAAAGATAAGTTTGAAGTTAACTGGGCAAAGGCAGAAATATATTGTCTATCTAACAACATTAGGCAAACTAATTTATAGTAATGAATATGCTTAAGACATGTTCTAGGTTGTAATCTAGGTGTGATTGTATAATCGATCCAATCAGTGTCCATATCTTCTGAATGGCAAGTTAATAGTTAAATGGGTATTAACATCACGTGACTGACACAAAAAGGGAACTCGCAGCAGTCTGCCATGACAGTTGTTGGTTCAAACTGGTTCTTACCACAAATGTCTATTCTTTGATCAAACTGGAAGGTAGGTGGTTGGTTTTCATCAAGCGGTGAGTGTCATCACAAGTTTAGACTTTTGTTTCCTACAGTTAGCAGAAATGTGTACATTAGCTCTTACAATGAAATGACAGAAATAAGCAGAAGTAACAATATATATGGTACATAGAGAACACATTTATCAGACCCCCATCATTTTACTCAATTCCCTCCTCTTGACCCTTATGGTGGGGTGAATACCTTATTTTTCCTACCTAATACAACACCAAGGGTCCACAGTACTACTTCACTGCTACATGGAGTAAAGTTCTTCTTAGGGTGTATGTGGATACTAGACTTTACTCATTTGCATCACTCATCTTGGTATCATATGTATCTGCCATATTGACTATCTGGTAACGCTCTATCAATTCTTTCGGGTCATATTCCATAGTCCTAATAGTCATTGTAGCAATCTTTTGTATTCCAAATTTAGCACACCTGTAAAACAAATAAGCAAGCAATCCTATGACAATAATTCTTACAAGGACAAAAATAATTTGTTGAATCCATTAGCCCATCCACGCACCAATGTTCCAACCAGCAAATTGATTCCTTTTCAGGGGTGGTGAGATCAATGGCCTGTTTCCACAGTTTTACCATTTTCTAGAGATGGGCTTCTATCATGTCTTGTGTCTCAGGGCTTTCAAACCAGGTGCAGCAAGCAGTATCATTTGCAAGCCCACATTGTCCTCCCTCTATGGCTAATAGGTAGTCTAAGGCCAATTTAATTTGCATGGTACACATGTGTAGTAATCTTAGGTCTGCAGCTATTTCCTTGATTGCACTATCAGTTTCATTAAACATCTGGTCAATCAATGCACTATAATTATAAAGAGCTTTTTCCATTTTGTGTACTATATTATTGCCTCCTCCTAGTATTGCTGGAAACCATGCCCATACCTTATCTCCAGTATTAAATACAGGTCTACGTTTTTGTACAGGCATGGTTGGATGGTGGTCCTCTAGATGACTCATTGGTATCTTTTATGCCCTGATGTCATTTTCCTCAACTACAAAGAGGGATGGTGCTAATGTCCCAACATAGCAGGAGCCATAACTATGGGGAGGTATCCACCTATAGCCTTTTGACCACAGATAAGGTAGTAAGGATCTATTAGTACATATGGTGTAAAAAGTCTGTGACCAGAGCAATGTATATATTTGAAAAAGAAAAGGGAGGAAAGAGGCCAGGAAACCTATGCCTGCTGGGGACCTGTGACCCCAACTGAGGTATTTCCGCACTTTTATCCTAAATGATAGGACTTTACATGTTGTGAGGTTGTCATGGAGGGAGCAAATTCTATTAAAAATAAATTTTTCATGTAAAATGATGATATATCAAAGATCAATAAAATCGTTATACAACCATACAATGGTGGCACAATTACCTGTAGCATTCATTGTAGATACACCATTCAATGTAAACACACTGTCATTAGGTCCAATGCGTTTGGCAGAGTGTTCTGCTCATTTGAATGCTTCCTCAGGGACCATATGTGACATTCAAAGACTGTTTCCACAGGCTTTTAAAAAAAAAAAACAAGAAAAAACACAATAATAAAGAAGAAAAAACATACTATCCATGTGCTATAACAGCATTTTAATTTTTTAAATAGTTCAGACTGTGTTTCAATAGTGTAGTGTGCTCATCCATTAGACCAGTGGTGTCCAAACTTTTTTCAAAGAGGGCCAGACTTGATGAAGTGAACATGCGTGAGGGCCGACCTTTTTGCCTGACATTTAAAATTAAATACAATCATCAGCGCAGTGCCCACGAATGCAGCCTCGCCAGCGCAGTGTCCTTAAATGCAACCTCGCCAGCGCAGTGCCCATAATTGCAGCCTCGCCAGCGCTGTGCCCATACGTGCAGCCTCGACAGCGCAGTGCCCATACATGCAGCCTCGCCAGTGCAGTGCCCATAATTGCAGCCTCGCCAGCGCAGTGTCCATACATGCAGTCTCGCCGTCGCAGTGCCCATAATTGCAGCCTCGCCGGCGCAGTGCCCATAATTGCAGCCTCGCCAGCACAGTGCCCATAATTGCAGCCTCGCCAGGGCCATTGACACTATCTGAATCAATTTTAAAAAAGTCGAGGAAGCAACGCCGAGGGGTAGAAGGGGGCGGGCGGGGCAGAGGAGAAGGAAGGACGCGTTGTCCTTGGAAGTCCCGGCGCCTATGATAGACATCGGCATAGGAGGCGGGACTTCCGATGACAGCGCGTCCTTCCTTCTCCTCGGTGCCGCCCCCCCCCCTTCTACCTCTCGGTGCTGCTTACTGGACTTTTTTTTTTTACATCGGCGTACAACACGCACTGTTACTTTTTCCTCCATTTTTAGGAGGAAAAAGTGCATGTTATACGCCGATAAATATGGTATAAATATATATATGTAATAAAAAGCATCAGTGCTTTATGGATAAAATCACACTTACTTAGACAGGCAGTAGAAGAGATGACACCTCCTCGGTCAGCTCCATATAGCTTCTACAGGTGGCTGTGCGGTGAAGGAGAGAAGGAATGCAGTCGTGGGCGGCGCCAGGCACATAGAGCAGAGCGGGGGGCGGTGTGGGACTCGGCGGGACTCGGCAATGTCTTAGAGAGAGACATTGATCAGCGGTGTCTCTGGGGGCCGTATGAAAGTAAAGGACGGGCTGCAACTGGCAGGCGGGCCGGACTTTGGACATGACTGCATTAGACCAACCGCTGAAAGTGTCAGACGCTTCAACATATTACGGTTCACAGTGTATGATACACACCCGATGACCATGAACCCCCAACGGCGAACAAAAGTCCGCAGTCGGGGATAGACCCTTGATGGGCACCAGACCGCACCGGTAACTCACAGACAGACAGATGTGGCGACCAGGTAGGGAACATATATATGTTCACTCTATAAACAAGAACGTATATCACATTGTAGTGTCGGTTGCCATGAAAAGGAGAAGGAAAGAAAAACATTATCTTCCATTTATACTGTATGTTCAGCTATTCTTATAGTTGCCTACATTTAATTAAAGGGTTATTGGTTACATCTGTTTTCGTATCCGTAGTACATGTTTTATAGATGGAGCCCAGGAAATTTTCCCCCCCGGGTACACTAAACTGTGTCATGTCCAATAAACTCTATCCTATTGAAGAGGATATATACAAAGTATATTCCCTGCGCCAAAGTTTTAGGGTAACCGGTATGTATGAAGGATGGTATAGGCAATATGTGTTATAAATTAATTAAAATTAGTTTAAAATTATGTTAAAATAGACTATATATGCAGCTGCTGTAGAAAATGAATAAAATGTCACAAAATTGGTCTTTAAAAAAAGGCCAAATACAGCGCTTGCTAAATATTATTTAAACAGTTTATCCTAAGAATTTAAATTACCAATGAAATTCTAAAGTGCCGATGTGTCTCCATAAATATCATTTGATTAGTAAACAAAATATAATACCATGCATAAATTATTTAAAATTCATAAAACATAGCGGTGGGTCATATGCTTGGTAAACTATTGACTATAATATATAAATAACATCAAACAACACAGTCTATAAAAGGGGACGAATTAATATATATAAAAGTCCATCAATCACTGGTGACTAAGCTCAGGCAATGGATGTCCTCAATAGATAATTATCCATAAAGGTGCAAGTACTCTGGCTTGAATTATAAGTGAGTAGTCTAAAATTAGGCTACCTATAGCGCTTGCTTTAAAATCCGTGAGATGAAAGATTTACAATTTAGTGAATAAGTTATTCCTGTGATAATTAAAATTAATATTTAGCAGCTGCTATAGTAAGAGAGTCATGTGAAGGTAAGTAGTCTAAAAACAGGCTACCTATAGCGCTTGATCTGAATAAATATATAAATACAAAATATTAAATACATAAATTGTGATAGTCCAATAAATCTGAACACAAAATCTCCAGTGAGAACAATTTCCAGTGAAAGTCCCAAAAAATTGTAGAAAAATAATATATATGCAAAAAAATGTATAAAAAATTATATATATAAAATATAGTTCTTCTGTGCAAAATTTCCTTAAATAAAGTGCAGGTGCCTTGTGCAATAGTGAATCCAAATACCAAGGGTAAGATTCAATCACTCACCAAAAGTTGTGGGTCATGCGTGCCTTATAGCACCAAGACCTATCAGACTTGTGTAGCCCTCCAGGCTAAAAACGACCTCTTTGTCTTGCTTCTGGGTGGGTGAAATGATGGGGTCCCCCTCCGTCTCCTCTGCCCTCGCCCCAGCCAAGATATATGAAAAAAAGTGAAGCTCCAGATAGTGTATTACCTTTTTATAGGTGTTTATTCCCAACCGGGTAAAAGTATACACATGCAAAGAAAACTTCTTAAAAACTTCAGGCAAAGAAAGCAAACTTATATCAAAAAACGCCAAAAAACATTGCAGGGGAATTCAGGTAAGATCCTGTTAAGATTGCAGCTTTGTTTGGCTGCTTGTGACCGTATGTGTGCGGCGCAAGCCGATCGGCGTGGACGCCAGCGAGAGAGCTTCCGGCTTGCGTTCCACCCGTCACATAAGTCACCACGCTGTGCGTTCCAATCTGACACGTTTTATACATTTTTTTGCATATATATTATTTTTCTACAATTGTTTGGGACTTTCACTGGAAATTGTTCTCACTGGAGATTTTGTGTTCAGATTTATTGGACTATCACAATTTATGTATTTAATATTTTGTATTTATATATTTTTTTAGAGCAAGCGCTATAGGTAGCCTGTTTTTAGACTACTTACCTTCACTCTGGCTTGAATGTTCAAGATATCAATGGCTGTTTCAAAAGGTGAATAAGATGGGTCACTTACCAGACAATGTGGGTCTTATGTGTCATACGACACTAAGACCATTCAGGCTTAGGTTGCCCTCTGGGCAAAAATGACTTTCCCCTCTATGCGGTCCTGCAGGTTTCCCTGGGCTCCAAATTCCAGTATTAAGGAAGGCAATATATGGGGAGAAGAAAGGCTCCAAATAGCGTAATAAAGTCTTTAAAATTGATTTATTTACCCATTCTTCGGTTTAAGACAAGTTAAAATATTTCAGGAAACTCTGAAGACGTCACCGGAAGTGATGAAACGCGTCAGTTTGGACTGCATAATGTCATCACGCTACCCTAAGTTGGAACGCAAGCCGGAAGTCAGCCGTTATTCCGCGAGGAGGACGTGCGGCCCGCACTGCTGACCACCAGGGATAGTGTGCTTTATATTTTAACTTGTCTTAACCCGAAGAATGGGTAAATAAATCAATTTTAAAGACTTTATTACGCTATTTGGAGCCTTTCTTCTCCCCATATATTGCCTTCCTTAATATTGGAATTTGGAGCCCAGGGAAACCTGCAGGACCGCATAGAGGGGAAAGTCATTTTTGCCCAGAGGGCAACCTAAGCCTGAATGGTCTTAGTGTCGTATGACACATAAAAACCAACGTTGTCTGGTAAGTGACCCATCTTATTCACCTTTTGAACCAGCCATTGATATCTTGAACATTCAAGCCAGAGTACTTGCACCTTTATGGATAATTATCTATTGAGGACATCCATTGCCTGAGCATAATCACCAGTGATTGATGGACTTTTATATATATTAATTCGTCCCCTTTTATAGACTGTGTTGTTTGATGTTATTTATATATTATAGTCAATAGTTTACCAAGCATATGACCCACCGCTATGTTTTATGAATTTTAAATAATTTATGCATGGTATTATATTTTGTTTACTAATCAAATGATATTTATGGAGACACATCGGCACTTTAGAATTTCATTGGTAATTTAAATTCTTAGGATAAACTGTTTAAATAATATTTAGCAAGCGCTGTATTTGGCCTTTTTTTAAAGACCAATTTTGTGACAAACTCTGTCCTATAGCTGAATATATAAAACCATATGAAAAATATGTCCCTTCAAAGTCACATGCAATTATTCTTTTACATTCATAAAATGTAATTATAAAAGTAGTCAATCTCTAGTTATATACTCTCAAAAGAGAATATATAAAGACTTAGAACCGATATAACTGAATACAGGGTACTTCACCCCACAATATATATCTATATAGAAATTGTTTTGAAATATGGGTTCCAAGGACAACTAATCACAACCACATCCTTAGTCATGTATTAAAAAAAAAAAGAAAGAGGCCAGTAAACCTATGCCTATGCCAGGGCAACGTATATACTCTTTGGTCTGATGATTGAAACATCTGACTGCAGAAACGTTTCCCATCTTGGGATATTGCCACATTCCAGCATGGATTAGACAATACTGATTATGATAAAACAGTGGGAAATTATCGACTTCAGCTTGAGTATAGTCCAATGAGGGCTCGATAGGATTTATAGATAAACAGATAATCTTGGCTCCATAGTTTCTTGGTATGTGTTCCTATGCAGTCCTTGGGGGCTGGCTCCATAGTTTCTGGGTATGTGTTCCTGTGCAGTCCTTGGGAGCTAGAAGCCATTCTGCTGACTTAATGTATTTGCCATCTCTATACAAAAAGTAATCCGGGTTTGACTTATTTTCTATTTTAATACCACATTGTATACCTTTTGTTTGTGCCAAGCAAGGGGATGTTCCCAAATGTCTTTTGTTATAGTTAGCATAAAGTGTATGTTTAAAACATTTCTGGCATTTCTAGACAAACTGGTATTTGGGCAGTCTTGTATTGTTTAAAATCAGAGTGAAGGTAAATTGGTTTAACATCTGTGGCCCTATCAAGGCAAATTTTTGGCCTGACCTAGTTTTCCAGGTGGTTAAATTAATGGGAATGGGAGAGTTGTATGTATACTGTTCAGTATGGCTCAATTTGTCAAATATTTGCTTTTTGTGCATGGTCCATAATGCTTGTAATGTATCTGTTCCTGTATGTTACAAATAAAAATCTTTTGAAAGTAAAATTAATGGGAATGGGTATCAGGTGTATATCTTTTAACTGTCTGATTTATGTGAACAGATTCAGCAATTACCCAAGTTACCCCTAATGCCCGCCAACATGTGCAATTTGTACAGGTGGTTTGCTTCTATAGCCTTGACTACTAGGATCAAGCAAAGGCATAACAGCAATTTACTCATCTTTTAAGAGTAACTGTACTTTCTTGCAATGGCTGGCATGTATCCACGTCTGTTTTCCTTCCAACTCTACAGTTGTGGCAGTTGTCAGGAGCACTTGCTAGGGTGCTTCAAACTTTAGTCCCAAAGGTATTTTACCATGTTTTTTTACTAGGACCCAATCACCTGGCTGTAAGTCATGTATTCCAGTTACTTGATCTGGATCTGGAATAGAATCAAAAACAAGTTTGTGCGTCGTAGTTAGTTTCTTGTGCAAGGCAATTGCATAAGCAGCATCCCTTAACAAAGTCTTGACATGCATTCCTGGAGTATTGAATAAACCATCCAGCCTTCTTAATGTTTCTCTCCATGTCTTTAGGGCCTACATGACCTGGTCTGTGGGCTAATTGCATGATCATTTTCTCAGTTTGGGCTGGGACACATATTCCATTCTCCTTGCACAAGAGTCCATCTTGGTCTTTCCTTGCTCCATCCCTTTCCATGATTTCATATCAGTTATCGGGTGCAGATTCTTGCAGTTTCCTGATTAGTTCTTTCGCCTTCTGTACTTGTTCTCTACTTTCCTCCAATCTTTTACAATCTTCTTCTTTTTCTTTTGAAAAATCAGTGACTAGAGTCATAATTGTCTCCATTTGTGTTTCAGCGGTCTTCCTGGCAGTATAATCAACTAACTGGTTTCCTGTTTCTTCCTTAGTTTGTCCACACGCATGTGCCTTGACATTCAGTATAGCGACTTCCTTTGGGAGGGTGACTGCTTCAAAAAGCTGTTGAACATATCTCCAGTTTTGAATTGGTTCTCCTTCAGCAGTTGTGAATCCTCTGTTCTTCCATATGGGTCCATAATCGTGAATTACACCTAGAGCATACTTGCTATCAGTATAGATGTTAGCTGATTGTTCCTTTGCAGTCTCACAAGCCCTGGTAAGTGCTATCACTTTAGCAACCTGTGCCAAGAGTGTTGAAGGGAGAATTTGGGTCTCAACCACTTCCTCCAGTGTTGTCACCGCATATGCCATTCTTGGGACTCCGTCCTTGTATAGTCGTGAACCATCTACAAACAGGATAAGATCGGTATTTTCAAGAGGAGTCTCCTTTACTGGGGAGATTTGCTGCATTTCTTCTTCTATGAGTTCCAAGCAATTGTGATCACTCTCCTCTTCAAGGTCTTCTTCCCTCTCTGAGAGAAATCTGGCAGGGTTGATTGTAGTACATCTTCTCACTTCTATCTCTCCTGATTCAAGCAGGATTGCTTCATATTTGCTCATCCTTGCTGATGACAAATGTTCGGTCTTTGCTTTTTTCAGAATTTCATTTGCTGCATGTGTTGTGTAGACTGTCAGAGGTTGATTCATCCTTACAATGGAAACCTTCTCAACTAGTAATGCAGCAGCTGCAACTGCTCTTACACAGGTTGGTGTTCCTTGAAGGATTGGGTTCAGTTTTACGCTTTCATAGGCCACTATGTGTGTTCCTGATGGTGACCTCTGAGTAAGGACTTCATTGCTTGTAGCTCCCTTGACAGAACAATATAATTGGAAGGGCTTGTTTTGTTCAGGCAATTTGAGAGCAGGCACAATCTGGATATCAGCTTTCAACTGGTTGAAGGCATCCCCCAATTTCTTTGTCCATTCAAAGGGTATAGTTAGAGCAGCATACAAGGGTTTCAGCTTGAAGTTAGCATCTGGTATCCATTGTCTCACATATGAAACCATCCTGATGAATTCCCTAAGTTGCTTGTGGTTTTTCAGCTGAGACATTTTAATTATTGTTTTCTTTCAATGTCAATGTGCTTGATTCCAGGGCCTAGACAGTGACCAAGGAATTTCACACCATTATACCTTTTCCTTTGACACCCTGCAATTCTGTTCACTGAGATATTTCAACAGAGAAAGTCTTGTTCACACTGTTTTTTTGTGTCTGCACATAGCAAGATGTCATCAGTGTAGATTTTAATCACTGTTCCTTCATGGGCTGGTTGCTATCCGTTCAGGATTGTCATCATGGCCTTTAAGAATCCACTTGGGGAGAAAACCATTCCTTGTGGAATTCTTGTCCAGGTGTACATTTATCCCTCAAACTGGAAAGAAAAGAGTTTTTGACTTTCTTCATCCAGGGCGACACTAAAGAAAACACTGGCCAAATCTATTATGGTGTACACCCTTGTTCCTGTAGGTATATCATTGAGCAAAGTACTAGGATTTGGAACAACAGGAGTGTCTTCCCCGATAATCTGATTGATGGCCCTTAAATCATGTACCGTTCGGTATACTGGCTTCTCTCCCTTTTTGATCTTTTTCCGTACAGGAAACAATGGTGTTTGTGCTCTGCTCTCTGTTTTCTTTATAACACCTACTTCAAGTAGTTATTTTATTTGTGTTTGTATACCTGGTAAGTTGATCTACTGATAGTGGGTATTGGGGTAAATCATGTACCGTTCGGTATACTGGCTTCTCTCCCTTTTTGACCTTTTTCCATACAGGAAACAATGGTGTTTGTGCTCTGCTCTCTGTTTTCTTTATAACACCTACTTCAAGTAGTTATTTTATTTGTGTTTGTATACCTGGTGAGTTGATCTACTGATAGTGGGTATTGGGGTATGCATGGGATTTGGGCTCCTGCTTTTATTTTAACTTTTACTGGAGGGACTTGTAGAAGCCCCACATCATACTTCCCCTTGGCCCAGAGAGTATGAGGTATTTGGGCAACGATTTCAGGTGAAATATTGCCTTCAATCCCTTCCTCTAGTCCCATGGCTGTCAATCCACATATAATTTCCTCATCTAATTTTCCAACATGTACTTCTACTCCATTAGGTGTATACTGTATGCAGGCTTGTAAGCGATTCAGTAAGTCTCTTCCCAGTAGATTACATGGTACAGTGTCAGAGACAAGCAGCTTATGAAACATTTTGTGGTTTCCAATCCCTATTTGTATGGGGGGCGTTTCCTTGAGAGGGGTGGACTTTCCTCCCACTCCAATTGCTAGTGGCCCAGATGTAAGGGGGATGTCCCTTGGTTGGCAGGGCTTTTGAATTATAGTCCAAGCGGAGCTAGAATCAACTAAACATGACATTTCCTGGTCTGTTAATTTTGGAAAATGTAATACTACAAAAGCGTCCTTACCAGCTGTCTTAGAAATACACAAGTTAACCTATGTCATCTCTTTTGTGATGCTTTGCTAGTCATTCATCACCTTCTCCCTCTTTATTCTGCTTACGTTTATCAGGCAGTCTGCACCTTCTTTTAGGATGCCCGATCCTGCCACAATTAAAGTACTTCCTGGTTTCTCTTTGAAAATTTTTAGCTCCTTGAGCACTATCTTTGGCCTCAAAAGCATTAAACCTCTTCGCTTTTCTTTCTTTTTCTTGGGCCTCAATACTGCTGCACACTTCCCTCAGCAAAGCCCATTCATATCCCTTCCACTCTGGTTTTGTTGCCGAAAATCATTTCCTTGTTGATTCCTGCCAAAGGACTCAATTTACTTGTGCCATTGGAATTGAGAGGTCCATGGGTTTGCCGCTGTCCCTTTTCTAGAGTCCTGCTTGAGTCTCTACTACAATTTGGGTCGTCACCTAAATTATTTCTCTGAGCCACACACAGTAGCCGTCAAATGGCACTTTATCACACTTGCCACACAGGCTGTTTATACCACTACAGTCCTCTGGTCAAACCTTTTCACAAGTCTTACAATTCTATTGACACCCCAAGCATAAAAACAGAACATTACCAATCCCCCACTGTCTAGGCCCTGGAATTATTTCTGCAACAAGTGAAGTAGAGGAGTTATTTGGGTCAGACTGTGTAACATTAACAATATTATGGCTTACATTCATTATATCTCACCATCTCATCAACAGCACAAGACTCTTCCAGCCAGCAGAGCTCAGACACCAACTGCTACTTGACAAGAATAAGTAAGAACAAAAGGTCTTACCCGTGGCCACTTGTCTGGCCCACATGGATTTCACAACTTTCTGGTCGGGGGTCCACTGGACTGGATCCCAGTCAAGGCACCAGCTGTTACTTTCAGTTAGGGAGTCTTCAAACAAGACCTTTAAGATGGGATAGTAAGTCCAAATTGATGAAAGAAAAGGTGCATTTATTCACTGCAATGTGAGGATACAGTCTTACAAAAGCTCAGTTTGAAGTTAACTGGGCAAAGATAGAAATATATCGTCTAGATAACAACATTAGGCAAACAAGTTTATAGTAATGAATATGCATAAGACATAGACGTGTTCTAGGTTGTAATCTAGGTGTGATCGTATAATCAATCCAATCAGTGTCCATATCTTCTGAATGGCAAGGTAATTGTTAAATGGGCGTTAACATCATGTGACTGACACAAAAAGGGAACTAGCAGCAATCCGCCATGACAGTTGTTGGTTCAAACTGATTCTGACCACAAATGTCTATTTTTTGATAAAACAGGAAGGTAGGTGGCTGGTTTTCATCAGGTGGTTATCACAGGTTCAGACTTACAGTTAACAGAAATGTGTACATTAGCTTTTAAAATAAAATGACAGAAATAAGCAGAATTAACAAAATATATGTATATATGGTACATAGAGTATACATTTATCAGACCCCCATATATTTACTCAAGTTAGAATGCAAAACAACAAAACAAACATATAATACTAAGCATAAAATAATTCATACTTGCCTGCTGGGTTTGGATCAGATGATGCAGGTATGCATCAAAAACCTACATTTTAAAAAATATAAACAAATTTACAAAACAATATTAGATTTTTGCTTAGGAAACATTTTCAACATTGCAGTCTCTTACCTCATCAACTAGCCACTTAGTTCCACACAGTTTATGGAATGGAGAAAAATATAGTTTGTACGGCCCCACAACTGCTTCCACTGAACCATGATGTTCAGCAGCCTACAGCATTTTAACTGGGGGAAAAAAAACCAACAAGAAATTTAATATGCAAGTATGTTATTGTTTTATTTGGTACCACTGGTTGAGTATGCCTTATCATAACATTTTAAATGATCAAACTGTTTGAAACCAAACATGGCATCATAGGTGGAGACTGAAAGACAGAGGTTATCTTTTGTTAAAAAAATAAAATTGTAGATAATTTCATTTTACCTATGTGCACAAGGTGTAAATGAAATATAAATGGATTTTGTGTTTATATTTGGCTCAAATCCATAAAATCTCTCCTTATATATGCTAATATGTCTAAATCCAAATCACTTATGTTCACAGGCATTTCAGGGGGGAATCTCAGTTATTGTGTTAGAATATGAAATGTGTAAGGTTTGTGAAATAAGAACTGGATAACATTATCTTAACTTAAAATATAACATGCCAAACAGCAGCAATTTTAAACAAAATGGCCAGAACAGCCAGTTGATGTAAAAAAAGGCCAAACCAACAGGGCAAAGCCCAAAAAAATGGCCAACGGGGCCAAACAAATGACCAATGGGGTCAAACTAAAAAATGGAGAACCCAGTAACTGCTACCTCTGTCTTCTATGCTTTGCAAGACATTCAATGATGTATCTGGTGAAGGCCTAAAAATGTAAGATTAATGTCAATCACTTTCAGTTATCATGAATTTTAAAGTTTAAAATTAATATACTACATAAAGGAACTACAGAATGAGGAAAAAGAACTAGGAACATTATATGCAATGCAGATATATGCAAGCTGTTTGAGTAGTGAGTTTTGTTTTACCTCAATAGTGACATTCTGTTTTCTTGTGGCCAAATGAATCATTGAAGGCATCTGTGGTACGGATGATACACCAATGTCTTGGGGCAACTTGCTGTCATCACCTTCCTGCCTGTGGCCTGTACTTTCCTCACTTTTTCTGTATGGTTTCAAGATGGTTGATTTTGTACTTTCTCTTTAGAGTGATTCCTTTTGAATTGGTCAGTGTAACCTGCTTTCCAGATATTGCCTGGATGATTAAAGGCCCATCGAAGTCAGGCTCCATCCTTCCTCCTTTTCTAGAACTCTTCCTGGCATTGTACAGCAGAACCTCATCTCCTACATTATAACTTAGTATCTTGTATTGCTTTAAAACGTTCTTCGCAAATGTGATCTTCTGCTTATCCTGCGACTTGCGAATGTTTTTCTTTGTGGATACTTTGGTCGTCTCCATCGCAGTTTTCTTTTTCCTCCAAGAAAGTAACATAACTCCCCTCCTCCGGTAGAAGAATAGATGTAATCTGAAAAGCAAAAAAAGTTTTAAAATATACTAACACCATAAAGTATGAACAAAATGTTGTCAAGTTATTCAGAAATTACTTTTGTAGTCATTAATTTTTCATGGAACAATATTACTGATAATCATCATGATTAAAATGGTTGTAAATGTCTATATATATATATATATATATACACATATACACATATTTTTAAATGTATGTGTGTGTATATATATATATATATATATATTTATATATATATATATGTACAGTATCTTACAAAAGTGAGTACATCCCTCACATTTTTGTAAATATTTTATTATATCTTTTCATGTGACAGCGATCAGGAAATGACACTTTGCTACAATGTAAAATAGTGAGTGTATTGCTTGTATAACAGTGTCAATTTGCTGCCCCCTCAAAATAACTCAACTCACAGCTATTAATGTCTGAACCACTGGCAACAAAAGTTAGTACACCCATATGTGCAAATGTCCAAATTAGTCCCAATTAGCCATTTTCCTTCCCCGGTGTCATGTGACCCATTAGTGTTACAAGGTCTCAGGTGTGAAAGGGGAGTAGGTATGTTACATTTGCTGTTATCGCTCTCACTCTCTCATACTGGTCACTGGAAGTTCAACATGGCACCATTACTGGTCACTTGAAGTTCAACATGGCACCACATGGCAAAGAACTCTCTGAGGATCTGAAAAAAAGAATTGTTATTCTACATAAAAAGGGCCTAGGCAAAAAGAAGATTGCCAAGACCCTGAAACTGAGCTGCAGCATGGTGGCCAAGGCCATAAGGCAGTTTAAGGCAGTTTAACAGGACAGGCGCCATGGTAGACCGAAGAAGTTGAGTGCACTGCATCATATCCAGAGGTTGTCTTTCGGAAACAGACGTATGAGTGCTGCCAGCATTGCTGCAGAGGTTGAAGGGGTGGGGGTCAGCTTGTCAGTGCTCAGACCATACATTGCACACTGCATCCAATTGGTTTGCATGTCTGTTGTCCCAGAAGGTAGTCTCTTCTAAAGATGATGCACAAGAAAGCCAGCAAACAGATTGCTGAAGACAAGCAGACTAAGGACATGGATTACTGGAACCATGTCCTGTGGTTTGAGGACACCAATACAAACTTATTTGGTGTCAAGCGTGTGTGAGCGGCAACCAGGTGAGGAGTACAAAGACAAGTGTGTCTTGCCTACAGTCAAGCGTGGTGGTGGGAGTGTCATGGTCTGGGGCTGCATGAGTGCTGCAGGCACTGGGGAGCTACAGTTCATTGAGGGAACCATGAATGTCAACATGTACTGTGACATACTGAAGCAGAGCATGATCCCCTCCCTTTGGAGACTGGGCTGCAGGGCAGTATTCCAACATGATAACGACCCCAAACACACCTCCAAGATGACCACTGCCTTGCTAAAGAAGCTGAGTGTAAAGGTAAAGGACTGGGCAAGCATGTCTCCAGACCTAAATCCTATTGAGCATCTGTGGGACCTTCTCAAACGGAAGGTGGAGAAGTGCAGGGTCTCTAATATCCACCAGCTCCATGATGTTTTAATGGAGGAGTGGAAAAGGACTCCAGTGGCAACCTGTGAAGCTCTGGTGAACTCCATGCCCAAGAGGGTTAAGGCAGTGCTGGAAAATTTTGGTGGCCACACAAAATATTGACACTTTGGGCCCAATTTGGATATTTTGGGGTGTGATCACTTTTGTTGGCAGTGGTTTAGACATTAATAACTGTGTGTTGAGTTATTTTGAGGGGACAGCAAATTTACACTGTTATACTAGCTGTACACTCACTACTTTACACTGTAGCAGTGGCATTTCTTCAGTGTTGTCACATGAAGAGATATAATAAAATATTTACAAAAATGCGAGCGGTGTACTCGCTTTTGTGAAATACTGTGTAAATATATATATATATATATATATATATATATATATATATATATATTGTAAAGAAATTAGCACACTATCTTTAAATATGGTTATGTCAGTTAAGTTTGCCATTTTACAGTTAAGTAACAAATACCTGTCAACATTTTATGTGCCACATAAATTAAAAAAAGCAAACAAACAATCAGAACAGTGGCGGCCCATGCATAGGGGGCGCCAGGGTGCCGCCCCCCCCTAAAAAAAGAAAAAAAAAAAAAAAGACAAAATGAGCAATAAAGTTTTCAAAAAAAAAAAAATTGCCTTCGCAAACTTCGCCGCCGCCGGCCTATGTGGAGGCTGGGGGTGGGGGGGGGTGGGGTTACGACCCACAAGAGGCGCCGATTGGCTGCCTTCTGGGGGCGTAACCTGGGCGCGGGGCACAGCGCTTGCACACCCCCAATTCGTGGATTCCTGGATGTGATTGGTCCAGTCTCCAGCCTGGACCAATCATCATCCAGGACATCCGATTGCGACGCCGCTGACGTCGCAATTGGGGCGGTGCCGGTGCGTGCATCAGTCACTCACCGTCACCGCCCGGTCAGCTTCCCGCCGCCGAAGACCTGAAGTCCAGTCCGGAGAAGAAGCCCACGCCGGTCACCCGCCGCAGAAAAGGGAGAAGCGCCACTCACCTTCCCGCCGCTGAACGAAGAAGAGGAGAGGGAGAAGCCGCCGTGACTCACAGGTAAGTGCACTCTCAGTCGGGCATGCACGCATAGCTCTGCATTGGGGTACATTACTTGTGGTCACTGGAGGCACGCACGCACGCATAGCTCTGCATTGGGGTACATTACTGGTGGTCACTGGAGGCACGCACGCACGCATAGCTCTGCATTGGGGTACATTACTGGTGGTCACTGGAGGCACGCACGCATAGCTCTGCATTGGGGTACATTACTGGTGGTCACTGGAGGCAGGCACGCATAGCTCTGCATTGGGGTACATTACTGGTGGTCACTCGAGGCACGCACGCACGCATAGCTCTGCATTGGGGTACATTACTGGTGGTTACTGGAGGCACGCACGCATAGCTCTGCATTGGGGTACATTACTGGTGGTCACTGGAGGCACGCACGCATAGCTCTGCATTGGGGTACATTACTGGTGGTCACTGGAGGCACGCACGCATAGCTCTGCATTGGGGTACATTACTGGTGGTCACTGGAGGCACGCACGCATAGCTCTGCATTGGGGTACATTACTGGTGGTCACTGGAGGCACGCACGCACGCATAGCTCTGCATTGGGGTACATTACTGGTGGTCACTGGAGGCACGCACGCATAGCTCTGCATTGGGGTACATTACTGGTGGTCACTGGAGGCACGCACGCATAGCTCTGCATTGGGGTACATTACTGGTGGTCACTGGAGGCACGTACGCACGCATAGCTCTGGGTTGGGGTACATTACTGGTGGTCACTGGAGGCACGCACGCATAGCTCTGCATTGGGGTACATTACTAGTGGTCACTGGAGGCACGCACGCACGCATAGCTCTGCATTGGGGTACATTACTGGTGGTCACTGGAGGCACGCACGCATAGCTCTGCATTGGGGTACATTACTGGTGGTCACTGGAGGCACGCACGCATAGCTCTGCATTGGGGTACATTACTGGTGGTCACTGGAGGCACGCACGCACGCATAGCTCTGCATTGGGGTACATTACTGGTGGTCACTGGAGGCACGCACGCACGCATAGCTCTGCATTGGGGTACATTACTGGTGGTCACTGGAGGCACGCACGCATAGCTCTGCATTGGGGTACATTACTGGTGGTCACTGGAGGCACGCACGCATAGCTCTGCATTGGGGTACATTACTGGTGGTCACTGGAGGCACGCACGCACGCATAGCTCTGCATTGGGGTACATTACTGGTGGTCACTGGAGGCACGCACGCACGCATAGCTCTGCATTGGGGTACATTACTGGTGGTCACTGGAGGCACGCACGCATAGCTCTGCATTGGGGTACATTACTGGTGGTCACTGGAGGCAGGCACCCATAGCTCTGCATTGGGGTACATTACTGGTGGTCACTGGAGGCACGCACGCATAGCTCTGCATTGGGGTACATTACTGGTGGTCACTGGAGGCACGCACGCACGCATAGCTCTGCATTGGGGTACATTACTGGTGGCCACTGGAGGCACGCACGCATAGCTCTGCATTGGGGTACATTACTGGTGGTCACTGGAGGCACGCACGCACGCATAGCTCTGCATTGGGGTACATTACTGGTGGTCACTGGAGGCACGCACGCATAGCTCTGCATTGGGGTACATTACTGGTGGTCACTGGAGGCACGCACGCACGCATAGCTCTGCATTGGGGTACATTACTGGTGGTCACTGGAGGTACGCACGCATAGCTCTGCATTGGGGTACATTACTGGTGGTCACTGGAGGCATGCACGCATGCATAGCTCTGCATTGGGGTACATTACTGGTGGTCACTGGAGGCACGCACGCACGCATAGCTCTGCATTGGGGTACATTACTGGTGGTCACTGGAGGCACGCACGCATAGCTCTGCATTGGGGTACATTACTGGTGGTCACTGGAGGCACGCACGCATAGCTCTCATTGGGGTACATTACTGGTGGTCACTGGAGGCACGCACGCATAGCTCTGCATTGGGGTACATGTATACTCGTGGTCACTGGAGGCACGCATGCATAGCTCTGCATTGGGGTACATGTATACTGGTGGTCACTGGAGGCACGCACGCAAGCATAGCTCTGCATTGGGGTACATGTATACTGGTGGTCACTGGAGGCACGCACGCATAGTTTTGCATTGGGGTACATGTATACTGATGGTCACTGGAGGCACGCACGCATAGCTCTGCATTGGGGTACATGTATACTGGTGGTCACTGGAGGCACGCACGCATAGCTCTGCATTGGGGTACATGTATACTGGCTGCACTGGAGGCATGCATCGCATGCATAGCTCTGCATTGGGGACATATTTACTGGCTGCACTGGAGGCAAGCATGCATAGCTCTGCATTGGGGTACATGTATACTGGTGGTCACTGGAGGCACGCATGCATAGCTCTGCATTGGGGTACATGTATACTGGTGGTCACTGGAGGCACGCACGCACGCATAGCTCTGCATTGGGGTACATGTATACTGGTGGTCACTGGAGGCACGCACGCATAGTTTTGCATTGGGGTACATGTATACTGATGGTCACTGGAGGCACGCACGCATAGCTCTGCATTGGGGTACATGTATACTGGTGGTCACTGGAGGCACGCACGCATAGCTCTGCATTGGGGTACATGTATACTGGCTGCACTGGAGGCACGCATCGCATGCATAGCTCTGCATTGGGGACATATTTACTGGCTGCACTGGAGGCAAGCATGCATAGCTCTGCATTGGGGACATGTTTACTGGCTGCACTGGAGGCAAGCATGCATTGCTCTGCATTGGGGAACATGTTTACTGGCTGCACTGAAGGCACGCACGCATAGCTCTGCATTGGGGACATGTTTACTGGCTGCACTGGAGGCAAGCATGCATAGCTCTGCATTGGGGACATGTTTACTGGCTGCACTGGAGGCACGCATGCATAGCTCTGCATTGGGGACATGTATACTGGCTGCACTGGAGGCACGCACGCATAGCTCTGCATTGGGGAACATGTTTACTGACTGCACTGGAGGCACGCATCGCATGCATAGCTCTGCATTGGGGACATGTTTACTGGCTGCACTGGAGGCAAGCATGCATAGCTCTGCATTGGGGACATGTTTACTGGCTGCACTGGAGGCACGCATGCATAGCTCTGCATTGGGGACATGTATACTGGCTGCACTGGAGGCACGCACGCATAGCTCTGCATTGGGGAACATGTTTACTGACTGCACTGGAGGCACGCATCGCATGCATAGCTCTGCATTGGGGACATGTTTACTGGCTGCACTGGAGGCATGCATGCATAGCTCTGCATTTGGGGACATGTATACTGGAGGCACACATGCATAGCTCTGCATTGGGGACATGTATACTGGCTGCACTGGAGGCACGCATGCATAGCTCTGAATTGGGGACATGTATACTGGCTGCACTGGAGGCACGCACGCATAGCTCTGCATTGGGGTACATGTATACTGACTGCACTGGAGGCACGCACGCATAGCTCTGCATTGGGGAACATGTTTACTGACTGCACTGGAGGCACGCATCGCATGCATAGCTCTGCATTGGGGACATGTTTACTGGCTGCACTGGAGGCATGCATGCATAGCTCTGCATTGGGGACATGTATACTGGAGGCACACATGCATAGCTCTGGATATGGGACATGTATACTGGCTGCACTGGAGGCACGCATGCATAGCTCTGCATTGGGGACATGTATACTGGCTGCACTGGAGGCACGCATGCATAGCTCTGCATTGGGGACATGTATACTGGCTGCACTGGAGGCACGCACGCATAGCTCTGCATTGGGGTACATGTATACTGACTGCACTGGAGGCACGCACGCATAGCTCTGCATTGGGGACATGTATACTGGCTGCACTGGAGGTACGCATGCATAGCTCTGCATCGGGGACATGTATACTGGCTGCACTGGAGGCAAGCATGCATAGCTCTGCATTGGGGACATGTTTACTGGCTGCACTGGAGGCACGCACGCATAGCTCTGCATTGGGGACATGTTTATTGGCTGAACTGGAGGCATGCATGCATAGCTCTGCATTGGGGACATGTAAACTGGTGGTCACTGCATTGGAGGCACGCACGCATAGCTCTGCATTGGGGACATGTATGCTGGTCACTACATTGAAAGGGGGCATTTATACTGGTGGTCACTATATTGAAGGGGGCATGTACTGTGGGGTTTGTGCTAGGGGCCTGTACTGTGGGGTTTATGCTAGAGGGCATGTGCTGTGGGGTTTGTGCTTGAGTTGTTTGTGCGGGTTTGTGCTGGAGGGGTCTGTACTGTGGGGTTTGTGCCACTCTCAGTCCATGTATCCCATAATAGGGTGTCTCTCACAGTATATCCCATAATAGGGCCCCTGTTCCCTATTATGGGATATACTAGTACTGAGAGACCCCTTAATATGTGATATATTGGGAGAATTGGTTCACGCAAGCAAAATACAGGGGACAAAATGGGTGGAGTCTATAAGGGGTGTGGCTTCTGAGAAATGGGAGGGGTCAAAATGGAAGGGCGGGGTCTTGCGCCCCCCCATCTTAAAACTTCACCAGCCGCCACTGGCAGGTGAGATATGTAGATAATAAACAATTATTATATATACTATGGACAAACATTTTACTGAAGCTGTGACAGAAAAAACAAATCACTGGCAGGTCAACAGGAACCTCAGAGGCGAAAACTGCTTCTCTACCATACAATACTAGGAATGGGGAATATTTGGTTGTGGTGTGGACCTTTGATCATGAAGAAAACAATGTGGCATCCAAGAACACATCCCAGTTATTTGGCTGGTCATTTACTAATTTACTTAGAGCTCTAGAATGAAAAAAGAGAAAAAGCAAGATAAAAACAACAAACATATATATGCACTGTGGGAAATAATGCAGGGTTTGCAGCTCTAACCATACACAAAATATGAACATGTGCAATGCTGAAAGAACATTACTTCACATGAAACCTGTTGAGCAAATTTCTAATCAGAGCCTGAATAACAACAAAACTTGAATTAAACTTGCCGCTTTATGTTATGATTCATTTTTTCATCCAGGCCATTGGTCTGTGGATGATAGGCAGCTGTCACATTCCTTTTTATCCTCAAAAGACTGCACATCCTGTAGTTGAGCTTAAAAAAAAATACAGAAATATAAAATTGTAATAAAGCAGAGAGAAAAAATATGAAATAATTTTAAAACAATGCTACTTTGAAAGTACACATACTTGATTCACAAATTCTCTGCCCTGGTCGGAAAATATTCTTTTGGGGCATCCATGTCTATATATCATAGAAGACATGTACTGTGCCACCACCGCAGCACATTTACTTTTCAGAGGAAAAGCCTCCACCTACTTGGAGAAGTAATCTGTGGCAATCAGGATGTACTAGAACTCATTTGCAGTTTTTAGTAAAGGTCCTGTTAGATCAATCCCTACGAGCTCCCACACAGCAGATACCTAATGTGATGAAACAAATATCACATTCAGATGATAATACACATTTTATAAAAGACTAATGTAATAATATCTGTTATTTAATGCTACAGCATACTGCCCATTTACCCTAATGAACTGTAACGGTTGTGAAGCTGCCAAAGGTCTTCCAACCTTCTGGCATTTGTCACAGTCACTGACCTGTAAGAAATCTGTTGTTAACATGTCTCCACCTTTAATAAATATTGCAAAAAAAAAAAAAAAACATAACAAAATGAATTAAAATTTACCCAATATTAATGGTCATGCCATGCACTGGTGTTTGGGATTCACTTTTTTAATAGATGATCGCGGATATTCGATTCATTATCACGGACATTTTTAATGCATTATATTGATTGTCTATTTTTAGCACAAAATTGTTTGAATTAATATATTTAATAGTAAATATTCATGGGACACATTTATATATATGAAATGATTCATGTTTTTAAGAAGAGCAATATATATATTATATTTAAACATTTTTACACCAAAGTTAGAACATCATGGATATAGAAACACAGATTTTTTATATATTAACTATTTTGCGCAGCACAATATATAATGATTTTTTCTGATTTACCATACCCAGATGGGTATTCTCCCACAGAGATGAAGTTGAAAATGTCATCATATTTAGTTCCCATTACCTATAAATGTAAAACTAGCTAAAATAGTACATTTATATGTGGCCCTCAGTAGCCAACTGCTCAGATTATATACTGAACATTCAACAGCTGTTTGATAGTGAAAAACTACCCACACTGTCATACATAATCACTAATTACCCTATGTACCTGATAACTGAAAAAATAGCCCTTCAACATAGGAAGCGGTCAAGGTCCCCCCACAAGGTGTAAAATAACAGCACTCTGTGTAAGGTCTGCAAATAATGGACACTGCTGGGAAACATGTAAATTCAATGCAAAGCCTATGAAGGATTTATAGTCGGTTAAGACTGAACTGTCCAATTAATGCCCCACCATGATATAGGTTTTACTCACTGTCGGAGAGTCTGGTAGACTGGACACTACTTGGTTAGTGATGGAATCAGATGCAAAGCCTGTAAGAGAATTACAGAAGGTTAAGACTGTGAACTGCGTGATACAAGCCCAACAAAGACATAGGTTTTACTCACCGTTGGAGAGTCTGGTTAAACTGGACATTGCTTGGCGAGTAATGGAATCAGATGCAAAGCCTGTAAGAGAATAAAAGAAGGTTAAGACAGTGAACTGCGTGATACCCAGCAAGGATATGTTTTACTTACCTTTGGGGAGTCTGGTAAAACTGGACACTGCTTGGAAAGTGATAGAATAAATGTTCAAAGCTGAGACTGCTATGCAACTGAGTTCCCCTAACGCTTACTGTACGCAGTACAGTGTTACATATAGCAGCACAGTGTGTTATAAACTTTACTATGCATACCACAGTACACACTGTGTTATGAATACCACACTGTGCTGTATATAACACACAGCAGCGTACACAAAGTTAAGCAGTTAACACAGCACACTGTACATTGTGTTATACACAGTGTGATGGACCATAGTACTCAAGATGAGTATGTCCATCGTATAAACTTCCCTTGCTCGGTACCAGCACAATCCAAGATGCCTTAGCCCACCCAGTCACTTGCCAAGACTCAGTTTAGGGTGGCATGAAACATAAGACTGTTTATTGAAACACAGGTACAAAGAGATATAGACTCTGGGACAATAGGGGTTTGTACAGTTTACCTTGCCCTGTGTCATTACGCAAAGGGGGTCTTTGCATAATGACACAGGGTGGGGTAAACTGTACATTCAGTAACATGACATAGGTATGTTCAGACTTTTCAACAAATAATTCAATCAGCAACTAGGCACCCAGATGTAAGGTTCTGGCACTCTCAGTGCCTCCTATCACATCATTTCCGGGTGCGTTCCATCTACCTAGATAGATGAAGCACATATAGGTGTGTTTCCCTTTAAGAGTGCTGACATCATCATGAGGCGCCGGACTGAACAGCTATTTAAATCAGCAGCTTTCACTCACATGTGTTCGTTCAACCTGCTTTGTGCCTTGATGCTAACCTGTCTTGAAGCTCTCATGCTTGCAAGCATTCCTCGCTGTGGGAACCACGCTGCGCTGATCCCTGTATCCCGTTACCGGATCATCCGCTCTGGCCGAACCTCTCCTCTGCTACATTGCTACTAGTGATAAGTACCCCACAGGGGAAACCTCTATAACCTTCATACTAAAGCTTACACTATCTAGCTCTGCATACTAAGGACTATTACTACATCTGCATTATCTATGATTGCTAACCTATCTGCATCCCATCTGCTACTATCTTACTTTCAAGAACATTTCCTTTCAAGTGTCTGTCATCTACCATCTCTACCCAACCTGTTTCTTCAGCCTATCATCACTGTGTTACTATATGCATAAGTCACTCTAGGAACATCTTATTGAGTGTGTGTATTTACTTGCTGAATTGAGATCATCCACACATGATGAGTCTTTGGGAGTTGGGATTGGTGTCTCAGTGTTTCTCTACATGACTACTGAAGTGGAATATTTCTGCAGCTGTAAATCCACATCATACATAAAACGCAGGAGCGTTACAGATTGAACGAACCAGATAAAATGGATTCAGCAGAAATGACCACTCAGGTGACACAGTTAACACAACAAGTAACTGCGTTAATACACGCACTTACTGAATTAAAAGAAGACAATCAGGCTCTGACGCAGCAGGTGGCCAGACTGACACAGCCTACTGCTGCTCAACCCCCAGAACCTCTTGTCCTTCTACCAGACAGGTTTGATGGTTCCCGTTCCTCTTTTCTTTTTTTTCGTATGGATTGTGAGCTCCTATTTATCCTTAAGCCCAGGACCTATCATAATGACTTTATTAAAGTGCATGCTGCCATTAATTTGCTTTCTGGCAAAATGAAAACGTGGGCATACGAGAAACTGCAAGAAAAAAGTCCGATCCTAGACAATTGGGAATCATTTGCAATTGCGATGCACTCCCAGTGTCTCCCCTCCCAAAAATCTACTCCTAAACCTGCTCCAGGTAACCGCAGACCCCGGCTACCTAGGGAAAAAAGGAAACCAAATGAATATGGTGATCCTGCCTGGTCATGGTCCAAGCCTGCCTTAAACAGTCAGCCTTGTCACTCTGACACATCTCATTTGAACCCTGATCCTACAGAGATGGATGAGGAGCCTATGGAGATTGGTGCCGTACATACTAAGTTGTCCTTACAAAAAAAAAAAGATCACAGGAGAATCTGTGGCCTTTGTTTTTATTGTGGTGAAGGGGGACATTTCATTACATCCTGCCCAATCCGACCCCATAGGCCTAAGGCTCTCCCAATGGAGGCCAGGCGAATCCGAACGGTCTTCCCTGAAAAACAGCCTGGAAATTACCAAGGCTGTTGCCAGCCCTGTCCCCGTTCTATATCAGAAAAGGACACCCAGAAATTGGCAGATGTTGGTATAGATACTCCTATTTTTGCAAGCACATTTTTAGCTTCCAATGAAAACATTGAGATTCTTGCACCTGACTGCGTACGCGCTTCTAATGGCACGGTGGTATGTAGGAAGGATCTGAGGATGTTTGAAGAAGCATTGGTTGCTAGGACTACTAGGACTACTTCGGATGGTTATGCGTCCGATTCTAGTGAGGGGTTCATGTAGCAGACACCCTAACAACAAGTGATCCGATTCTCACATCGGTTACCAACCTGATCCGATTTTCATATCGGCAACAAGTGATCCGATTCTCACATCGGTTACCAACCTGATCCGATTTTCATATCGGCAACAAGTGATCCGATTCTCACATCGGTTACCAACCTGATCCGATTCTCGTATCGGCAACAAGTGATCCGATTCTCGCATCGGCTACCAACCTGATCCGATTTTCATATCGGCAACAAGTGATCTGATTCTCACATCGGTTACCAACCTGATCCGATTCTCATATTGGCAACAAGTGATCCGATTCTCACATCGGTTACCAACCTGATCCGATTCTCATATCGGCAACAAGTGATCCGATTCTCACATCGGTTACCAGCCTGATCCGATTCTCATATCGGCAACAAGTGATCCGATTCTCACATCGGTTACCAACCTGATCCGATTTTCATATCGGCAACAAGTGATCCGATTCTCACATCGGTTACCAACCTGATCCGATTCTCGTATCGGCAACAAGTGATCCGATTCTCGCATCGGTTACCAACCTGATCCGATTTTCATATCGGCAACAAGTGATCCGATTCTCACATCGGTTACCAACCTGATCCGATTCTCGTATCGGCAACAAGTGATCCGATTCTCGCATCGGTTACCAACCTGATCCGATTCTCATATCGGCAACAAGTGATCCGATTCTCAGATCGGTTACCAACCTTATCCGATTCTCAGATCGGTTACCAACCTTATCCGATTCTCGCATCGGCAACCAGTCTTATCCGATTCTCGCATCGGCAACCAGTCTTTTCCGATTTTCATATCGGCAACCAGTCTTATCCGATTCTCGCATCGGCAACCAGTCTTATCCGATTCTCGTATCGGCAACCAGCCTTATCCGATTCTCGTATCGGCAACCAGTCTTATCCGATTCTCGTATCGGCAACCAGCCTTATCCGATTCTCGTATCGGCAACCAGTCTTATCCGATTCTCGTATCGGCAACCAGTCTTATCCGATTCTCGTATCGGCAACCAGTCTTATCCGATTCTCGTATCGGCAACCAGTATTATCCGATTCTCGTATCGGCAACAAGTGTTATCCGATTCTCATATCGGCAACCAGTCTTTTCCGATTCTCACATCGGCAACCAGCTTTTTCCGATTCTTATATCGACAACCAGCCTTAGTGGCCTTCCGGAGCCGGCCTTACGGGGGGGGTACTGTAAGGTTCTGGCACTCTCAGTGCCTCCTATCACATCATTTCCGGGTGCGTTCCATCTACCTAGATAGATGAAGCACATATAGGTGTGTTTCCCTTTAAGAGTGTTGACATCATCATGAGGCGCCGGACTGAACAGCTATTTAAATCAGCAGCTTTCACTCACATGTGTTCGTTCAACCTGCTTTGTGCCTTGATGCTAACCTGTCTTGAAGCTCTCATGCTTGCAAGCATTCCTCGCTGTCGGAACCACGCTGCGCTGATCCCTGTATCCCATTACCGGATCATCCGCTCTCGCCGAACCTCTCCTCTGCTACATTGCTACTAGTGATAAGTACCCCACAGGGGAAACCTCTATAACCTTCATACTAAAGCTTACACTATCTAGCTCTGCATACTAAGGACTATTACTACATCTGCATTATCTATGATTGCTAACCTATCTGCATCCCATCTGCTACTATCTTACTTTCAAGAACATTTCCTTTCAAGTGTCTGTCATCTACCATCTCTACCCAACCTGTTTCTTCAGCCTATCATCACTGTGTTACTATATGCATAAGTCACTCTAGGAACATCTTATTGAGTGTGTGTATTTGCTTGCTGAATTGAGATCATCCACACATGATGAGTCTTTGGGAGTTGGGATAGGTGTCTCAGCGTTTCTCTACATGACTACTGAAGTGGAATATTTCTGCAGCTGTAAATCCACATCATACATAAAACGCAGGAGCGTTACACCAGACAGCATTTAGGAAGAGCTGCTGGAGAAATCCCTCCTCCCCTCTAGCAACTAATAGCTGAAAGTAATTTCATTACCACATAAGCTAATCCACAAAAACATACACATCCCATAATATCCTGCTCCCAAGGCAGGCAGAAACAATGGTATACAGCCCCTTAACAATAAAAAACATAACAAACCCCACTCCACCTCAAACTATCTAGCAATGGTCTATGAGACAAAACTCCTACAAGCAGCCTGACAAGGTTGAACCAATTTATCTTCATATATTTCTTGAGGGATATTGTTGATAAATATTGCTGTCCCAAGTGAAGAAGTCTCTGCAACGTTAAACACAAACCACACATATAAGACCCAGAATAACAAGGGTAACACGAAATGCTGAGTCAGGTGTGGTTGTACGATGAGTCTGGTTTTTGCAGACCAGATTGGGCTTCACAGTCACCCTGTGTCCCTAGGAGACACAGGGAGACTTACACATAAGAGAGACCTGGGGAGCTGAGACACGGATTTCCCAACCTCTATAAGTTAAGCAGGGTTCCACAGGCCCCCCGCGCCCACAGTGACTCCAGTCACATACAGTGCATTATGTTACATATAGCACAGGCTGTTATATACAGTACATTTTATTACATATAGTTTTAGAAGCCTGGATCATTTATTTGCTAATTGGTAAATCATTAAAGCTGCACACAGAGACATCGGCATATTATACAACCCCTGAGTGAGTATAGTAAGATAACATCATCCTTGGCAGACTATCTGCCTTATTTCAGGGTATGTGAAACATTTCTTTCAACCATATCATGGAATCAAAGGCCCTAAATCTGAAATAATCTCTTATAAAGTGGAAAACTTGTTTACATATACCCTGAAAGGGGACAGAAAGTCTGCCAGGGAAAATGCAGTGCATCTGTTTTTACTCAGGGGCTTCAGCAAGCAGGTTGCTCAATATATATATGTATATTATTTTTTTTTCTATTGCCATAGACAGCAGTGAGTGGGCAATCATTTTATATATAAGCATATAGATATATCAAATATTTGGATTTCATTGTCACTTCCAAACATGGCCATTTATTATAATAAATAATATATGAATATACATTTTTTTTTTAAAATATATTCATTACACCTGCCACACACAGGAGTAAATGAGTATGACTCCAATCTATAGCTTTTATTTAACTTGCAAACATGGCCAATGACTCCTGTGTTTGGCAGGCTTACGGTAATATATATATATATATATATATATACACACACACACACACACGTACACACATAGTGGATGATAATTAGAAAATTATAAAGATGACAAATTATAACTGCAGACATGTAATAAAAAAAAGTAGAATATTTATAAAAGTAAGCTCGAGCATAATATGTAACTAACCTAAAAATCCAAGGTAGCAACAGAACACTGATCAACGAATTAAAAAAAACACTGTCAGTGGAGCGAATTCAAACAAGAACTGTAATAAATATAAATAAAATATTTTTGGTTAGAAGTGTGTAAAAAAAACACGCAAAAATGGGTTTGGCAGCAAAAGGGTTAAAATGGCATGAATTTATATTTTTTCTAAATAATAGTGATCTTCTTCTCATGCATTATTGTGCATCAATCAACGTGCATATAAAAGCATCAGTGTGAGCTGGTATTATTACAGATCTAATATATGTGCATATCTCTGAGAGGTCACACTGCATCTGGAACCAGCTTTGCATATAGGCAATTGTGGCATTTTTTTTTATGTAGAGGAACTATAAATCCCAGCATGGCTTATATGGTTAAGCTCAGCTATATCCTGCCTGTGTCTCTGCGCTGTTCACAATTATGGCATTTTTTTTTTTTTTGGGGGGGGGGGGGAGGAGAAAATATAAATCCCAGCATGCAATTTCAAGCTCAGCTCAGCTCAGCTAGATCCTACCTGTGTCTTCACGCTGTTCTGTCGAAATAGCCAACTCTTTAAAATATCCAACTACTTAGCTAACTCCAGCCTGTGTCGCCGCTCATTCAAACAGCAAATAGAGGCGCTCCCTATTTTACAAGTACTGTACTGTGTGGTGGATAACACTGTGCAAAGGGTTTGCCAAAAACTCCAACTGTCAGGCACTGTGGTAGATAGCTAAACCCGCGGATGCATGCGCAGTAGCGTCAAATGTTCTTCTGAAAACTCCATCTCTCATGCACTGTATTGGAGTGCTCTTTGCACAGGCTTTCCCATGCGGGCATGCACAGTAGTGGCAACTTGTCTAGATCTCCAACCGGAAGTGATGTGGCAGGAGTTCTCGGCAAGTTGGAGTTTTCGGCAGAACACCCCATAATATACACAATACAATACTTTGCATCTCATCATGTGCACAATACTTATTGTGGTGAGAGTCTTATCATGTACCATAAACAGGTATACTCAGATTTTGTATTATTCTTATCATCGTCAATAAAGCCTGTGTTCCATTAGATCTAAGGGATGGGAAAAGCCCTTTTATTTACCTGATTCTCCACTCCCCCAGCAGCCTGCTATTCTCCTATGCTCCACATTGGACTGTCTCCCAGCATCCTCAGATCCAGCGCAGGGCTATAGGCTCTGCATTGTACTTGATGATGTCAGAAGGCCTTACACCACCAGAGCATAGGGAAGAAGAGACCTCAGGGACTAGTCTAGCAGTGTAGAGAAGACACTGTTGAGGTTCAGGAAAGTAAAACTGAATTTACCAGTACCTTATACCTAAACAAGCATTTAACCAGGGCCGTCTTTAACACAGGGGCAAAAGGGGCAGCTGTTCAGGGTCCATTCATTGTTGTAGGGCCCAAAGCAACTGTCCCTTGATCTTGTGCTGATATGTCAAGTGGATTCATTTTCGCCTTGTTTCTATTTAGCTCAGCACGGGTTAAGTCAGGTCTCCGCAGTGTCTCCTCTACTAGCCCCATCCCTCCCCCTTAGGTCAGTTTGAGTGGACTTCCCACGATGATGTGCTTCTTTCCAACCCTCCCATCCCTCCTCTGCGGGAGGCTGCTAGATGACTTAGTTGTGCACAGTGAGTAGACTGTCTCCCTCGGAGACAATGTGTCCTGCACTGAGCCAGGCTCCCCCTCCCACCACCTCTGATAGCTTCCCAGGGAGTCTCAGCTGCTGGGAAACTTCTCGAAGGGAGGAGGGCAGGGCTGCTAGGTGTTGTAGGGCAGGGCAGTGATTGGCTGCTGCAGCAGAACTTCCTGGAGGGGGGGAGGGCAGGGTTGCTGAGTGTTTTAGTGCAGGACAGTGATTGGCTGCTGCTGCAGAAGGTCTTGGAGGGGGGAGGGTAGGGCTGCTGGGTGTTTTAGTAAAGGGCAGTGATTGGCTGCTGCTGCATAACTTCTTGGGGGAGAGGCAGGGCTGATGGGTGTTGTAGTGCAGGGAAGTGATTGGCTACTTCTGCAGAACTTCTTCGAGTTCTTGGCACCCTCAGCAATAACCCTCCTCCCGGCCTCTCCTCCCCCAACAATAACCCCCTCCCTGCCTCTCCCCTCCCCCCTAACAATAACTCCCTACCTGCCTCTCCACCCTCAACAATAACCCCATCCCCACTTTTCCACTCTCAACAATAACCCCCTCCCTGCTTCTCCACCCTCAGCAATAACCCTCCTCCCTGCTTCTCCACCCTCAACAATACCCCCTCCCTGCCTCTACACCCTAAACAATAACCCCCCTCCCTACTTCTCCACCCTCAACAATAACCCCCCTCCCTGCCTCCCCCCCCAAAAATAACCACCTCCCTACCTCTCCACCCTAAAAACCACCTCCCTGCCTCTCCACCCCCAACAATATCCCCCCTCCCTGCTTCTCAACCCTCAACAATAATCCCCCTCCTTGCCTCGCCCCCTAACAATAACCACCTCCCTGCCTCTCCACCCCCAACAATAACCCCCTCCCCGCTTCTCCCCCCTAACAATAACCCCCTCCCTGCCTCTTCACCCCCAACAATAACCCCCGTTCCTTCTTCTCCACCCCCAACAATAACGCACTCCCTGCTTCTCTAGCCTCAACAATAACCCCCCTTCCTTCTTCTCTCCCCTCAACAATAATCCCCCTCCCTGCTTCTCCACCCTTAACAATAACTCCCTCCCTGGATCTCCACCCTCAACAATACCCCCCGCCTCTCCACCCCCAACAATATCCCCCCTCTCTGCCTTTCCACCCCCAACAATAACGCCCCTCCCTGCCTCTTTTTACCCCTAACGATAACCCCCTCCCTGCCTCTCCACCTCCAACAATAATCCCCCTCCCGCTTCTCCACCCTCAGCAATAACCCCCCTCCCCCATTTCTCCACCTTCAAAAATAACCTGATCCCCACTTTTCCACCCTCAACAATAACCCCCCTCCCTGCTTCTCCACCCTCAGCAATAACCCCCCCCCTCCGATTCTCCACCCCCAACAATAACCCCCTCTCTGCTTCTCCACCCTCAACAATAACCCCCTCCCTGCCTCTCCACCTTCAGCAATAACCCCTATCCCTGCTTCTCCACCCTCAACAATAACCCCCTCCCTGCCTCTCCACCCTCAGCAATAACTCCCCTCCCTGCTTCTCCACCCTCAACCATAACCCCCTCCCTGCTTCTCCACCCTAAACAATAACATCCTTCCTGCCCCTCTGCCCTCAACAATAACCCCCTCTCTGCCTCTGCACCCTCAACAATAACCCTCCTCCCTGCTTCTCCACTCTCAGCACTAACCCTCTCCCTGCTTCTCCACCCTCAACAATTACTTCCCATCCACCTCTCCACCCTCAGCAATAACTCCCCTCCCTGCCTCTCCGCCCCCAACGATAACCCACCCCACCTCTCCAACCTCAACAATTTCCCACCTCTCCACCCTCAACAATAGCCCTCCATTCTGCAGAAACAGCAGCGGGCTAATGGTTCATGAGTGGCAATGTAGTATGGAGGGGGGGGGGCTGTGTAATGATGGGGGTAGTGTGGGAGGAGGGGGTCCTGTGTAATTATGGGGGTAGTATGGGGAATGGGGGTTTCATGTATTGATGGGTATAGTATAGGAAATGGAAGTCCCATATATTGATAGGGATAGTATGGGGAATGGGAGTCCTGTGTAATAATGGGGGTAGTATGGGGGAGGGAGTCCTGTGTAATGATGGGGAGGGGGCTGAAATTGTATGGGGGCCCAAGAAAATATTTGCCCAGGGTCCAATCAATATTAAAGACGGCCCTGCATTTAACCCTTGCAGTGCATGTCCAGCACTTCAAGGCAAGATTTCTATTTTCCCTGGTATTTTGCCTGGAGTTCGGCATTTAAGAGGAAGTAAACCGCTGCCTTTTTTTTTTTTTTTTGACGTGAAAAGTAAAGGCATAATGTGCTAGTATGCACTGCATACTAGTACATTATGTGAAACTTACCTGAAAATGAACCCTCGTTGCCGCAGCTGGAGGCCGCATCCATTTTCAACAGTGCACTTTTAGGAGATATTTACAGTACCTATAGGTAAAAGCCTTATTATAGGCCTACCTATAGGTACAAACAATCAATTGAAGTTTACTTTCACTTTAAGTTCAAAGATACTACAATCCTTGATAACATTAGTTACTATCACATCAGTTCCTCAAGTGCTCAGTCGTGGAGTAGTGAGAGGAAATTATGCAGTAGTAGTTCATTATATTAATGGCTGTAATATCTTTGAATTTACCTCTTCTTGACCGCTCTATAGCCAAAAGACAGGTACAGCGCGGTCATCCAGTTCTGGGAGGGTGTCATTAGACGTCCCCCCAGAACCATGCCCTCCACAAGCCCCCTGGGGCACGCATCCAGCGCACTCTGTAGTTGCTGTGTCCTTCAGGTACAGCAGATCACAGATTGTAGCCAAGGGCTAATCACAGAGTTCCTTTACCACATGTTCAGCTGTTTTCAATCACAGCTGATCACTTGTAAACAAACTTGCTGGTTTTCGGCATTCCTATTCTCACACACTGTCACAGCAATCCTGATAGGGGACATTTACACTGATATCAGGGCACTGATCACCAGTGTTCATCAGTGCTGCCTACCAGTGCCCATCAGTGCTGCCTACCAGTGCCCATCAGTGCCGTCTATCAGTGCCCATCAGTGCAACCTATCAGTGCCACCTCATAAATGCTGATCGGTGCAGCCTATCAGTGTCCGTCAGTGCAGCCTCATCAGCACACATCAGTGAAGGCAAAAAATTACCTGATTGTAAAATTTTATACCAAACTATGAAAAATATTTTTTTTTTTACATTTTTGGTCCCAGTGATGAATAAATACCACCTAAAGAAAGCTCTATTTTTGTGAAAAAAATGATAAAAATGTAACATGGGTACAGTGTAGCATGGCCTTGCAATTGTCATTTAAAATGTGACAGCATTAAAGCTGAAAATTGACCGGGGCAGGAAGGGGATACAAGTGCCCAGTAGGCAAGTGGTTAAAGAATATGTATAGGCCACATTTTTATCAGTGCCCATCAGTGCGGCATATTAGCGCAGCCTCATCAGTGCCGCCTCATCAGTGCCCATCAGGACAGCCTATCAGTGCCCATGAGTGCAGCATATCAGTGCCCATCAGTGCAGCCTCATCAGTACACATCAGTAAAAGAGAAAAGTTATTTATTTGCAAAATTTGATAACAGAAACTAAGAAAATATTTTTTTTTTCAAAATTTTTGTTTAGCAAAAAATAAAAAAACCCAGCGGTGATTAAATACGGCCAAAAGAAACCTATATCTGTCTAAAAAAAATTATAAAAATTGAATTTGGGTACAGTGTTGCATAAGTGCATAATTGTCATTCAAAGTGCAACAGCGCTGGAAGCTGAAAATTGGCCTGGGCAGAAAGGGGGTGAAAGTGCCCAGTATTGAAATGGTTAAAGTGTATCTATGGACAGAATGTAAAATCACATATTTATTTCCATCTTGTATTCCAATTATTTCTAGCCTAATCCTAGTCACCTGAATGATCTTGAAGTTTTTAAACTTACTTTGTGAAGATCCCAAACATTTACTTAGTTGAATTCAGTGACGTATTCACTATGCTCTGAGTAGGCACTGCTGTGTCACACATTTCACCGAGCCTGCCTTCTGAACTACAGAGGTTGTGGAAGTTATAGAAATAGATTGTCAGCAGACAGGCAGGAATCACAACATGAAAGGAGCTTTTTCAAGTAAGCTAATATTGGATTGTTAAATATAAGTATTGTTCGTATTGTTACAGTATTATAATGCTGATGTTATATAAAGAAAGTGTAGTGTTGTGGCCATAGAACTTCTTTAAGTCAAGCCCATTTTATTTGTATGTATAATTGTATATGTATTTGTAATAAAGGAAACCAAAAATTAAACCATTTTTTATGGGTACCGGCACAGGACATTACAAAGAAGTTTTTATGCAAATAATCAATTTTATTGTATACAAATTGTTTATACCAAAATACAAGAGGCCATAAAATTGCATAATATACAAAAATGTCTCTCTTGACTGTTACTACGCCCCCAATCTTGGGGTTATTTCTACCTGGGAAGCTTCTCCAGGGAAGATATCTATGTGTAGGCCGATTAACTCAACATATTTTGCGGTCTTCCGCTTCTTCAGGAATGAACAGAGGGAATAGGATACTAAAAAATGAAATTTGAAGAACATAAACATGTATACAGCTTCATAATGACACAAATATTCTGTGCAAACCATAAGGTTCATACAGAATATATTAATTCCAAGGACTGGTATGAACAACACATACTCCAAGGTCAAGCCTTAAAACGAAGCCCTTCACACTGTCACTGCTCCAGAGGCTTCCATCTTCACCCGGTCCATCTTCCTGGTTTAGGGACTCTAGGCGTCTGATTGGAGTCAGGATGACATCACCCCCCACGCATGCGCAAGGGAGTCTTGGTCGCTGCACACAGAATGAGTATGCCGTTCCTTCAGAGCGCATGTGTCGGTGACGTCACCGGCTGCTGCTCGCAAGAATATCTCCGAAATAGTGCACATTTAGGAGATATTTATTTTACCTACAGGTAAGCTTTATTATAAGCTTACCTGTACAGTAGGTAAAAATAAAATTCCAGGGTTTACTACCACTTTAATCCTTTACATTGCACTATTTTGCTATTTTCTAATTTTCAGATGCCTCCAGGTGGAGCCAGTGCCTTATTTTGAAGCTACAAGAACCTGGAATCCTGAAGGTTTCAGAGCTCTGTGTGTTCACTGTGTTCATTCATTCTTATTCATTTGCACATGCATGTGGCTTCACTAGACTACTTTTCATTCCAGCCATAGTGGAATGATTTTAGTAATCAATTCATCAATATTTCTAATACTAATAGTTCTAACATTATGCAGTTTTGTATTATGAAAATTTTAATTAACATTATTTTAATTTTTTGCCCTTCTTGTTTCATGATCATTCATAAAAATTTGCGTGAAAATTGAATCTGTAATGAAATTATTTAAGTCTTTTATTATAAATACTACATAAGTAATCTTAATGAATGGCTCATAATTATGACACAGTAGAAGCCCTACTTGCAGGTTATTATAATCACCACCTCTTCTTCTTTATGCAAAAAAATTAATAAATAAAATTGTGTGTGTGATTATTTAGATGTGAGGCTACAGAGAGGCTTTCTGTTATATTTAGTGATGGCAGGAGCCGGGACGAGCTCTACACCAGCCAACACTCTTAGGCCTCATGTACACTGCTGCTGATAAATGGACATTTAGGAGCAGTTGGGTGTTTTTCGTCAGCAGCCCCTGAACTCTCCTCTATGTTATCTTATCTTTCCATGTACACTGAGTTTTTTTATAGTTGTTTAGAGGCAGTTGCGTTTAGAGTAATTTTTATAAAAGAAAAATAATGCGTTCAGGACAGAAGTTCATAAGCATTTGAAATGCCAAATGCTATTAACAGCTTGCAAACATGTTGAAACATTTATAGGCGTTTGTAATAGGAAAATGAGAGAGAGAGAGAGAGAGGGAGGGTGGGAGGGAGAGAGAGACTGTTTTCTGCAAAAACGTTTCTAAACAAAAACGTTGATGAACGCTGGTAAACGTGGCATGTAAAAGTGGTCAAACTGACATTTTTTTCCTTCCTTTACTAGCAGTCATGTTCTAGTGTCCAGGAGAGGTTTTAAAACGTCCAGTGTACGTGAGACCTTAGCAGTGGTGATCAGGCACTTCTGTTCCTCTTGAAGCGTGAGTGGCTCACACATTGGTTCTGTTACGGTCACAAATATACTTGAGTGTTATGAAGTGATGTAACTATCAAAGAATTATAGTGGACCGAGCATTAGATACAATTTTTCTTGTTAAAGTGAACCTGAACTCAAAAAGTGAAGACATGCTATGTTTTATAGAATATTCAGAATTGTTAATTGTGCCTTAGAAGTATCCTAAAAATGTACTAATGATTATGGTCTTTTGCAGTCATGGGATACATCCCTAAAAGCATACAGCCATAAATGTGAATACCACTCAACATGGCATCCAGCTGGCATATATTTCAGCCTGTCTTAGATTTTGACAGGGTGTTGGCAGTGAGACTGAAAACTGCACCTGCGCATCCTGGGTGTTCAAAAATGCCAGGACTTGGCTTACATGGGAAAAACCTCTCATGTGTATGTGGCTCTTAACCTCCCTGCCAATATTAAAGTGGGACTTGAATGAAAATGCAAAGTCACCTTTAATGATAGCCCTCCCACATACAGTTGCATAAAAGTTAAAAAGATGGTTCCAAAAAAAAAAAATCACTGTTAGAAGAAAAAAAAAAAAAAAACCTAACTTAGACCTCCACATCCTGGAGGTACCAGCGATGTTACCATGTCATGCTGCTAATTATTAAATATTATGTTACAATTAACCCCTGGGCTGGGCATTGAAGGCTCAGTTAATGTTTACTATTGCTATTTACTACTGCTGTAGGTAGATTACATCATTCATTTTCCTTTTACTAATAAAGGGTACATACGGTATATATGATCGATCAGCTATTACATTTTGACCACTGATGGGTAGAGTGAATGCAATACAATGGCATTTGAAGGTGGCTGGGATATATTAGGCAGCTATGCCTGAAGTCGATGTGTTGAAAGCAGAATAAATGGTCAAGCGTAAGGATTTGAGCGACTTTGACAAAATTGTATTAACTAGACAACTGGGTCAGAGCATCTCCAAAACTGTAACTCTTGTGAGATGTTTCAAGTCTACAGTGGTCAGGACTTACCCAAAGTGGTCCAAGGAAGGTAAACCAACAATTCAGCGACAGCATTATGGGTGGCCAAGGCTCACACAGGTTGCACATGGGGAGCAAAGGCTGGTCTGTGTAGTCTGATCCAGTAGAAGAGTTACTGTAGCTCAAATTGCTGAAAAAGTTAATGCTGGTTCTGATAGAAAGTTGTCAGAACACACAGTCCATCGCAGTTTGTTGTATATAGGGCTGTGTAGCCAAAGACTGGTCACGGCGCCCATGCTGACAGCAAAAGCACCTATAATGGGCACATCAGAACTGGACCACCAAGGCTGGGTGTGTGTGTATCACTTACCTAGGGAAGAGATGGCACCAGGATGTACTATGAGAAGATGTCAAACAGATGGAGGCAGTATGATGCTTTGGGCAATGTTCCGCTTGGAAACCTTGGCCCTGCCATTCATGTGGATGTTATTTTTACATGTACTACCTACATAAACATTGTTAATGACCAAGTACACCCTTTTATGTAAACGGTATTCTCTGATGGCGGTGGCCTCTTTCAGCTGGATAATGTGCCCTGCTAAACTGTAAAAATGATTCAAGAATGGTTTGAGGAATACAACGAGTTTGAGGTGCTGACTTGGCCTTTAAATGCTCAAAATCTCAATCTAATTGATTGTAAAATAGTAAGTTGGTAGTAAAAGGGTCTATGCAATGCCAGCATGGATCAATAAGTGGGCAAAAATGTAAATTGATAACATCCAATTGCTTAGTTCACTTACATAAAAACACTATTTAATAGTCCATCCTAAAAAATAGATAGTCTTTTCTTATTCTGATAATTCTATCTGTAGTAAAGGTGACGAGTGTCATGAGATGATATTTTTCCAATCAGGTCAATGTCAGAGAGCAGCAGTAGACACCACATAGTGGTCATTGTCAGGGGAACAAACTCTTAACTAGGTTATTTTTTAGAACCAATTCTTAAATTTTCCTTTGAAATCATGACAGTACTGAGGGAAGCGGTGCTTTCTAACATCTCTGCTCTGCAGTATGTAAACATCCATGCTCATACAATGTGAATGAAATTGCAGTTTAAAGTAAAAAGAGAAGACCATTTGGCTGTCAGCCAATGACAGCACATCATAAGGCCTACTGAGTTCTAGATGGAGAAAAAGTCAAAAATCTAAATAATATCAAAGCCATGCTACAAAAACATTTCCTAGAAAAAACGATCTGAAATGTTCTGATCCTTCTTACAACTTAAATTGTTAATTTTAAAATGCTTTTGGTTATTTTTTTTTTTTTTTTTTTAGGAAATTTGTAGAAATGCATGTTTTCCTGTGCACTAATGCCTTTTGGTTGTATAAAAATAGGCTCCCTCATTTTAGTATTACCCAAAGCCTATTTGTGTCTTAAAGCACCTCTATTTAATTAGGTAACATGACAGCATGAAATACTGGATTAATACAACATCTTTAAAGTATATGTTTACATGATGTTAAAAGTGTCTTATCAAATGTTAATTTAATATTATTCCAATCCAATTTAAAATATTTCATTTTATTTAAAGGAACCACTTTGAAATCATTCCAAGGCATATGGGCAGGTATTTGCGTGGTGGATAGCCTGCAAGGTGAACAGTTCTCCAGACATAGAAATACTTGGGTGCTTCCCATGTCTGGAGTGGCAAACACTTTTTTTTTAAAATGTATTAAGAATTACAAAAAAAAACTGTTATATAATAGCACCAATGCTTTTACAAAACAAAATCAGCACTGTGGACAGCTCAAAAGACCACTTTTTAGCATTTATTTTACACACAGTAATAGCTGTTATAGTAAAGCAATAACTGAATCTGATACTTTGAAAAGCAGGCAGCACTTTGATCTACTGTTCGCCCCATGTCCACATGAATGGGGTCCCTTTTAGTCCATAGTGAGGCACAAAATAGACAGGAAGGAGGGAGCAGGCGGAGCTGGAAAACATAAAACCTTTTTGCACATTGCAGGAAACCTGAAAGTGCCTGCTCTACATCTTAAAGTAACTCATCATGTTACATCCAGAAAAACAATGTTGTCAGGTATAAAATGCATTTAGAAGCACACTTATGTGAATGTCAGACTGTTCTAAAGGACAAAATAGTGACACTTCCAGCCAGGTAGAGTCGAAGCTTGCAGCTCCCTTCAACTGTATACGCATTCCTGCCTTACTCATTGGACCATGGCAGTGTGCAGGGGGCAGAACTGGGCAGGTAAACCATGACCATCTAAATGACCTTGCACTTGGGAATAATAACAGAATTAGAGGTTTCAGTGGGTATGTGCAGGTACCTCTATGTGCTTGAACTTTGAAAATGTTGTTTTTTAAACTAGCGAGATTTGCTTTTAGCAGATGTTTTATAGCATTGCCACTGGTATCATTTAAATTTAATTGTAAACCAGAGATGTATAGTAACTAAGTAGAACTACTTCACTACTGTACTTAAGTACCGAAAGGCGGTATCTGTATTTTCCTAGAGTAGAATTTTTCTCTCCTACTTCCACTTTTACTTCACTACATTTTTTCGATGATTTTAGTACTTCTACTCCGATATTTTTTTTTTTTTGTGCTGCATAGTTACTCGTTACTATTATAAAAATTACCACTGCCAGAACAGTAGATGGCAGGTTTCATGAAGCTCAAAACATGTGTATTATCAGCGCATACGAAAATAAATGCTACTGTATGTATAAATAAAAGCTGCATTTGAAATAATAAAAAACAATATGATGTTCAAACTTTTGACTTCTTTCTTTAATAACTACATAACACAGTACTTGTACTTTTACTTTCAGTACTTGAGTAGCAATTGTTTTTTCAAAACTACTGGTACTTTTACTTTCAGTACTTGAGTAGCAAAATTTAAAAAAAACTACTTGCAATACTTAAGTACAAAAAATGTTGAATACTTTAGTACTTCTACTCAAGTCACTTTTTAATCGAGCACTTCCACTTCTACTCAAGTCACTTTTTGATTGAGCACTTGTACTTTTACTCAAGTATGGGTTTCGAGTACTTTATACAACTCTGTTGTAAACTAACATGCAGCATCATCAATCTTTATAAGGGAGTGATTAATCATGTAATATTCATTCCATATACAGTATATATATATACTGTGTATGTATATATATATATACTGTGTATATATACATATATATATATATCTATATATACACACAATATCCGATGGCTGCCACCGCACACAAATCAGGGATAAAAAATGGGCCCGGGTGCACAGCAGAGACTGCAGCGCATATAAACCAAAAAAAGATAGCGGCACTCACAGGTCTTGAAAGGTGAATGCACAATGACGGTTTAATCGACACCTACTTGTTTCCTCAGGATATATACTGTATATCCCTCAGGGTGTATCAGATCTTTAGTTAACCCATAGTTCAAACACTATGACATCACTTGTCATTTAATAAAGTGTGTAAAAGCAAAGTAATGCTTACTTTCTGTATCTCTGCATCAATAATTTAAAATAAAGGTTATTACAACGTGACACTTGTTGTGATATGCGTTCTTTTTTCAAGAATACAGATGGCGTAATGAAACATTTCCCATTATTCTAGACCTAAACATTAGCTCAGTACTCTACTACAATATATTAGACTTCCCTGAACATTTCTGAGACAAATTTGATAGAACAGTAAGAATATTGTGCAATTAAAGCTCATTGCCTTGTCATGCAGTGCTGATGGATAATGTAGGGTGACATGGGAATGTAAAACCAGAGATTGAAACATATCACATCTTAACTACTTTATGTCAATGTATATTTAGTGCCAGCAGTCTTGAGTGAACTTAATAGGTACATAAATTTTGCATCAGCAGTAGTTGTGCTTGGTGACAGAGGCCTCATCCTGAGATCAATTAGGTGATCAGCCTGCACTATCAATCAGCTCTGTAGCATAATCTGCTATTGAGCTGCACAGTGTTGCAGCTTGAGGTTCCTAACAGTGACAGACCGTGCATGCAAATCAGAGCAGATTGATGAATGTCATCTGGAGGTGCCAACATGTGATTATTTCTAGAGAGATCTCTATTTAGCTTTTTTTTACATAGAATGATGCATATAATACTGTTATCACCAGATGTTGCATCCCTTTGGTAATGCCAAGAATTTCCAGCTAAGTGCCTCTGCACCAGATAACCCCCGAGGAAATACTTAGGAAGAACATACGCTAATGACTCAGTTCTTCATGACTGACAATAACTGACAATGTCATCTATCAGTCTGAGGACATTTAAATTATACATAGGTCATGTATCTGCACTTTCACTTTACATACAGGAAATTTGACAGCCTAACCAAGTTGGCAATTCATTCCAATGTGGAATATGCAATAGACTGTTGGTCTGAAGAAGGATATTAAATATAAAAGATAAATACATTACCTGTTAGGTTAAATGGCAGCTTTTATATATAGTTACATAGTTAGTCTATAAAATGATTAAATAAATACTGTAAAGGTACATAAAAGTGTAGTCCAGCATTAAATTGCATCCAGCAGCGCACAATATATCAACATATATTATAGACCATAAAATCCTCAAAAGGAACGAGACTGTCCTCAGACACAATAAAATGTTCTTAAAAGTTCTCCAGACAGTTCATAAGGTGCTGATAATAATAATCCCCGGTGCATAAATCTCAGTAGTTAGGCTCCAACCTTCACCACACCAACCGTGACCCCCCTAAGAGTGGGCACTCACCGGAAATATTATAAACACACGCCTGTAAGCATAGGTAGCTTGGACCCTTTGCACCCTTGGATATCCACGTCACTAACAGATGACCTCCACATACGTATTCCAATATAGCACAATAGCATGATACTGTTTCAACATTTATTGCACAAATCACACCCAAAACACCCCAAATCCAATATGCTTACATATAAACAGAATTTTTCAAGCAGAATAAAAGTAACCCATTGGTTAAGGCCAGCTCACCACGGCTGCATTGAAGATAATCCAGACTCCACTGTTGCATGAAAAATGTTCAAGCCTCCTTAAAGGTGAGATCCGGATGCCAGCCAAAGCCACTTGCGGTTACCAGGGAGACAGCATGCCTGTGTTCTGACGCGTTTCGTCCGTGTGGACTTCTACTGAGGACCCTCAGTAGCCTGCAAACAGTTTGCTGAAGACAAGCAGACTAAGGACATGGATTACTGGAACCATGTCCTTTGGTCTGATGAGACCAAGATAAACGTATTTGGTTTAGATGGTGTCAAGTGTGGGTGGCTGCAACCAGTTGAGGAGTGCAAAGACAAGCGTGTCTTGCATACAGTCAAGCATGGTGGTGTGAGTGTCATGGTCTGAGGCTGCATGAGTGCTGGCGGCGCTGAGGAGCAACAGTTCATTGCGGGAACCATGAATGCCAACATGTACTATGACATACTGAAGCAGAGCATGATCCCCTCCCTTCGGAAACTGCGCAGCAGGGCAGTATTCCAACATGATACTAACCCCAAACACACCTCCAAGACGACCACTTCCTCGCTAAAGAAGCTGAGGGTAAAGGTGATGGACTGGCCAAGCATGTCTCCAAACCTAAACCCTAATGAGCATCTGTGGGGTATCCTGAGATGGAAGGTGGGGGAGCGCAAAGTCTCTAACATCCAACACCTCCATGATGTCGTCATGGAGGAGTAAAAGAGGCAACCTGTGAAGCTCTGGTGAACTCCATGCCCAAGAGGGTTAAGGCAGTGCTGTAAAATAATGGTGGCCACACAAAATATTGACACTATGGGTCCAATTTGGACATTTTCACTTAGGGCTGTACTCACTTTTGTTGCTAGCAGTTTAGCCATTAATGGCTGTGTGTTGAGTTATTTTGAGGGGACAGCAAATTTACACAGTTATACAAAGCTGTACACTCACTACTTTACACTGTAGCAAAGTGTCATTTCTTCAGTGTTGTCACATGAAAGGATATAATAAAATATTAACAAAAATGTGAGGGGTGTACTCACTTTTGTGAGATACTGTATATAACATGTGGACATAGTAAAATGAAGTATCAACCTCATTTAGTTAGTTGTTAATCAAAGCTCATGCTCAGCTTGCCAGAGGCAGGATTTTCATTTCATAGTTCCTGGCTTTGTTCCCACCCACCATAAAGTTTTGGGTATTTCCCCAAATTGTGTTTTTTTTTTTTTTTTAAGATTTATCTCTTTTAATTTTGGCTGCCATTGTGCCAAATAAAATGTATTTTTTTTATTTATTACAGATATTTATTTAGAGCGGGCAATTTACGCATTACTTTACATATTGTATATTCGCATCATTATGCACCATAACATAGAGCACACAGAGACATTGAAAATAAGCAGATTTAAACATGCTAAAGCCTACTGCCTTGTCTCAATTTACACTAATAACTGGTATATTGTAAAGAACCATTATGCACAATCGATCAAAATTAAATAATATACATTCTCTTTCCCCTTTGCATCACTCCATTTTTACCTCTTCCAGCAGGAGTACAAACAAATGGCCCCTTCCCCCACCTATAACTGGCCTTTGCAGCAAGGAGCACATGGAAGGCTGATGCATGCCAAACAAAACCAAAGAAAATTCCCGGCTCAACTTACCAACGAGTTACCCTGTCTAACAGTATGCCTTAAAAACAGGGGTTTAGTTTACACATATTTGCTTCAGAGCCACTTCATGGCACCCCAGTATTATCTGCAGTCCTTACTCTAAATAGTGAGAGCCTCCATAGTAGAAGCACATGCATTTTAACCACTTGCCGACCACCCCACGCAGGGCTGCTTGGCTGTGCATAATCACGTAGATCTACGTGATTGTGTGCGCGCGGTCTCAGGGGTGCGCATGCGCCGCCAGAGCGGCGCTCTTACTGTGATTAGACACAGCGGGAGCCAGACGGCGGGAGGAGCGGGCACAATCGACGCCAGCCTCCTGCGATCTTCACAGAAATTGACAGAAGAGCCTATGTAAACCAAGCAGGAAGCTCTTCTGTCAGACAGGCACAGAGAGATCTTGTGTTTCAGCTAAGCTGAAACACCGATCTCTCTTTACCTGTCACAGAGCCCTCCTCCCCCCCACAGTCAGTAAGCACAAATAGGCATATATTTAACCCTTTGATCATCCCCAGTATTAACCCCTTCCCTGCCAGTGTCATTGATACAGTAACAGTGCATATCACTTAGCACTGATTAGTGTCACTGGTCCCCAAAAAGTGTCAAAAATGTCAGTTAGGGGTCCAATCTGTCCGCCGCAATGTCAGAGACCCGCTAAAAATAGCTGATCACCGCGATTACTAATAACAAATCAAAAAATAAAAATTCCAAAAATCGATCCCGTAGTTGGTAAGCACTATAACTTTTGCGCAAACCAATTAAAATACGCTTTTTGGGATTTCTTTCACCAAAAATATGTAGCAGAATAGAAATTGGCCTAAACTGATAAAAGAAAAATGATTTTTTACATTTATTTATTGGGAATATTTTATAGCAGAAAGTATAAAATATTGTGTTTTTTTCAAAATTGTCGCTCTTTTTTTGTTTATAACACAAAATCTAGAAACCACGGAGGTGATCAAATACCACTATCAGAAAGCTCTATTTGTGGGGGGAAAAAGGACATCAATTGTATATGAGTACAGTGTCGCAGGACCGCGCAATTGTTTGTTAAAGTAACGCAGTGCCAAATCGCAAAAAATGGCCTGGTCATTAAGGGGGTAAAGCCTTCCGGAGCTGGAATGGTTAATGGATAGGCACAGGGCAGGTGAGCCCGGTGGGGTGGTCTGCATTTTAATCGTGTCACCCCTCCCTCTTTCAGAAATGCTGTATAAAACTTTAAAAGACAGATGTGTTTCCCCCATCTTCTGGCTGCGGTGCCTTGGTGAGTACATTTATGTAAGTGTGCAGAAATTTGCATGGTTTTTTTGCTTGCATTGTATTTTCTCAAGTCTGGTAATCTGTAATATCACAATGACATGCTGCACAATCTTGTCAGCAGGCCCTCAGCTGCAGTCCTAAGAAACAGAGCATCCTAGATCGGTGCCCATGCATTTTGATATGATTAGAGTAATAATTTATTATCATCCTGTGGGCACCCATCCACAGGTAATGAATTGCATTAATGATCTGTGCAGAATATTAGAGATATATTGCTGCCTATAATTTATTCGCCTCCACAACATTACATTGGAAAAGTTAATCAAATCCTCCCTGCTCTAGTCACCTCTTATAGAACTGACATGCCCAATAAACTGTGTTTACTTAATAAATAATAGCTGGCATAGCTATTACTGGTTAATAGCCTGACTGCATGCCTGCTATGCTGTTTATTATGAAATTATGACATAGTTATGCATGATAATTATCTTTCGGCAATATTTGCCATTTTATAAAAGTAACTGCATTATAATACTAGGTTTAATGGTGATTAACTAGTAAACCTAACAAATGCTATCTGATTTGCCAATCATTCATTGCGGATATTTCTTCAGATAGATTTGTTGTGATTTGTGAAGGTTAATACCTATCTCAGAAGAATCTTATGGAAATAGCCATTTTCTGACTTTTGCTTGAAGAAGTGAATAGATGATGCTAGACTCTGTGAAAGTTTTCTTAATAGCACCATACAGAGCAAAGATCATTTGGGTGTACAATTTCTGAACTCTAGCCTGGCAGCTTCTGCATACCAATGGACTCCCACAGTCATATTGGGTTGTGAGTGGGTAAAGAGAATCTAAAATGTAATTACCACAGTGATATCCAGTTACCAGTTTGCAATATCAAAAGAATACTGTATACACAACCAACACGTTTTGGGGGCGAAGCCTTGCCCCCTTCATTAGAGATCAAAATTGAAAACGACATTCTTGTAATATATATTTGTAATATATATTTACGTTAAATATTTCATATCCTGTGCATAATCAAAATAATGTGCAAAACAATTCCCTTGATTAATAACGTGAAAATACAAATTAAAAAAACATCTATTCACAAACTAGTTCTAAAAATTGAATAAACGTTCATAAAGTCCATCCAAGTACTCTTGAAAGTGCTTGTATATAAAAAAGTGTTCCAGTGCTCAAGTGCTTCTCAAACAGTGAGGTCTCTTACCAAACAGAACTGAGCTAAAAAAATAGAGATCGGAATAACGCATTTTACCACCTGCAGAATACTATCGATATAATCAGATAGCCTATTTTATCACTTCACTTAAAAGGGTTTTTCGATTTATCTACAACAACCCCAATGGAATATCTATGTGAACGCATTGACACCTGTTCGGGATATATATCTAAGGTCTACAGCATTCTGACTTCCAAGGATGACAAACTCTCTTATATAGAAAAATGGGAAAAGGATATAGGAGGGTCCTAGATGCTGCATAGACTGGCAAAAGGAGCTGCAAAATCAGATATAAACACCTCCTTAAATACTAATGCGGTGGTACATGGTCCCCACTAGATTTGCCCTGTGGGAGCAAATGCTGGGAGCTTCCGTCCTGTGTTTTCGAGGGTGCGGCCAAGGGGCAATGGTGTATCATGTTTGGTAATTGTGCCCTAAAGCTCGTAGATTCTAGATCCATATTTACAATTTTACATATTTCCTCACGGGGATTATTTGACTAAGTCCCCGCAACAGGTACTCCTCAGACACCATGTTGGGGGAGCCCAGAGACCCAGCCAACGGCTAATATCTTGAATCTTTACAGTAGCCAGAATAACGATCGCAAGATATTGGAAATTCCCAGTGCTATCTTTTGACCCCTTAAAAAACAAATTGTCCTGGATAATGCTAAACAAATGCCTTTCTGCCATCCTGCAGGCCAGGCTTACCTGATTTGAAAAATCCTGGGACCCCTGGATAACCTACCTGACTGGAACAGCCTCATCAGATCTGAGGCTAGCCTCTTAGTGCCCTAGAAATGGCTTGCTGTCTCTTTTACCTTTCCTCTTTTTTCATACTTTTGTTCTTTCTTTTCTTGCCCTTTTTCTCTTCTTTATACATATTAAACCTATTGGTAGTGTGGGAAGCGATGTAGGACTGCTGGCCGGCTGCCATTAGTCTCACTCCTCATCTAAGGGCCGTGTATGCAAACACAAAGATCAGCTACCGGGATTGATTCGTGGCTGAGGTGACCTGTCGTCTTAGATGAGAGTGTCCCCCTGTCATGTAGTTCCTCTCTAGATGTATCCTCTGCTCTTAAGAATTATAGTCATAGCCCAAAATTGCATTATACTGGTTCCTTAGTGACCAGTGGCGGCTGGTCCTAAACTTTTTGGGGGGTGGCAAACAACCCCCCATAGGTCTGCACTTACCCCTCCATGGTCCCTGGCACTCAGCCCCTCCACAGCTTCCTCAGTTTCTCCTCCCAGCCAACCCGATCTGCCTCCTGTCCTGAAGGAGAAGCCGGAAGACAATACGAATATGGATTCGCTAGTGACACAAGTAGGTGGGTTTGGGGCGCAGTACCCAACCTCTTTCAAGCCAATCATGTGGCTTGAAAAAAAAAACTCATACAAATGTATGACTCCGGCGCCCTGCATGCATCCCCGCATGCAAACTAGGGGGGGGTGTCACCCCTTTGCCCCTTATGGACCGGCCGCTCCTGTTAGTGACCAATGGTGTATGCCCCTAATGTTATCTTGTTCTGGTACTTTTCTTTACTGCACTGAATGGTTTTGTATTTGTATGGTTTATTAATTGTAAAAGAAAAAATAGAGATTACTTGCACTTTGTTTGTTTCACAAGAGAGAGCCGGGGCTCTCACCATCAGACCTCAAGGCAACTCCATGATCAGCAAGATTCAGCTCAATGTCCCCACTATGGGAATATATGCCTCAGCTACTACTCCACCAGCATGCTCCAGCAAGAATATATATTAGATACAGAAAAGGAGAAGCCTCATAGCGCTATACTGGTAAAATACAATTTAATAAAACTAAATTGCATGGTATAAAAATTACAAGCGGTAATCAAAATCCATAACACGGCCATGGGACCATTCAACACGCCTGTACTTGAGAATGTCACAGTTGTTGAGAACACATCTGTGTCCTCTTTGGAGAAAAGTCCCATCACTTGTACATCAGGAAGTGAAGGGAAATCTCCACAGTAGGGTCAAGCATAGCAACAAAAACCTGAAAGAGGTTCTAATTGTTTGCCCTGCTCTATCTAAGCTCAAATCAAAAAAGTTCACTTCCCCTTCACTTACCTTTTTTAACATTACTGGCATGTATAATGTCGAAAACCACTATGCCTGACCTGCCAATTTGTTAAGCATGGCCAAAAAGAATTTGTGGTTGGGGGGGAACAGGTATGGGATAAATGAGTTCCATACCTGTTCCTCCGAGTTTGTAGTCTACTGCTTGGTATGCCCGTGTGGTCTGCATTATGTTGTCAGGACCATACGAGCCCTAAGAGCACGTTTTGGTCAACACAGACGCTACATCCAGGAAGGGAAGGATCACCATAGTGTCCCTAGACACTTCCTTCACCACCATGCTAAGTCGACCGAAGGTCTATATGTCTGGGTGATTGAATCAATCCCTAAAGGCCCTGCGGAGGCCGAGAGATTCAAGCGACTTTGTAGTAGGGAAACCTACTGGATATATGCCCTAAATGTCCTCTCGCCCGGGGGACTTAACGAGGAATTAGACGTCAATACAATTCTGTAGATTATTAAAAATAATTTGTTTTTATTCTTCTGTCTTTTTATATATATATATATTTATATATTATGTGTTTATATATTTATATATATATTTTTATATATATCTTTTATATTGGTATTTATTGTGGATCTTTTTAGTGGCACATGGACACAGTGCCCTAGTTACCATTCCCCCACTTTTTATCCTTATTTTTCATTTGTTTTTTATATGCAGTTATTAGGGATATGACACCTCTTTTTATATATATATATATATTCTTAGATATGTATCCTATTTGTGATGAGTTTACTTGTCCTATTAATTTATCTATAGGCAGGTTGTTCTTAATCTTCTAGCCCATTATTTTATTTGTATAATGTATGATTGCTGTACACACACTAGAGTTGTAAAGTCAGCAGTCACTTCCGCTTTGTAAGTTCCGCCGTGTCAATTATTGCCATGGCAACCCCCGAAGTCTTTTCCATATAAATCCTGACTGCAGATGGCGGTCATCTACGTCTGAGGAAGGAGCCGAGTACGCATGCTCCGAAACGCGTTACGTCACTTCCGGTTAGCCTGCGCTCCATTGCGGCTTCCGGTTTAACCAGCTCCGTGGTTTAGCTTCCTGGAACGTCACTTCCTGGCTGCAGGACGGCCGGAACATTGGAGACTACATCCTAGGAACTACCACCACACGGAACATGGACTAAAGCTATCCCTCATGTAAGTTACTATATCGTGTTTGTTATGCAATAAAGTCTTGGCTTACTACAGTGGCGCCTGTTCTTTTCTATTTCTTCTACTGCTCTATCTAGAAAAAAGGAAATCTGGAAAGAGAAAAATGCATATACTGCCATTCCTGGACCCTGCTTGTAAAATTACTAATTGCCTGGCTGTTATACTGATCCAAAAGTTTCAATACTTTCTGCATTAGTGATCTGAAATAAATATGCAGATGAGATGTTCCATTTACATTGCATTTTCTTATTGCATGTCTGTTCAGGGTCACTGAAAGTATTGTGTTCAGCAGCAGGTAGCCCACCCTTTTCTCCCAGTATGGATTTAGTTAAATCCTGTTACATGTTAAAACCGAATCAAATCCCTGTAAAGAAGAGACTGACTACTCCTCTCCTGTCGCCCGCAGTTTCTGCAGTTCTTGCTGGTTCTTCCTTCTGACCTCCACATCACTGTAGACAAAAGTAATGATGATGTTGAGGTCATCAGGAAGAACCAGTGAGAGCTGTGGAGGACCACAGGGATTGACACTTTTGGAAGTGTTGTTTTCCCAGTTGACTTCAGAGGACTATTTATCTGCAACAGAGTAGGAGAGGTGATTATTAAGTCTTTTCTTTACAGGCGTTTACTTTCTGAAAAGGTGTTATTATGTGGAGGAGTCTCTTTAAACCTCCAAACTATGATAATATGAAAAAACAAGGTCAATCCCTACTGTTTTCTCCTTCGTAGCTGCATATCATCTTCATAAAGATGACAGGTGCCCTTTATATAGGTTCTAGCAAAGGGTTTTTCTGTCTCGATATTAACGTCCCATGACTGCAAATTTGGTTGACTGACGTGATCCATAACGAACGAGTCAACTAGCCACAAAATATTCCAACAGCTGGCAGCCAAGTAGCAGCAAACATTTTCCTGTTGTTAGGCCGAGATCAGGTTATTTTTTTTTTTATTTTTTTTATTTTTCGCTCTGGCATTCTGATAGAAAGCTTGTTAGGTTCTTGCCACTGACATAAACATAAAGTGGAATGTATTTATTACACTCCATTTCCCCCTGCGCTGAGATCCTGTCTCTCATGCTGACAGTAGGGATGGAGAAAGATCAGCACACGCTGACAATTGTTAGGTATGGTTGGAAGCTTTTATTTAGATTCATTTTATAAAATTATGGATATGCAACCTCTGTCAAGGCAGTAAATTTAACAGTGACATTGGTATTTTCCAGCATAAAGCAAACTATAATTATAAACAAAGAGGATGTGGATTTTTATCACGTCTGTCTTTATGGCCTCAGCAGTGCTGGCACTTTGTAACCTAGCAAATACTTTGCGTAGTGGGCCCTTAATTAACTCATTCACTGCTTGAGTGTCAAAAAAATATTTCATTTAGGCAGTTACTGGCAAAAGAACATCTCAAAGTTATACAGTAAATACTGACACTTTCCTGCTGATGTAAGTCATAATAATTCATAAGCCAATTTATAGGCACAGCTATATTCAATATTTTTAAATCTGCAGTTTTAGGCCCCTTTCACACTTTTACGACTTGTCCTGCGACTTGGGACTGCAAAGTCGCATGACAAGTCGTACTCCATGATTTCTAATTAGTACCATTCATATCTTTGTGACTTCAATTCACAGCGACTTTGCACTACTTTGGTCAAACTTCGATGCAACTTGAGGCTCATAGACCTCAAAATTACACAGGCATTGCTTCAAGCCCCATCGGAGTCATGTTAAAGTCGCACAGCAAAGTCGTGAGATTTTTAGGTAGAACAAGTGTGAAAGGGGCCTTAATTATTTGTATTAATATTTAACAGGATTTATATAGCGCCGACAGTTTCCTCAGCGCTTTACAACATAAGGGCAGACAGTACAATTACAATACAATTTAATACAGTGTAAATCAGAGAGCCCGGCTGCTTGTTAAAGCTTACAATCTAAGAGGGAGTGTCAGGAGATACAAGAGGTTATAACTTTGGAGGATGAGCTGATGGAGAAAATACATGTGCAGTTGTTAGGTGGGGGCCAGATGGCTTCTCTGAAGAGATGAGTTTTCAGGGATCGTCTGAAAAGGGATAGAGTAGGAGATAGTAAGAACAGTTTAGGGTAGAGCTTTCCAGAGGATGGGAGAGGCTCTGGGGAAGTCCTGGAGGCGATCATGGGATGAGGTGACAAGGGAGCTAGAGAGCAGGAGGTCTTGGGAGGAACAAATAGAAGGATTTGGTTGCTATTTTGAGACTAGGTTAGTGATGTAACTGGGGGTGGAGTTGTGGAAGACTTTGTAAGTTATTGTTAATTTCCTAAATTTAATACGTTGGGTGAGCGGAAGCCAGTGGAGGGATTTGCAGAGAGAGGTAGCAGACATTGACTGGTTTGTAAGTCGGATAAGCCTAGCAGCAGCATTCATGATGGACTAAAGATGGATAGCTTATTTAAAGGTAAGCCAATGAGGAGAAGGTTGCAGTAGTCGAGGCGAAAGATGACCAGTGAGTGAATTAGAAGCTTTGTGGTGTCATTGGTTAGGAGGGGGCATATCTTGAAGATGTTGCAGAGGTTGCAAAATGAGAGCCATTGATTTTGACAGAGAAATCAGGGGAAGAGACATGTGGGGGAGGAAATATTATGAGCTTGGTTTTGGATAGATTGAGTTTAAGGAAGTGGGGGAACATCCAGGCTGATATGTCTCTTGGTAAGTTAATGATAGAGTGAGCCGAGGGGTGGCGAGATAGATTTGAGTGTCATCGGTGTAGAAATGGTATTGAAAGCCATGGGAGGCAATCAACTGACCCAGGGAGGAGGTGTAAATTGAGAATAGGAGAGGTCCAAGAACTTAACCTTGGGGGACCCCAATGGAGAAAGGAAGAGGAGAGGAGGAAGTAGAGTTGTAAGTGACACTTAAAGGTGAGGTGGGATAGTTAGGATGAGAACCGGTGAAGAGTACAGTCACCAGTGGCGGCCTGTCTATGCCCCCCCCCCCCCCCAAAAAAAAAAAGAAAAAAAAAAAGATTTAGAAAAAAAAATCAAATTTTTAGCCCACTAGGGGCGCCGGACTTAGTGGTGGCTCTGGGGGGGGTTGGGTTTTCCACCCCACGTGCGGCGGGCAGAGGCGCCTTCTGGGGGTTACCAGGGTGCAGAGCAATGCGCCCCGACACTCCCCACTTTTGTGATGTCCTGGCTGTGATTGATCCAGCCTGGACCAATCATCATTCAGGACATCCTGACCCTGCTGATGTCGTTGGGGGCAGTGCCGATGCGTGCGTCAGTCACTCACCGTCACCGCCCGACTCCGTCACCTTCCCGCCGTCAGAGAGGACTCGAGGAGAGGAGCAGCGCGCTGTGGACGAGACCCCGCCGGTTCCCGCCGCCGTCAGAGAGGACTCGAGGAGAGGAGCAGCGCGCCATGGACGAGACCCCGCAGGTTCCCGGCGCCGTCAGAGAGGACTCGAGGAGTGGAGCAGCGCACCGTGGACGAGACCAGGCAGTGTGAGTGTGGAGTCACGGTCGAGTCAGCGAGCTAGCCCAGGAGAGCAGGTAAGTGAACAGTAATTGATGCTGCAGCGCAATGCCATGACCTGTGACATGACCTGTGACAACATGCCTGCGACATGACCTATGACATGACCTGTGACAACATGCCTGCGACATGACCTGTGACATGACCTGTGACTTGCCTGTGCCATGACCTGTGACATGCCTGTGACATGACCTGTGACACGACCTGTGACATGCCTGTGACATGACCTGTGCCATGACCTGTGACATGACCTGTGACATGACCTGTGACATGACCTGTGACATGACCTGTGACATGCCTGTGCCATGACCTGTGACATCCTGGACCATGCCCTTACCATGACCTGTGACATGCCCTTACCATGACCCGTGCCATGCCCTTACCATGACCTGTGACATGCCCGTACCATGACCTGTGCCATGCCCTTACCATAACCTGTGCCATACCTGTACCATGACCTGTGCCATGACCTGTGACATGACTGTACCATAACCTGTGCCATGACCTGTGACATGCCTGTACCATGACCTGTGCCATGCCTGTACCATGACCTGTGCCATGCCTGTGCCATGACCTGTGACATGCCTGTACCATGACCTGTGCCATAACCTGTGACATGCCCTTACCATGACCTGTGCCATGCCTGTACCATGACCTGTGCCATGCCTGTGTCATGACCTGTGCCATGACCTGTGACATGCCTGTACCATGACCTGTGCCATGACCTGTGACATGCCTGTACCATGACCTGTGCCATGACCTGTAACATGCCCTTGCCATGACCTGTGACGTGCCTGTACCATGACCTCTGCCATGACCTGTACCATGCCCTTACCATGACCTGTGTCATGCCTATACCATCTCCTGTGCCATGCCTGTACCATGACCTGTGCCATGCCTATACCATGACCTGTGCCATGCCTATACCATCATCTGTGCCATGCCTGTACCATCACCTGTGCCATGCCCTTACCATGACCTGTGCCATGCCTATACCACCCCCTGTACCATGACCTGTGACATGCCTGTACCATCACCTGTGCCATGCCTATACCATCACCTGTGCCATGCCTATACCATCACCTGTGCCATGCCTATACCATCATCTGTGCCATGCCCTTACCATGACCTGTGCCATGCCCTTACCATGACCTGTGCCATGCCCTTACCATGACCTGTGCCATGCCTATACCATCTCCTGTACAATCACCTGTGCCATGCCTATACCATCACCTGTGCCATGCCTGTACCATGACCTCAAAGTCACGCAATTTTTTACCGCGTTTTTTGCCGTAAAGCAATACCTATTACATTTTTCTTTTTGTGCCCCCCCCCCAAAAAAATTTTTGAGCACCAGCCGCCACTGACAGTCACAAAGACCAAAGGAGTGAAGTTCAGGTAAATTTAGGTAAAACATGGTGGTCCTGCTATAAATGTCCTTGTTCAGGCATTTTTGTTACAGCATGACAGCATTCTCCCTGATTTTCAACTGTGCTCATGCATTGTCTCCTTGTTTCATGATCTTCCGATGGAGACTATTAATAGGTGTCAAATCATATTAAAGGTATGGTCCACTGTTGCCATTATTAGGAAACTTACTCTGAGAAAAGCTATTTTAGCACCTTCTAGTATGTGCTAGAGTTAGTATAGGTTTTGTTAGTGTAGGTAAAATTTTGTTAGCTCAGGGTCCTTCCTGAAGGCACAGGAGCAAGAGAGGGCAGCATGAGTAAATCAGCACTGCTGGGGACTAACAAGGGGGGAGACTGCCACATCATGTAGCCAGTCTCCCTGAAGAAATCCCCTGTGAATCCCAGGTGGGCTGTAGATAGTAACTCTGAAAGACTGCTTTGGAGAGTTAGCCTGGAGTGCTAGTGAAAGGGGCTGCTGCAGCCAGGAGGGCTGGCAAGGCCTGAAGAGTTGGTGCTGGGACCAGCCCAAATAGCAAGCAATTGTGCTGCAAGTTTGAAAATGGCTCTGATGCTACTTTGACTGGACTTGAAACAATGCCTGTGTAATCTTGAGGTCTATGGACCGCAATTCGTATCAAAGTCGGAACAAAGTAGTGCAGGGACTACTTTGAAGTCACACAAATATGAGCGGTACTCATGGTATGACTTTTCATGCAACCTTGCGGTCCTAAGTCACAGGACAAGTCGCAGAAATGTGAAAAGGGGCCTAACCTATTTCTAGACATGCCAGGCTTCACAAGTTTGTTGCACAATTGCAACAAGTCTGCATTGCATGACTCCAGATCAGCTTTCTTTGCAATAATTCTGCAAGTCTGCTGCAAGTTCTGGTTCAGTTATGTTGTGCAATAGTCATCCTACCACAGGGGTCACTGTGGCTGAATTTTCATGCTGTAGAGTTACAGAGCTCTTGCTGTAGACTCACCACTGCAACTTTGCTCTTACTAGAGACTTGCTACGCAAATTTGCTACAAATTGGAAAAGTGTCAACTAGAACTTATGCTTGAAGTGCTCTGCAAGTGTACAACTTGCCAGTGAAAATGTGCAGAAAGCTAACAGACTTACAATTCAACACTGCCACAAGTATCCTTGCTATCTTGGAGTGACCACAGGGAGGAAGTGATGTGAAAGTATAAGCAGGAAGTATTGTGAAAGTATAAGCTGTGTCACTCTACTGTTCTACACTTGTAGGAGCTGTGGGTTCCAGCCTTTAATGGGCTGTTGCTACATTTGACTAGAGCCTGCCAGATCATCACAGAGTGACATACTGTAGCTGGAACAAGCAAGTTCTTGCTGGAGGAAAAATTTGAAGCTGTATATAGACGGTATATATAGGAAGATGTCCCTGAAGTTGCCAGTTTTGTTGCTGAAGGCAAGTGGACATCCCATAAACTCCCATCCTTATCCAAGTTATTAACTCTTAATAAATAACAAAAAACAAAGTGACCGGACTGTTCTCTGCCTCTGGAGTCCCTGTGAAAATTTGGTGTGCCTGGCTTTGCAGGAGTGGGGGATCCAGTTCATCTATGGCTCTTTAGGGGGTGCGCTATACTATATAGCCATCAGTAGAGTGCATGTTGACAGAAAGTGGCTACAAAGAGAGAGACATTGATAGTCAGGGGTAAGTGGCCCCCATGGTTGGCTGTCGCTGGTGAGTGTCATTGGTGGTCAGTAAGAGTTTAGTAAAATAGATGGTTACTTTGCAGAAAGGGGAGAATTCCACAGGTCCTGCACCTCTGGCTCTTGGCTCTTTCTCCTCAACCATCAAAACTTTGCAGGCACTGTTTGGCAGTAGATCACTCCACCTGGCATGTACCCCAGGTTTCCCGTTATATGAATGATGATTGAATGAAAGAGACTAGTATCCAGTGTATGCCCTTTTTCAGTGTTGAAAGAAAACAAATTATTTTAGTATAAATAATATCTTCTCAATAGTTAAAACCCTAAAGATATGAAACAACATACAAGTAGGTACAATCTTCCCCTACCTTTTGATCTAGACCAGGGGTGCTCAACCTTTTGAAGAGGAAGGGCCACTTAAGTGATTTGTAACCAGTCGCAGGTCACAATGAACTATGAAGATTTCCTGCCCCCTAAACCACAAATGTAAATGAGCCCTTACTGTCCTGAGCCCCCTTTAAGGCTGCTTTCACACTTACACATTGCGGTTTATCCGCACCTAGGGTGTAACGCGGTGTACCTGTAGCTTTGCAGCCTGTTAAGCTGCACTGAGCCATAGATTTCTATTACATCTTGTGGGTGAGTGCAATTTTTAAAGTTTCAATCAGGAGTTTAAGAGCGCTTCAGAAATCGCACCAATTCTGCAGGATATAATAGAAGTCACTGCGCTGTTCCTGCAGATCAGTGTGAAAGCATCCTAACAATCCTTTTTTATGAATGTTAATATGCCCATTGCAAAAGTGCATTGTTTGTGATGTTAAAATATGCTGACCTTTTCGTCTTCCAGCTTCTGCTGGCATCGCTCTCCAGGTTGCTAGAAAGGTCCCAGGTGAAGTGCACTTGGTACCACTTCACATGGGACAGTAGCCAGCGCTACAGTGGAGGCATCAGCTTTATGTGGCTCCTGCTCCCTTCTCAGCCACCTGCTTCCTGTGGTTCCAAGACCAGCTCAATGCACTCTGATGCTCTGGGATGGTGGGTCAGCAACCTGTTAAACGTGATCTGGGTTTGCCAACACACACACCATCTCAGAGCATGGGCATGCACTTCCCTAGTTTGAGGTTGCAGGCCTCATGAGAGGCCACAGGTTGAGCACCCCTGATCTAGATTTTACTAGTCCATCATCTCGGGTAGTAGGATTGAGAATACCTTGAAATAACCAGAGCACTAACAGTGCTGCACTGCTATTGCTAAAGGAAATATATGCCTGTCATCCCTGCAGCCCCACTATATATCCAGCTCAACTGCACCATTACCCCTAAAATCTGCCTGCCTCTGTTTCAGCACTGCTCCTGTGTCCTCTTTGCAGTATAACTAATCCTTATAACTATCAGTCAGAGAACCTGGTATTGGTCCATGTGAATGTGCTTTTGTTCTTATCAGAACTGCTTTACTTTACATAAATGTGAATGGGAATGCAAAAGTTTGATGCAGCTTAGAAGGAAATGAAAAGCACCTGTAAATTAACTTGGGAATTAAATTTAAAAGCATCTCAAATTGATCCTAAATGCAATTGGAATGAACGTAAAAATGGGCTTGATTGGTTTACCTAAACCAGCTCCAAGATTCTTTTAAAGTAGGCATAGACTAGCTTGAAGGCAATTTCTGAATCTGCTACAGTTGCAACATTTCTAGAATAAGACAGCCATACAAGCAAGAGTTTAAAAAAAAATACCCCCACCCATACTACTCTTTAACCACTTAAGCCCCGGAGGATTTGGCTGCTAAACGACCAGGGGGTATTTTGCGATTCGGCACTGCGTGACTTTAACGGACAATTGCGCGGTCGTGCGACGCTGTACCTAAACGAATTTGGCGTCCTTTTTTTCCCACAAACAGAGCTTTCTTTTGGCAGTATTTGATCACCTGTGCGATTTTTTGATCACGCGCTATAAACAAAAAAAGAGCGTCAATTTTGCAAAAATAGCAATATTTTTCCCTTTTTTTTATATGAAATTCCCCCAAAAAAAATGTAAAAATCAAAATTTTTTAACATTTTCGGCCAATTTGTTTTATGCTACCTATGTTTTGTAAAAAAAATTGCAAAAAGCGTATTTTGATTGGTTTGCGCAAAAGTTATTGCGTTTACTAACTAAGGAAAAGATTTTTGTCATTTTTGTTGTTTTTTTTTAACGCGTAATGGCGGCAATCTGCGATTTTTTTGCGGTACTGCGACATTGCGGCGGACAGATCGGACCCTTGACTGACATTTTTGACACTTTTGGGGTTACCAGTGACATTTCTACAGTAATCAGTGCTATATATATGCACTGTTACTGTAAAAATACACTGGTAGTGAAGGGGTTAACTTTATTTGAGAGGGAGGGGCTGTGTGTGTCCCTAGGGGCGTGATTCTTACTGTGATTGGCTGTGGCTTCAGCTGTATGCAGAGTGATCAAGGGATCTACATAGTAGATCCATATGATCAGCTCTCATACAGAGGGGAGAATGACAGGCAGCTTGTTTACACAAGCTGCCTGACTTTCTCCCTCTCCCCCGCCGATCACAGAGTGGCCGGCGGACATCGGGTCCGCCGGTCACACGCGCGGGGGGGTCCGTGACCACGCGGGAGCGGGAGCGCGCCTCCGGCGGCGCGCGCTCGCTCCCTAGACCCTCACAAGCTAGTGACGTAGCCCTACGTCACTTTGCCTGTGAGGGGCTGACCGCCGACGTAGATCGGCGTGCGGCGGTCGGCAAGTGGTTAATAGGAAGCCAGAGGACTAATGCCATGAGTCCTATAGCTGGCTTCACACTTTTGCATTAAAATTATACAACCTTAAGGCCCGTAGACACGATACGAAAACCGGAAGGAAAATGTAGTACGACGAACGATCTGACGATTTTCGGATTGTTAGCATGGCGCTTTCGACAGCCGATTACTGATTTTTGGACGATAAAAACGGGATGTGCAGGCTATAAAAATTTTATTGTACGTCAACATTTTATTTTTATTGTACATCCGATTTTCATTTAGTTAGTACAGTTTTTGTCCGAAAAAAATCGTAAGAGCAAGACTAGGCATGCTCAGAAACGAAAGAACACATACAAAACAATTCAACACATGATATCACTTCTGAAGTTGAATTCTGTCGTACGAGAATTTTCGTATGAAAGTAACCTCTTCCCTTTCAACATGAGACCAGCATGCAACAAAAAACAGATGACAGATCGTTCGATAAACTGATCGTTTGTATGCGGCTTTAGATTTATCAATATCTATGTAGTGTAGAGACCAACCTGGTTGGATATAAACTGTATGGATTACTTTAAAGGCCCTCATACTACATGATTACTGTGTTCCCACTAAAAATGCATGTGTTAAAAAAAAAAACAGAAAGTGTATCTGTTATCGGTGCATTTTCCTGTGTTGGAAAACTCAACACAAATCATGACTGTGGATCCTGGGGTAAGGATTTGTATGGAAGGGCATCATGTTTGGCATAAATTCCTGGTACACTCCTCACCACAGAAGCTTTGTATTAAGTTGGATGGAGCGATACACGTAAATGCTTTGCACTGCTTGAAAAAAAGTGGCCTGCAGGATCTATAGGTTTACTTGCATTCCAATCCACCTCCCATTACAATGTACTGTATGTCAGAATTACTTCAGGGTGCAGCATGTGTGTTAGATCCTGTGTGCATACAAATGATGAAGAAGCCTCACAAATATTTTTTTCAATAAAATAGTAATTTATTACATAACATTAAAAATCCTCATATATTATGCAAATGAATACAAACAGGTGTATATAGGGAAGAACATGTCTACATCCACGTTTATCTCAAATTTTCAGATTCTGGCAAGCAGTATTTTATGCCTGACATAAACCATCATTAGACAAGGAAAAGAACATATTCAAATACTCTGTGCATTATTACAGATCAGTGGCTCTCCAATAGAGATATATATATATATATATATATATATATATATATATATATATATATATATATATATATATATATATATATATATATGTGAAACAACTTCACATACATGGACGTTCTCTTATTCAAACATCTCTAATGGTTTGGTATGACTGGCTGCTTTACCCTAGGCATTAAGAACATACAAGGGTGTGGATACAATTCAAAGTCAGATAGTTAATTTTAAATAAGTGTTCACAAAAAAAGTGAAACACCTTTTGAGCTTTATCAAATAGTTTGTGTATGCGCTCCTAGGTCGCAGGATACCTAGGCGCAAAATGAGTGATAAAGGTGCCACATCCTTGATAATGGAATCGGAAAAGCAGAAAGAAAGGATTTTGGACTTTGTTGGCACCAGTATTAAAAATGTATATTTTCATTATTAGAAAATCACAAAGAACATTTATAACAAAGACAAGAATATTGAGGAGTAACAGACAAACAGTTTACATACAATAAAATAAGGCGGCAAAGCCTCAAAACGGTGTGCAAATGGAGTCACACAGCATAGTAGGTAATTTACAAATTATAACGACAATCACATGTATCACAGAGTAACCTATATTCATAAGGCGGCCATAGAGATGGGTATACAACCGTCTCTGGAGGTCGTCTATACAATGCGGATGAGCAGATGTTGAGTTAAATCCAAGTTGCCCTTTTGAGCTTTACTTGATGTACAATAGATCCGTAGCTATCAGATTCAGTAAATAAAAAAATATGAACATTTATATTACATTAAATTCCTTTTTGGCACAAAACGTACTCACATCCCATGTAGTGATTGATAGTGAAAAGCCAAAAACAATCCATATAAAAAAGTAAACGCTGCCGTGAACAATCACAAATACTTTTAAAGCAAAAAGTCCACTTCTACTGTATATAGATTGTGCTGCGGTGATACTCTATGTTAATAATTAAGCCATCCACCACCAGCCATCTATAGGTGCAATTCCCGCTCACCTTCTTGGATGACCAATACAAGGTCAAAAAGCACCTTTATAGTGTTAGCCTCGTAGACCTTTCATCCATCTTGATGGGAGATCTCCACTGGTGATCTCCCCTTTGAAAGGTTTACCTGGATATACAACGCACACCAGGGTTACTTAAACATAAGAAGAGAAAAGGCTCATAGCGCAATATGCTTTCTGTAAATCCCCTTAATAAAAGTTTGCTAGAGCACTCACATTAAGATCATTTCAACAAAGCATGAAAAGTAAAAACAGATCACCATCTCACCGACGTCCGGGTACCGGAGACACCGGAAGTGGTGTTACAGGCCCTGCCCAACGCATTTTTGTGTCACTTGTCACATGACTTCCTTCCTTTTTTATATTGGTTGTTTTTGTTTTTTCACTATTAATCACTGCACAGGATGTGAGCACGATTTGCACCAAATAAGAATTGAATGTGATATAAATGTTCATATATTTTATTTACTGAATATGATAGCTATGGATCTATTGTATATCAAGTAAAACTCAAACGGGTTTTCACTTTTTTATGAACAGCGCTTCATTTATTTAAAATTAACAAATGAACAAATTAATTGATTAAATAACTAATTATTTGATTTAGAGTGGTTCACTGCACTTGAGAAGTGGTTGCAGCAGTTCAAAAAATGTATTGGTTTTTGTTTTTGTTGTTTTATTCACATAGAAGTTCAGTCAGAAAAATAACTTTTCCTTCATCACAACTGTTTGCCCATTTTGATACATAATCAATCCTGTTTCTGACTCTAGACACCACGTGTTAAACCCAAAAATGTTTGGAACCCCTAGCCTTATATAACAGTTCAATACAAGTTTAAACACTATGGTGTTGATTTATAAAGACAAATACACTGCACACTTTGCAAAGTGCAAGAGCAGTTGCTCCAGATCTTAGTAAATGAGCAGAAGCTCTGCTGACTTCCATTATCCAATTACACGCAAGCAAAAATGCTTTTTTTTTTTTTTTTTCCTTGCACGTGATTGGGTATTCTTTGCAAAGTGAAGCTTTACCTCATTTACTAAGTTGTGGAGCAACCAGGACCGTAGATAAATTTTTGTTCTGGGGGGTTCAGCAGTAGGTACTAAGTAAAAGTCTTTTTAAAAAGAAAAAAATTGCGCCAAATTAAAAAAAGCTGGAAAAAGGAAAAAACGATGTGTTGCTCATAGTAAGCAATCACATTCTTAATTCTATTTTTCTCAGATCCTCTTGAAAATTGAGCCTGATTTCAGTTTGCCTTCCTCCAGTTCTTATGAACATTGCCCAGTTTGGTTGGCTATTGTCTAGCCTAAAGCTGGGTACTGCTGAAGGGAAAAAAAACTGACAAATCACTGTACTAAAACTCGCTGTGTTAGTACAGCGATCTCCCCAGCTGTGCTATTGTGTTCCTCCCCTCAGCCATTGGATTGCCCACAAGGTGGTGCATTATAATAGCCAATCTTACTGGGCAGGTGCAAAGGGCATCATCTTGTGGAAGGAAGCAATCACTGATTTTTTTGTTAACCAGGCATACCAGATAAGAGTTGCGACATTGTGCATTAATTGTTCATACATACTGAACATATCTCACAACTCTGAGCTTCTAAGAATGAGGGACATGACAGAGAGGAACTGACTTGCGGCGTGCTAGCAAAAAAGTGGGTTTGGCAAAACATTAGAGTGGGAGGGTCTAAGAGACATGGTTAAACAAAAACCCGGGCTTCCTTGTACCTATAAAATACATTGAGGCCGGGGCCTCCATAATTGCTGTTGTGTTAGCCTGTTAGGCCCTGACTTTTTACATGTAGCAATTTGGGATCTTTACTGGGCAGATGCAAAGGGCACCATCTTGTGGAAGGAAGCAGCAAAGCACACACTGTTTTTTTATGAAACAGGCATACAGGACAAGAGAAGTGGCACTTTGCAGACACCACAGAGTCCATACATACAGAAAAAGAGAAGATACTTAGAATGCGGTGCACCTGGGAAACACAACAGTATCACAACGGCAATGGAAGACTCAGCCCAGCCCTAGTCGATGTCATTAAAGCCCTGTTCACATGTAGTGATTTGGAATCATGGGCTGGCAGTATCCCCGTGATTTTGCCTGCAATTCCAAATCACACTGCAATGCTGGCAAAATTCAGCCTGTGTGTTTGTGTTCTTTTCATTTTTAGTGGCACCAAAATATGGTGGTGTCACTAAAAATGAATAGAACACAAATACACGTGCTGCCTTTTGCCAGCATTGCAGTGCGATTTGGATTGGAATCTGGGTGTGGCGGTGGGCGGAATCACAGGGGTATTCTGCCCACAATTTCAAATTGCTACATGTGAACAGTCAGGGCCTAACAGGCTAACACAACAGCAATTATAGAAGACCCAGCACCTTTGCCAACAATTCCCACAATCTCAGATACCTAGTTATATTATGAATCAATGACAGGAAGAAATTCTGCACTGCAGTTTTAGCCTGAGGAGCACACAAGGGAAAGAGGCACACACACATATATATATATATATATATATATAAAATCCAAAATTTGAAACTGCGCTTGGAAAACATCATTATTAAAGCCACAACTAATTGGTGATATAAGCAGCCACTCTGCTCTGCTGGGAGATAATTAACACAGAATACATTCAAATATTGAACGAAACAGCCACGCAAAAATAAAGTGATAATAAAAATAATGTGATAATAACAATAATAATAATAATAATTTATGCGATGCATACTAGCACATTATGCCATTAACTTTCAAGGAGAAGATTTTTTGTGGTTTACCACTTTAAGCTAAGACCAGTAGGCCTAGCACCGCATGGAAAGGGTCAACAACTTCCTCAGCAGAACTACAATGTAGCAGGCTAGCAGCATACATTTAAATAGGGATTAATAACCTTCAGGGCAGCATTCAAATGCAGTAGCACAGCACTCCATACAGCTAAGGTTAAATCTCAGAATGTTCCCACTGTTATGTGAATGTGCAGATAGCACACATGGGGAGAGAGAGCCTGTTCATTTGCAAGTCGCCTTCCTTTTTTTCAGAGCCAATCTTTGTCATAAAATAGATAACACAAGAGCAAAGTAAAAAAATCCACCCTGCCCACTGTGCTTATATTCAGAATGGCAAGATTGGCTTTTGTAAGAGATCATCAACCTTACAAATATTTTACACTCTAATGTTGAGACTGAGGAATGCATTGCAAGCATGAAATAAGAGGAGGATAAGAAGAGATATTATGAAAGAGTTTATAAAAACAGAAGAAAAAAACTGAACTCCAACTGTTCTAGCAGCCCTGAACTTGATCCATTGTTGAAGTTCAGATCTAGAACACAGCACACAGAGAGAAACACACCTGGTGGCTGTTGGTGACCTGTCCTCCTGGAGTTAAGGTCCAGACTCCAGCACAGCACAGCAGCACTTCAGAGAAAATTGAGATGATCCTTCCACATGGTACTGGCAAGCAGGCAGGCAGGCTCAGCTGAGCTAACAGCATTTAGACTCAGGCTCAGGCAGTTCCTTTTCCAAGTGACAGCCAAAGGCAGGAAGTGGCAGCTGGAAGAGAGGAGGAGCCGATCATATGTGTCAGTGGGCGGGATAGGTGCTGCCCGCTCCCTCCCGCTCTGCTCTCAGTGCTGCTGTCCTCCTGGAAGCTTCTGTAACTGGCTGGACAAGTCAAGACATGTCTCTGGAGTCTCAGTCTGGACTAGAGAGGAGGTGTGGAGGCGGAGCAGACAGACGAGACCACTGTCAGCCAGAGCCTTCCTCATCCCAAGCCAAGCCTCCAAGCGCTCCAGGTGGTCAGGTGGAGTAACAGCAGGCAGCAGCATTAAAATTACAAATGCATTAGAGCCTAGTGTGTGTATATTGTACACTGATGCTCTGGGGGGGGTTCAACCCCCCCTAACCCCCCCCCCCATCTACGTCCCTGGGAGCAACTGCACTTGCAGAGTATATTAAACTGCAGAGTATATTAACTGCAGATATATTAAAGTAGGTGATCAAAGATTTCATAAATGCTGTAGATGTAGTGCCAGTGGCACTATGAGGCTGCAGATGTGTTATATGAGTCTGCTAGAGATCACTGTCATTACAGACCATTTGCAAATCAATGCTTACTCTTCCACTTCTGGGCAGGGGCAGATCCAGGGGGCAACAGGGCAATTGCCCCCCCCCCCCAAGAAAATAGTGAGCTGGCCAATGGGTAGCAGGCAGGCCAGCAAGTTGGCCGGCCGGCGGGCGGACAGGCAGGTGAACACACTAAGTGGGTAGACAGGCAGGTAGGCAGGCCAGTGAGCAGGCGGACAGGCAGGTGTGTGTGCGTGCAGAGAGATTACATTATCTCTCACTGTCCACCCTCACTCTGGGACTCTGGCAAGTGACAATCTGCTCTAGGTGGCAAGTGACATGGCAAGTGACAAGCTGCATCTGGTGGCAAGTGACATGGCAAAAGACAAGCTACATATGGTGGCAGGCGACAAGGCAAGTGACAAGTTGCATCTGGTGGCAGGCGATGTGGCAAGTGACAATCCACATCTGGTAGCAGGTGACTTTGCAAGTGACAAGCTGCATCTGGTGGCAGTTGACGTGGCAAGTGACAAGCTGCATCTGGTGGCAGGCAACGTGGCAAGTGACAATCTGCATCTGTTGGCAAGTAACATGGCAAGTCACAAGCGGCATCGGGTGGCAGGCAACGTGGCAAGTGGCACACTCAGGGCTCCCACTGAGTTGAACTATTTCATTTTATATTACAATTTAATAATAGAAATAGCATCAAACTTCCTGACACCATATCAACCATGGTGCTGTGGTAATTAAAGCGCCAACACCAGCCATTCCTCTGACAAATTGGCCGTGAAAAACCGCAGTGCCACTCCAGAGACTAGACTGTGGATCCGCTCCTGCTTCTGGGGTCAGGAAAGATCTGCACATGTGGTTCTTGGACTGCAGATGGGCTCTGGGTATTTAACCAATGTGCAATTTTTTCTTTTGTTTCGAAATGTTTTCTTTTGTTTTGCATTGCTAAAAATTAAGTTTAAATTGTATATTTTATTTAGCTTTGTCATGAGGGACATAGATAAATATACAGAGGAAGATGACTGACTGAGCTCGCTGTCAAAAAAGGAGTAAGGCACTGGAGCTCAGACATATGGCTGGATGTCATCAAGGAATCCAGTGAGAAGCAGAGAGGTACCCTGTTTCCCCTAAAAATAAGCCCTACCCTGAAAATAAGACCTAGCGTTGTTTTCGGGGAATGGCTGCAATATGAGCCCTACCCTGAAAAGAAGCCCTAATTAAAGTTGTTGTAAAAACATGTAATCTATTTTGTAAAAAGAGTAAATAATGGGCAGTGTGTCTCTTTCTGTAACTTTATTGTAGCAAATACCTTATTTACCGCGCCGCTGGGCACTCACGTGACCCGTCTGAGATCTTCTCCTTTCCTGCCAGATGAGATCAGCAGCCTCTCTCCGTCTTCAGTGCTCGGAGCGGGGAAGAAGAGCCCCGGCGGGTCATGTGAGCGCCCTGCAGCACTGTAAATAAGGGCTTTTTCACTATAAAGTTACAAAAGGAGACACACTGCACATTATATAATCTTTTTATTAAACTGATTACATAATTTTATGATATGTTAACCAAGGTTTATTTTTTGTATTACAGAATGTCATAATGCTGACTCCTGAGCTGATAGGGGGAGAGAGGGAGAGAAGACAGGGGACACAGGAACTCTTTAAAAAATATTTAATTGATTTATTCCACGTTTTTTAGAACATAGAGAGGGGTAAATCGCACAGCACAAGCACTGTGCTGTCTATCATGGTTTAAAGTTTTTTTTTTAGGGTTACAACAAATTTTAGATTGTCACAATGACATAACTGTATTTGAATAAATGTTGATTATTGTACATACCGTTAATAAATAAGACATCCCTGTAAATAAGCCCTAGTGTGTTTTTTGTAGCCAAAATTATTTTAAGACCCGGTCTCATTTTCGGGGAAACACGGAAGCATTCAAAAATATAGATCAAGTTGGATAGAAAGATAATAATGAATAGACAGTTTTTTTTTAGATAAAGTGTATAGATAAATAAGATAGATTAAAAAAATAGCCCCCTACCCCCCAAAAAGAGTAGATAACATAAGACAGAAAGATAAGATGAAGATAAGGTACATAAAGGTAAATAACAAATACATTACATACCCCCAACCACAAAAGATAGATAGATAGATAGATAGATAGATAGATAGATAGATAGATAGATAGATAGATAGATAGATAGATAGATAGATAGATAGATAGATAGATAGATAGATAGATAGATAGATAGATAGATAGATAGATAGATAGATAGATGGCCCTACATAGATCAAAATTGTACCTTTTCAGCATTAACCAGCCGAGATAGAATCTATGTATGGGCAGGCTGATTGTACCCAAGCTGATTCATCGATCAACTAGGGTACAAGCAGCCTGTCCGATTTTTTACATTTGATTTCCGCCGGTGACTATAGCCGCTAACAGCAATCATTGTGTTCTGACGGACAGGAAGTTCCCAACATAGCTAGAGAACTACAGAAATAGGAAAGCAGAGGGACTTGCAGGAACACCAAAGATTTCACACAAAGAAAGCAATACAATGAGAACAGGATACATTTTCATACAAGCACATGGTGTACAGCAGGCACATATCAGGAATATGAAATTTTGGGTTGACACATTCTTTAACACTAGCAGGGGTGCAGGGGAGGGCTGGCAGCCTTAGGCCTGGGGGTCAAGTACAGTCAAGTGGCCCATTGAGCCACCAAATCAGCTCACCATCCATGGCCACCTGGTTTTATAATGGATATTGATTGTTATGAAGCAAGACAAACATGATGCAATGTGGTAACATAATTTAATGTTAATAGCAACAAAGGAGGTTTAACAAAAATACATGACATCACGCCAGACAAGGCCTAGGAAGCTAGAAAAACAGTATTTCTCCTGCGCTCGAGTGACCTAGGAAGCTTCTGTTGGGCGGAGATCACTCTGCCTAACAGGGAAGTGACTCTTAGTATTTTGCTGGCGGGTGCAGGAGCGTACTCTGCACACTCATACCGCTCCACTGCAGCTCTGCAAATATAACATTGTGTAGAGACGACCGGCAGCTGTATACAGTGTCTGGCCCCTACATAAATCCAGCCAAGTGTGGCCTTTTTACCCGCCATCAGAGCAGCCCGGGGGGCGATTGCCACCCTGCCCCCCTTCCCAGTCCTCCCCTGCAGGGGTGCCTACACTGATCAGCTTGTATTTATTAATGCAAAACCTTAATCCTAAGAGGAAAAAAAACAGTTGCTGTAACTGATTATATAGTGTGAGCTAAGTTTGACTTCAATTTGTTACTGTATTTAAATCTGCTAGTACATTTAACACTACCCTCCCCCTAGACTGACAGTGCTGCTGTCTGCTGTGCCCCCTGTGCTCATTCATCCAGAGTGTAGGTACTCTAATACAGGAGGTGTGTTACTGGCTAGAACACCAGTTAAAAACCGAGAGAAAAAAGCCTAAATATGAAAACAAATGCAGCCACCACATCTAAAGATTGTTAAGCAGAAATTAATTAAATGTTTTTATTTTGTGCTTAATGCTGCTTTAAGGAGGATGTTGGCTTTACAGCCGACAGCCTCCTAACAACCAATGATGCTGCAGTGGGTGGAGCCTGTTGAGGAATTTGAGACACTTGGTCCCCATCAAGTCCCCAGATAGCAAGGATAACTTGCTACAAATTTGTAGCAGTGTTGAATTGTAAGTCTGCTAACTTGCTGCACATTTTCACTGGCAAGTTGTACACTTGCAGAGCACTTCAAGCACAAGTTCTAGTTGAAATTTTTCCAATTTATAGCAAATTTGTGTGGCAAGTCTCTAGCAAGAGAAAAGTTGCAGTGGTGGATCTTCAGCAAGATCTCTGTAAGTCTACAGCATAAAAATTCAGCCACAGTGACCCCTGTGGTGGGATGACTATTGCACAACATAACTGAACCAGAACTTGCAGCAGAATTGCAGAATCTTTGCAAAGAAAGTTGATCTGGAGTCAAGCAATGTGTACTTGCTGCAGTTGTGCAACAAACTTGTGAAGAATGGCTAATTTAGCAATAGCTTAGCAAGTCATTTTCAAACTCACAGCTTAATTGCTTGCTATCTGGGGCAGCACTCGCCGTGTAATTGACAGCAGTCATTAGGCAGATTCTTTAGCCAATAGCAGTCTATTGTCCAAAGATCCACTTACTACCTGCTGTCAATCAGATGGGGAGCGGTCCTGATGAGGAACCTGTGTCTGTAAATCCCCATCGGGTATACCTGTGTACAACAGGTATATGAATCTGTCCCCTCACTGACATTTGTCTTATTGAGGCACATTGGAATTCTAAATAGTATCTTAGACTCTCTTTAAAAATTCCAAGGACTGTGTCTCTTGTAAAGTTGAGGTTTATTACTTTCATTCACATATATAGAGGTTTTAGAATAAAACATTCTTGGTATGCCTCATGCCAAGACATGGAAGAACTCCTGTGCACATGCATGGGATTTACATCATCCTAAATTGACCAATAAGATGGCTGGGGATCTTGAACCCAGAAGAAGCTAGGGATAAGATGCCAGTGCCATCCAAGTGGCTCATAGTCATTGCATTGCTGATGGGCAGGTCAGTATTGAAGGGTTTAGTTCCACATTAAAAGGAGGTGAGCAATTGTCAGTCAGTACATGAAGGATGATTCCACCTATGGCAAATTATTGGATCCACCAGAGCTCCTAAATTAAAAAAAAATAAATAAATAACCCCAGATGCTGCTGCTATTCTACCCTGATTTCTGGCAGTTCTCTCCTGCAGACTTACTGATTCATGTAGAAGTTCTTTGACAACCTTGAAGAGCTTCCTATCTTTATAATTGCTTTAATTAGGAGTCACTGAAAACTTTATGGAATTTTGCCATGTGTTATTTCAGGCTGGGCAAAGTTCTTGAATATTTCCACATAACAGGAGGAATTCCAACTCCGCCCTCTCACTATAAAATAAAACTTTGCATACAATTAAAGGAAAGACAAGATAGATGAATATAAGTGATGGTTTTTGATTTATGGTAACAGTGGCTGACTTAAATCTCTCTCTACGCATACACCCAGTAGAAGCTCAGTCACTGGAGGTGGGAGGGGAAGTACGCAGTAAGCTAGATGAAAATGATTAATCAGTTTATGAAAGATTTGATTCTGTCATGCTGACTGCATATACCAGCTTTTTAGTGTGCAAATGATTTCACTGATCAGCGCTGCTCTCATGGAAATTTTTAGATGTTCTATAATAATTTTTCTTTTTTAAAGGAAAACGCCTTATTTTCTAAAGTCGCTCCTTTAATACAAGAATCTGGTCATTTTCTTAGGTCTTTCTATGTTTTCTCACATATCACAAGACATGCTGATTTTGCCTTGTACAATGTTCACACCTAAAACAAAAAGCTGTATGCAAAAAGTAGTTGTCAGTACATGGCTGCATTGCCAGTTTCCCTGCCTTGCATGATTGTTCTGGCTACTGATTCTATGCAATAGTGTAACTGTTGTGCTACTGAAAGCAAATTAGGTAACGCTTATTGCTCCATTCACACCATTCATTGCAGAACATGCATTGGTTCTGTAGCACTTTCCCCAACAGGAGCCGCTGGATATGATGGGTTCTCTGTTCTGCCATGACTCTTTAAGCTGCTTGATGTGCACTGACACTCCTGTGTAACTTAAACGTTAGTATGTTCCCACTCTTTACTGACGTACAGTGAATAAGCCAAAGAATAATACATGGATGTATTATGGCAAGGCACTAAAACAATGCATGAATCCATAAACAGGCAATTGAACATGTTTAAAGATGCTATACGAGGCAATGTGAATACTGAGTCAAAGGGTGGCAATCAACTGAACTGTAGTAATGCTAAACCCAATTTTAACTGATAAAAACAGGGTTAACGGTATAGGCATTAACTAACCCTGAGAAATCAGTGCCCTAGTGTGAACACTGCACATGCTTTGCTGACAAAGGGGTCCCCCTGAAGGTGGCCATGAACTACCTGGTGCCTAATTTTCAGTATTAGCTGGCCTTCATTGGGGCCCTTCTATAAGGAGGTGCAAGTGAAGCTGTCCCTTTAACAGTGTGTAATGGATGGTTGATGGGCTGCTAAGTAAAGAATAGTTTCTGTTGTGTTAACTGTGTGCAGCAAGGGATTAAGCTTTGTAGTTCTGCTCCCTACTCATGGCTAGCTCTCCCCAACTGTCGGCACACATGAAAATGGGTCTGTAACAGAACCGCAACCCACTCTGTGCTTGTGGGCTTCCGTCAGTATACGGCTTCCTACAGTCTTGAACATAGATAGATATTCCAATCGCCCTACATACAAAACTAGCTTGAACTTAGCTCGTATGTGTTTGAAAACAATGAACTCCTTTATTGAACAAGAAACTGTATTTTTATACATTTGAGAAATATGTCAGTCGCTACATGAACAATGACCCGAACATTACACAATGGTTAGATAACGAGGTACAGCTGACTCATGGCTAATCCCATCTAGACAAGGTTATCATTAACATGCTAATTAACTCAACCCCCTTAACCAGCCTGGTGGACCAGACGGCCAGCAAAAAGGCTTAAACAAACTACAATACACATTATTATACGTGTAAACACAGCATAGCAAATCAGCATAATTACGATGTGTGGAAGACAGGTGATTGAGCTGATGATATTAGCATCTGCTAGGAGTCTGACTGTGTGAAGCCTTATTGGCAATAGGCAGCTAGGCTTAGAGTCCCAGAGTCTTCATATATTCTTTGAGATATATTGTTGACAAATATTTCTGTCCCATTTGAGTACTCCAAACCATATTCTCAGTGTCCATTAAGTCCATCATTTTCTTGGCCACCCTGTGCCCATAATAGACACAGGGTGACTTACACATAAGAGGGGCCTAGGGGGCTGAGACAGGGAATTACCCAACCTCTCAAAAATAAGCTGGGTTCCACAGGCCCCCCAACCAAAGTGACTCCCGTTACAGGGTCCCAGCACCACAGAAGAACTCTGTGTCTCAGTCATTTGTCCTCTGGTGTGGACACATACACCCCAGCGATAGGTCTGCACTTCCTCAGTCCCCATTTTGAGAGGGCATCTTGGTCTATGCCCAGTTCCAGCAAAGGCCACAGGTCCATACAGTTTGGCTTACTACTACAAAGATCTCTCCAGAATTGTCAGGGAAAAGATATGTCTCTCTGTTGTGCAGGGAATCCTGGGTATTAAAGTCTGCAGCTCTATTAGCTTCCATTGACTTGTATTGTGCAGTGCCCCTTCAATGACTACATTTCCTAGAATCCTTAGCAGTCATTGCATAGCAAGTTGATTTTAAGAGGTTCATAGATTAAAGGAAACATTCAATGAAACAAATGAATAGGTTGCCATTGCTGACCTCCTTCTGTAAATGCTAACTGACTTGCTGTCCCCATCTACAACATGTTCTAAGTCACTTATTTGGAATAAGCAAGACAAAGTAAAGTCAAAGCAAAAACAGGACACCTGATCTGCATACGTGTTCTGGGTCAATGGCTCAGAAAGCCATCATTGAAAAGCCATCAGAAAGCCCCTATATTTCTCTTAGAACTGGTTTCCTTTAACTGAGAGTTTTCTTACCATGTAATGTTGTACTGCACAGAGATTTTGCATCATATACAGTTGTACTTCGCAATCTTTTATTAGAAAAGAAAGACGGAAATGGCTTAATTGCATAATTTATTAAAACAGGCATGCATTTGTTGAAGGAAGAAAGGATAACTGAATATTGTAATGGCATAACAAATCATAGTTTATGAGAGGTCAGTTTTGACTCATATTTTTCCATTTATCTATAAAGTGCAAACATAACTAATCTTTAAGCAGTTTGCAAACACTAAGCAATGTTGCTAGCAGCTAAAAGTTAAAGATGTATCTGAATAAACAAGTAAACCATTGTTGTTACACAGTCACATGAGAGCTTAAGATACTGAGATGTCACCATGAATAAATGCCTCTTGTGTCAAATTAGGTTATGGGGAACTATAAAAAGATCAAGGTAAAGAGCTTTTAGTTTATAACACTACTATCTGGCAAGAACATATAACATCATATTTACACAAAAGTGACATGGGTTAGGAATCTTCTCTAAACCTATATCTAGGACAAAACATAGAGGGTGCGTGTGGAAGTAGAAATGAGCAAATGATATGTTTCTAACTTCTGCACCCGATATTTGTGTTGTTTATAAATGTTAACATTCCATTCTGCACTAAATCCTTGCTCCCCAAATTGCCCCTACCCCTCTGGAGGTCCCCCTGAAGGCTTGTTTTCTTTTTACTTATCTATTTATCTTTTTCCTGTCTTCAGGCCAGTCACAAGGTTTGTGTGAATGAAGTCTACTGTTTTATTGCCTCTCAGTGGGCAGGCCCATGACATCCTGCACTCACAGTTAAAGTATGTTCTTAGTCTCCTATGTAACTGGGTGACATTCAACAGGAAATGCATCTTGTGACAGTCCAGGGTTAAAGGTCACATTTGCAAGAAAATAAAATAAGTTAGGGGACCCCTTTAGGTATTAAAAAAAATGTGTAGTTTTGTTAAATATAGATTGTTTTAGCCTGCAGTAAAGTTTTACTTCCATTTATTGAAGTACAATGAGGTATGCAAGTTTGACTTTGATTTTTAGAGGTCTTTTAGTGAACTATAAAAAGAACAAAACAACTAAAAGAAGGGAGACTAGATTAGAATCAGACAATCTAAAACTGGCAAAAAAAAAGTTGGAGTACAGGAACAAATCTTTGCAGCTCAATTAATTTTCAAGGGAAAGGAGCACAGGTCTCTACAATTAAAAAGACAATGTCATAGACCATTAATTTCAACAAAAATCTTCTCAAAATGTTATATGTGCATTTACCATATTTAATGCTTGGGATTCACCTGCAAAAGTCTCCCTTGTGTAGACATCCAAATTCCCTAAAACCGCTGCTAGATGCCGCCATCATGAATGTGATGTCAACAGCAGGCTCAGAACTGTCACTCAAGTACCATAGTATTCATTTTCACTTCTCTCCTGGCAGCTAAAGTACTGTATATAAGGGATTATATAGGGAGGTTGAATGGGAGGGGGTTGGCCTAGCACAGAGAGAAACTGGACACTTTAAGATGAGGAAAGACTAATAAAGGTCAAGGAGAGAGTGGGCAATGCTATAGAATTTTAAATCGAAATAATTAAAACCCGCGCTAAGTATAAAAATAGTGAAAGTGAGCAATTTATTTTTATACCATTAATTAAAAAACTCAGTAAAAAGTAAAAACTCAGAAATAAATAACCAACAGTAAAACAGCGCTTGCAATAAAACAATTAACAATCATATAGTAGAATTAATCATTAGTAAAATATCTCATGTGCAAACTATAGAGCAAACAATTCCAAAAGTGCAATAGTGCTTAAAAAATAGTCTATAAACTATTCCTTTAAAGTTCTTTTAGCACTTTTTGCACTTAAGGAATAGCAGTTTATAGACAATTTTTTAAGCACTATTGTACTTTTGGATTTTGTTGCACTATATTTTGCACATGAGATATTTTACATATGATTAATTCTACTATTTGATTTTTAATTGTTTTATTGCAAGCGCTGTTTTATTGTTGGTTAATGCTATAGAATTGACTCTGTCTAATTTTCTAGTATGTTCAAATGCACACTGCATCTGAACAAACAATTATTTATAGAAAGAAAAAACATGGCAAGTAGGCATTTCTCTCTCCATCTTCTAAATAAAAATATAGGAGATTGAAGACCCCGTTACCCAAACTGCAATGAAAGTTTTCCATATTGTGCAAAACAACAACCATCTCAATTGCTGACCTGTTCAAGGTTCAGAACCCCAAAATGTCCAAAGATAAAAAAGATAATAGGAGGGAAGACAGCGCAGCGCCTTCTAAGTGCAGCAAGACATTTATTGAAGTATGTGCAGCAGTATTACACTCACATTTAGTCGGTGAATAAGATGCAGTTAGTTAACTGCATCTTATTCACCGACTAAATGTGAGTGTAATACTGCTGCACATACTTCAATAAATGTCTTGCTGCACTTAGAAGGCGCTGCGCTGTCTTCCCTCTTGTCTCCCCCCAGAGATCTCTTCTGTCTCTTCCGCCGGCAGCCGCTACAGTGGACAGCTACCCCCTGAACTGTTTGGGGGTCCCCCCACCCCTGGTGTTTCCCTTCTCCCTTCTCCCCCTCCCCCGGGTCCCCAGGACCAGACCCTTTTTTTTTTTTTTTTTTTTTGAGACCTCTTCTTGCGCCAATTCACCACCAAACCAAAAAAGATAATAGGGATATGACCTGAACTGGGCCCACTCTTCAAAGTGAAGCTTCCTTTTAAGTATCTCTCTTCACACTACAGACTAAGACCTATCTGAACAAATGTAAACAATATTAGGTCTTGATTAGTGGAACTACAAATAAGGTATCAGGAACTTACCAGATGGTTGTGGAAAGTCGGTATCACCTCATGTACATGTGCATCTCGTAAAATTTGAATATCATCAAAAAGTTAATTTATTGCAGTAATTCCAAAAATCCCAAAATTCAGTATCTCAAAAAATTTGAATATTACATAAGACCAATAAAAAAAGGATTTTAAATACAGAAATGTTGACTTACTGAAATGTATGCCCATGTGCAGTATAGTATGCACTCAATACTTGGTCGGGGCTCCTTTTGCATGAATTACTGTCACAATTATTGCATCAATGCGATGTGGCATGGAGGCGATCAGCCTGTGGCACTGCTGAGGTGTTATGGAAGCCCAGGTTGCTTTGATTGCGGCTTTCAGCTTGTCTGCAGCTGAGATACTGCATTTTGGGGTTTTTACTAGCTGTAAGCTATTATCATCAAAATTAAAAGAAAGAAATGCTTGCAATATATCACTCTGTGTTTAACGTATCTATATAAAATATATGAGTCTCACTTTTTAAATTGAATTACTAAAATAAATGAATTTTTTGATGATATTCTAATTTTATGAGATGCACCTGTATATGTGTTGCAATAATATACTACTGTATAGGGTTTCTGTGCCTGACATACATTTCTAAGGTAACAGCAGTGCAAGGTGCTTGGAAGCACCCATCTTGGTCCTAAAATCCAATCCTGGGCCCCTCTGGATTCTTTTTTATTCTAGGCCCAGGTTTTTTTTTTTCCTAAATTTGCCTCTTTTTGGTGTTCATTTCTACCCCCTCATTAACTTTTCAAATACCATAAGCTACCTTATATACAAAAATTCAGCCACCTGACGATTGCATGCTGGTGTGGAAAATAATGGCAAGAAGGTAGAGTTTAAACTTGCATACAAAATTGAATGGAGGATCTATGTCCTATATGTCCACATCCTAAATGATACACATAGAACTTCACACAAAATTGTAGCCAAGGATTTTTTAGGGCATATAGTGAATAGCACCAGAAAAAAAATCAACCAATGTATTAAGTGTACATTAAAAACATATATAGTACGACATCCAGTATTATTAAACAGGGTTCACAGATTTCACTTATTTAATTTCAATATCCTCATATTAGCTCAAAGCGTTTTGAATGTTGGAACATCTTCATCAGGAGACCATGTAAACAGTCTTCATATAGTAGAACCCACTGTCATAAATCATAAGGTGTTATTATGGTTTGCTTGAACAGAGATTAACCCCCCCCCCCCCCGCCCCAAAGCACCTCCCCCCCAAATGTTGAGGGAATGTGGCTTGGTATGGATTTTGGGGGGGGGGCCCCATGCTATTTTTAAATACAATTTTGGCGTGGGGTCTGGTATGGATTGGGGGGGGGGGGCACACAATTTGTTTATTTTTGGCGTGGGATTCCCCTTATAATCCATACCAGACCCAAAAAGGCCTGGCATAGATTGGGAGAGGACGCAATGCTGTTTATTTCTTAATTTTTTTTGCCAGCAATTGTTTTATTTACATTCAGCTGTCTGTGGGGAAACCCCACTGACAGCTGATGAGTCATTCGTTGTTAAGAACTCGGTGGCCAGCTTCCCGTCCCACTCCTTAACAACCAGCTATTCACTGGTTGTTAAGGACCTTCGACTGCTGCTCGCTCCTTAACAAAAATGCTACCGCTCCTAAACACACTTGAATACACTCCTAAACACTGCAAAAATGCTGGTAAAAACGCTAAATATTAGCGTTTTTTTTATTCAGCATTTTTTTCAGCATTTTTTTAGGTGTCTAGTGTGCATGGAGCCTTAATCAGGACTAATCAGTTTATTTCTAACTATTATTTGTAAACAATCTAGAAAATTATGTAGATATGTTTCCACTTTGCCATTTTAGGCATTTGGAAAGTATCTTTAATAAATTATAGATTCTAAATATAGATCGGTGATAATAAATCGAAATCCATTTTAATTGCAGGTTGTGACACTATAAAATGTGGAATAGCATTTATGCAATGCACTGTGTATCCCAGACACTGGGCTATACATAAAAGTTGCAGAACTCACCGTTGGAGGACAAACAAGCTTTGCCTTTTGCCAGCCACTTAGAATTACATTTTCAGTGCTTCTTGAGCATTAAAAGCTGTGTGCTATTTTGGTTGCCTTATTTTCTTATCTAAAATTGGAAAGCAGAGTATAATTAAATGCACTTGAATCTCAAATGCTTCATCAGTAGTTGCCTTGTCTTTGAGTGGCATTCTGCTTAGGATATCAGCAACTAAAATCATGTTCCCAGGCTTGTAAATCTGTACAGTGTTTTTGTAGTGGTAGCATCATGTTTTGCAATCCAATTTCCAACACTTTTCATATGTTTGTAATCTGATAAACTGAGCTTCCCATCGCCTGTATATATGTATTTATGAAAATGTTCACATACAAATACAACTGCTCATTCTTTTTTTCACTGGGAATAGCTAATATCTGTCTCTATCAGTGACTTTAGAGGCATACATGACCAATTTCCTTTTTTGCAACAAAACAGCAAAGTCCTTGTTGGGAAGCACCATTTACCTGAATTGTCACTTAATTTCAGTTGTCAACAGTTAATGTTCCAACATAAGCAGTGAGATTTTTTTTATTTTGTCAAAAGCATTATCCCTTTCAGATGTCCACTTAAAATATTTATTTGTAATAAACTTGGCAAGGGTTAAAACCTTCTTAGTTAATGCTGTCTTTGAACTCCCAGAATAATATAGTTAGCCAGGAAGAGGAGCAAGGAGGAGTTCAAACCTCTGTCTGACATATCTTACATATCTTTGTTTTGTCTGCTTTGTTGTTGAAGGAAACAAAGTTATGCTTTGTGAGTTGTGAGAAGTGAGGTGTGCAGGAAAAAACCTTGTAGCACAGACTTCATGCTGTGGGCTTTAAAACCATGACCCCAACACTTTTACAAGGTCAAATGGCTATACCAACAGCCATTAAATTTCAAGAGGAGGTCAAATTCTATGGTCAAATTCTTGATTCTAATCCACCCTGACTTGACCCGCCTTTGCTCATTTTATAAAGGGAAAAGAGCATAAAATACTGCTTGACGATACTTAGTTGAACTTGTCACCTCTTAAAATGTAAAATCTTTGCCTTTGGATCCTGACCTACTGTACCTGAGTGGCATTTAAAACACACTATGCCAGATTTGTCACAGAGAAAAAGATGGCAGGAGGCTGATTCCAGCAGAACTAGGCAAAATCAACAGGACTCAATAACGAGAAAAGTACGAGGGACGTTCAAGTCAACTCGAGACTTTTCATTTTACAGGTATATATAAAAAGAGATGCTAGCATGGTACACCCAGTAAAATGTGCCAAATGTGTGTCCTATTACTGATAGGTGGCATACATGTCGCGGACCAGTCCAGAGACTGTTAAAGTGGTTGTAAAGAAAGCACAAGTTTTTTTTACCTTCATGCATTCTATGAGTGATGGCAATCCTTCGGGGGATCTCATCTATATGACCAGCCTGCTCGGTAATAGGATGCATAAATGTCTAGATACCATTATTTATTATATTATATTACCTCTTAATACCATTATTTGATAAACCAACTTTTCTCCCCGCCATTAAAGTGATTGTAAAGTCTCGTGTTTTTTTTTTTTTTTTAAATAACAAACATGTTATACTTACCTGCTCTGTGCATTTTGTTTTACACAGAATGGCCCGGATCCTCCTCTTCTAGGATCCCTCTTCACTGCTCCTGGCCCCTCCCTCCTGACAAAAGTGCCCTCGCAGCAAGCAGCTTGCTATGTGGGCACCCGAGCCAAGCTGCAGCTCTGTGTGTTGTCCATTCGGACACAGAGCTGCTGTTCGGCCCTGCCCCCCTCTCTCCTGATTGGCTGACTGACTTTGATTGACAGCAGTCAATGGCGCAGCTGCTGTGTCTCAGCCATTCAGAAGGAGAGTCCCGGATGGCTGAGGGAATCCTGGAATCACTGGATAGAGATGGGGCTCAGATAAGTATAAGGGAGGCTAAGGGGACTGCTGCACACAGAAGGCTTTTTAAAGCGGAGTTCCGGGCACAGAAATTATTTTTTACTGAACATACCCCCGGGGCAGTCAGGGCTAGCACATTCCACAATGGCTAGCCTCTGATCTGTCCCGGTTCGCACTTACCTTTTAGAAGAAATACTTACTTATAAAATTTCTTCCACAGCGTTTCCATCTCTGTTGTGGGCAGCTGAAGCCGGCGCGGTCCTCTTCTCTGTCTTCTTCCGCGTCTTCTTGTCCCAGAATGCACTGCACCGGCCCCTCTCGTCACTTCCGGTGCGGCGCCGCATTCCTAAACAGCTTCTGGGCATGCCCAGAAGCTGTTTAGCAGGGGAATGCGGCGTCGCCCGGAAATGATGAGCGGGGCCGGTGCCGTCGCATTGATTCCTGGGAGCTATGACGTTTAGCTCCCAGGAATCATCGCGAGGCAGGAAGTGACGGGGTGAGCCGCGGCTCCGAGGGAGGAAGCAGTCAGAGGTGAGTATTTACGATCTTCAATAAAAAGGTGAGTAAACAAAAAAAATAAAAAATAACTATCCAATTCCTTTTCAGGTGAGCTCTACCTAGCGGAGGGGCACAAAAAAAAAAAAAATAGTTTTTGTGCCCGGAACTCCGCTTTAAGACCTTCTGCCTTTACAACTCCTTTAAAACATTTTCACAGCTAACTTAAACATTCAGCCCCATCTCAGCCCCCTTATCCCACCAATTCTAACCTCCCCTATTCCGCAAAATGTTAAATTCTTTATTCTTTATTTTCTTTTTAGGTTATAATAAAGACATTAAGAGCCCATTCACACTAGCGCGACTTTTCAGCCTGACAAGTCGCGGTATGTCGCGGTCGATTGAGTAGTACAGGACCCGTTCTAATAGGAGCGACACAAGTCACTCCGACTTAGAAAAAGGGTCCTGTACTACTTTGGGGCGACCTCAGAGCGACTTGCATAGACTTCCATTATGTGAAGTCCCTGCAAGTCGTGCCGAAGTCACGGTGCACGCGACTTCACAGGTCGCCCCCCGAAGTCGGATTGCCTCAGTGTGAACCGGCTCTTAGGGAGACAGGAGACACTTTTTGCAATTATAATAGAAATATTTTTAAAAATAACAACATTATTAAAAATGTACATTTAGTGAGCTATTATTAGTCATTATAAACACGTTGTAAACATTTGTAAATCTCATAGAAATAAAAACAAAAATACGGAATATAGAAAAAATGGGAATACCAAGCAGGCAGAAGCTATTTCTTGGATTCTGTATTATATGAACCTTTTTGTTACATATGCTTTAGTCACTTTCTGAGTTTTTAGCATTGCAATTCACTTCAAAAACCACCACTGCATCGCTTTTTCTGACAGATACTTCAGCAATCACTGTGCTATATTATACATGAACAATGCATTCCGCATATGTTTCCCATCTGTTTTATGAAAGCGGGGTGGGGTCTGTTCTCATAAAGCATCACTAACAGCATCAAAGACAAAAGCTTGTGTACTTGCACATGAAAAGGATGCAGAACTTCAAAGAACTGCACTGAAGAATACAAATGCTCTCTGCGCATACATTTGCATATCAGATATTTCGATATCCACAATATTTAATGCTTATTTTTTTTTGCTGTCTACATGACGACCTCTTCTTCTGCGGAAACATGTTAAAGTGATTTCTCCGCAGGACAGAGAGCCTTTTCATCCTGATTGAAGACATTTGCAGATCTGCGTCAATGAGCTATCACTCATTAGGATGACTATAATCAACTTTAGTTGAATATATTAATCATCCTCTGAGCAGTTAGATCTGCTAAAGCAAAATCATTTCTTTTTTGGAGATGGCACATTAGCACCCTTGCTGGGAAAGAACATTCCTGACAGTCACCAGTTAACGAAAGATGAAAATATAGACCAGATTGCATTACGTGTATCTGTATAAAAAAAATGTATGTAGGGATTGAAATACATATAACAAGCAATTAACTTACCAGCTTGTCCATGTGTATATGTGTGTTATATATATTGTATATATACAGTTTATTGAGATATTGGGGGTTGTTTAGCCCATTGGTAGTAGCTTTTTGCAGTAAGTTGGTGCCAGTCCAAACAGCCCACTTTTATTAAACCAAATTAAAGTCTGAAAAAACAGTTGCTCACTCAGGGGATTTTCACTAGTGGAAACAAACAACCAAAAATACCAAGCTACCTGATTCTTTTCAGCAGCACCTCTGCTCTTGTCACTGGTCACTCAGACCATCTCACTCAGATCTCCTGGCTCTCTGGGCTTTCCTGGCTCACTCAGCCTGTAGTTACAGCTCCCTGCTGTATGGGCCCACTCCCGGCCTCTTAATAGAGGAGCACTCCTAGCTCCTTCACTCCTCTGAGACTTACAGATTTCCTCAGTCCCCTAGTCGTCCTGAGACTCTCTCAGTCTTAGCCACCTGGACTCTCCCAGTCCTATGGACATATAATCTCTCCTCCAACATGGAGTGTTTTCTCTTGAGTAGGAGTAGCGCATCTCGGTCTCCAAATGGGAGAACACACCTGGTTCCTGATGGGAGCCCTGAGCTTTGGCCAGGCCTCGCTTTTAACTAGTGTGTTCACCTGCACACTCACACAACCTGTAGGTCTCCCGTATGACCTGGACACAGAGTTTGAAACTTCTTCCCACCCAAATCTTCTCAAACTCTTCATGCTCCAGACCCTAATTCGGGAGAACAAAGCCTGGAGAAAACTGAAATGCCAGTTTTCTCATTTCAGGCATCACACTCCAGAGTTCTTCACTCTGCATTAGTGCAAACCTAATGTCGCTTTTGCCTATATTCACACAGTGGCAGGGTCTATCACTATACATATACTGTATATAGTGTATATATATATATACTGTATAGTGGGATTGTGCATAGTGGGTATGCTTCACCTAGGTTTCGAACACATTATTATTATTTTTATACAGGATTTATGTAGCGCCAACAGTTTGCGCAGTACTTTGCAATATAAAGGGAGACAATACAGCAACAATACAATTCAATACAAGAGGGCTAGGAGGGCCCGGTTCCTGCAAGCTTACAATCTAATAGGTAGGGGCTGGTGAAACAAAAGGTAGTAATTGTGAGGGATGAACCGATGAGGGAAGTAAAAGATTTGGTTCCTAGCTGTAGGCAGGATAGGCTTCCCTGAAGAAATTGGTTTTCAGGTATCGCCTAAAAGTGGACAGAGTTGGAGATAACCGTAGAGATTGGGGTAATGAGTTTCAGAGGATGGGAGAGGCTCTGAAGAAGTCCTGGGGATGAGCATGGGAGGAGGAGACAAGAGAGCTAGCGAGCAGGAGGTCTTGGATGGAGCGAAGAGAGCGGTTTGGGTGATATTTGGAGACAAGATTAGTGATATATCTCATGGCAGAGTTGTAAATGGCTTTGTATGTTATTTTTAGTGTTTTGAAATTTAGAGAGAGGTGGCAGACACTAAACGGTTGGTAAGGTGGATGAGTCTGGGGACAGCATTTATGATAGACTGAAGAAGGGATAGCTTGCGGAGAGGCAGGCCAATGAGGAGGGAGTTACAATAGTCAAGGTGAGAAATAACAAGGGAATGAATAGGTTGCTTAGTGGTTTCAACTGATAAAAAAGGGTATATTTTGGAGATGTTACGGAAGTAAAGTCTGCGCGATTTGGGTAGCGATTGAAGTTGGGGCTGAAAGGACAGGTCAGAGTCCAGGGTGACACCTTGCACCCTGGCAGGAGGGGAGGGACTGATGGTTGCATTATTGATCTTGATAATGAAGTAAGGGAAGGGGGAAAAATTATGAGCTCAGTTTTAGAAAGATTGAATTTGAGGAAGTGGTGTGACATCCATGCTGATATGTCAGATAATAAGTTATTAATGCAAGAGGAGACTGAAGGAGTGAGGTGAGGAGTAGGGAGATAGAATTGTGTGTCGTCAGCATAAAGATGGTACTGGAAGCCATTAGGAGTTTATCAATTGACCAAGGGAGGAGGTGTAAATGGAGAAAAGGAGGGGTCCAAGGACAGAACCTTGGGATACCCCTACACAAAGAGGAAATTGAGAGGAGGAAACAGAGTTATAGGTAACACTAAAGGAGTGCTGTGATAGGTAGGAGGAGAACCAGGAGAGAGCAGAGTCTTAAAGGCTTAAGAGAGTAGAGTTTTTTGAAGAGGAAGGGGTGGTCAACAGTATCAAAGGCTGCATAAAGGTCTAGTAGTAGGAGTATGGAGTAGTGGTCATTGATTTTGACAGTTAGTAGATCATTAGTGAGTTTCTGTAGGGCAGTTTCAGTGAAGTAAGCACAAGCCTGAGTAAGGGGTCAAGAAGGTTGTTGCCAGTGAGGAAGAAGTTCAGACAGTTGTAGACTAAGCATTCTAAAAGTTTTGATGCAAATGGGAGTAAGGAGGTGGGTCTTAAGTTGTTCAGGCTGGTGGGGTTCGGTAAGGGCTTTTAAAGTATGGGGGTAATCAGTGCATGTTTTAAATGGGAGGGGAAGGTGGCAGTAGAGAGTGAGAGATTGAAGATGTGAGTGAGGGAGCATAGGATAGAAGAAGAGGGTGACCGTAGTAGTTGTAAGGGTAACAGGATCCAGGCAGTTTTTTACAGTGTGAATGCATGCCGGAATTTTGTTTTTATGCCACAATCGCTCCAGTGAGTGGCTGTGTCTCTTAGGATTACTGGTGTCGTCAGTCTACCAAGGTTGTAATGGTCCAGGCCTGATACTTCATGTAGTGAGAAGAGCAAGAGAATACAGTATGGATGAAAGTGAACTGTTGTAGACAGACATGGCCAGGTGAGCCATGTCTGTCTACAACAGTTCACCCCTGTCACCCCAAGCGAAGGCAGGGGTAAGATTTTATCCTGGAGGTGGTCAGTTGCAGAGTAGAAAAGAGAAGGCTTAAAGTGGCAAAGGTTTCTGTGGATAATTTTTTGGGATAGGTGGTGGGAGACAAGGACATTGTTAAAGTGATGAGGTGGTGGTATGAGAGAAAAAGGGGGTGTCTGTGAGGTTGTAGGGGTGCAAAGATGGGAGAAAAAAGAATGAGGTTAAGTTGAAAGGTTGGGATGTAGCTGGGTTTTTAATATTAGCAGGGATGCTAAAATCACCAAGAATGATAGTACGTATTTCAGAGGAAGGATGTAGGGTAGCCAGGTAGGGACGTCATGAAGGAAGCGTCACACTGGTCCAGGAGGTGGATAGATCACTGCAATCCTTAGAGAAATGGGAGAAACAGACAAATGCAGTGTATCTCAAAAGAAGAGACAGATAGAGAGGGAGGGGTAGGAAGGACTTGAAAGGTGCTCAGTGGGGATATAAGCAAACCAACTCCACCTTTCTGTCCACTAGGTCTGGTTGAGTGAGTCCAGTGGAGGCCTCCAAGGGAGAGGGCTGCGTGAGAGGCAGAGTTTGATGATTGAAGCCAGGTTTCTGTGATTGCACGTAGGTTAAGAGAGTGGAAAACAAAAAGGTCATGGACAGAAGTGAGCTTGCAGACATTGTTGCTCCATACACATGGTGAAGGACTCCAGGGTTCCAGGCTGGAGTTGAGAAAACAAAAATATTGTAAGTGCTGCCAAAATAAAAAACACAAAATCAGCACTAGGGACATAGCTTACAGGTGCAATCCTCCTCTATCTATGTGCCTCCACCCCCACCAACTTAATCTTCTGATGCAGCAGGGTTAAAATAACTGTAAGTAGCTCTCACAGGCTTTTATCATGAGGGCTCGACAATGCCCATCCTTTCTACTTAGCTCCTCTATTCAAAGAAGCAGTACATACAGCTTCTATGAATGCAACAGGATCTATAAATGGAGGATTTAGGCCTTTCAATCATCTGCCCCTCCCCCATTTACAGATCACATTTCATTCAGAGAAAATGTGGATCAACTGCCAGTTTTTAACCACCTACCACCAAGGTAACATGACAAGTCAACATGTTTTATACATTACCACAGGCAAATCACATTGCAACAAAATTGTATACAACATATCACAGTCCAAGAAGAAAGCATGACAGACACTGCTTGCTTTGCAGCCTCTTTTTACCCTTGTACTAAAATATCTGATTGGACAAGTCAGCCCTAGGAGGACTTATCAGGGTTTTGTAAATAAGTCTTATAGGCAGCACATCAGAGGAACAAATTTAGAATCTGGAAAACATGAAAATGAGATTGTCATGCCTACTACTAGGGTGATGGCCAGGAACTATAGCGCTGTGTTCTTCACATATAGCAGTCCTCTTTTCCATAAGGCAAGCAGGTCTACCGGTACTTGGCTGCCCTCAGGTCTTATACACAACACATTAGTGCCTGGCTACGATGCCAGGGCAGGCACCAGCTAAGCACAGCAAACTGGTAATTGCCGTTGGCAAACAGGTAGAGCGACAGTCCGGGTTCAGGGCAGGCAACGTTCAGAAAGTAGTCAGGATTAAATCTGTGGTCAAAAGGCAGGCTGAGTTCAGAGAGAAGTCCAATCTGAGGTCGACAACAAGGGAATCCAAACTAGATGGCAGAGCTGGGATCAGGTGAAGGTAAAGGTCAAAGCACGGGAACAAGGCAGGCAAACAGGGAGCTTAAAGCATGGGTTGCAAACACTATCACAAGCATGTGCTCGTGCACATCGCTTGATCTGATTGGGCTCAGGTAAGAAAAAGGGCGGGTCTGGGGTGCAGCTGCAGCACAGAAAGTTTTTAAGGTGAAAAGCCATGAGGCTTTAACACCACTTTAAAACAGGTTTGGTCTCCACCCAAGGTTGTGTCTTCATCAATCACCCTGCAGGTAGACAGTGAGGGCCAGTTCAAACCACATGCAGTCCAGTGTGTTTTTTTTCTGCATCAAAAACACATTGATAGTAGGTTATATGGTTTTCAATGGCATAGTTCACACAACTGCGGTTAGTTCCAGTGCGTTCCAGTTCCATAAAAAAAAGTAGAACATGTTGCATTTTTTCTGCACTCAACTGTGCTGGAACATGGTAAAACGCATCAAAAACACACTGGGGCACACCTAAATGCACCAAAAATGCACTGAAACACACGTCCTCACCGCAGAGATGAGCAGGAAGACTACCCTGCATTAGAGCGATCTGAAAGCGCGGCTTGAAACGCTCATGGAATGCAGTGTGGAAGGGATGATGTCGAGGGCGGTGCAGAGGATGGTGTATGTGGACAGCTTTACCCCAGTTGCCTGTATACTTAGATGTGCCTGTTTAATCATCAACCATGTGAGTTGCTAAATGTTGTACCTTCATTAAATGTATCCATATTGCTACACTTAGAGGTGCATCTCTTCTCTTTTATACTCAGTTGTGACATGACGCTACTTGTATATCAGGACATCACTCCTTTATTAAGTCAAAATGTATAAAACAATGTTGATTGTCATGCAAAAGTCACCAAGTTACTCTCAATCTAAGGTTTTGCTGTATGCGATTACAGATCGTGATATTTCCAGTTTAATAATGCGCTGAGCAGATTGCAAAAGGGTCCTGTGCGTGTTTGGGTGCGGCTCAGGTGCGAATTCAGGCACAAATTTGGACCTGAATCATACCTGAACCGGTGAACAGACACAAAACCGGACCCTAGGCACGAACCAGCAGCCGCACATATGTGAACTCGGCCTGACTCATTTTTAAAAAAAAATAAAAAATCTCACCATAGCCTATTTAAAACTGAAACATCAGTTTTTAGTGGATGCTTTAGTGAATGGGTGTCCAACCTTTTGGCTTCTCTGGGCCACATTGAGTGTAGAGAAATGTTCTTGGGCCACATATAAAAGGCATATAAGTAATAAAACACTGCCGCGCCTTTCCCACGCTGCTGCGCCCCCTCCCCCCCCCCCCCCGCACTAATTTAACACAACTAGTGGATGATCCTCTCTGAGGCAGCCTCTGCCTACAGTTAGTTGGAAGCTGCTGTGGCCATGCCCCCAACTCGACTTCCTTCCTCCCCAGCAAAAAAAAATAAAAAATTGTCAGGGTGCAGTGGGCCGCTTTGCCTGCGGTTCCGGGCCGCATGCGGCCCCCGGGCCGCAGGTTGGACATGCCTGCTTTAGTGCTTATTCTCTCCACACCTTGGGTGTTATTGTAAGCATATTGCATGTGTTTTGGTGGTGCCTTAGCACGTATTTCAGTGCCTTTTTTAACCTGTTCCTGCCCGAGACATAGCCAAAAGACGGCTACAGCATGGGCCATCCATTTACGTCCTCCTGTGCATGAGCTGCCTGAGTACTCCCTGCAGGTTGCCCATCAGTGCCGGCCATCGATGCCACCCCTCAGTTCCCACCAGTGCCGTCTTATCAGTGCTGCCTTATCAGTGCCCATCAGTGCAGCCTATCAGTGCCTAGCAGTGCCCATCAGTGCCACTTTATCAGAGCACTTCAATGAAGGTGAAAAATTAGGGCTCTTTCACACGGGCGGTCCGATCAGATCCGCCTGTCAGTTTTTTAGGCGGATCTAATCGGATCCTCCATGCAGCTCTATGGGGCAGCGAGTGTCAGCGGAGGTCACCTCCGCTGACACCCGCTGCCATCCGCATCCGATCCTGTGCTGAAATCTGGACGGATGGAAACCCTATTTTTCCATCCGTTCAGTAATCGGAGCGGAGCGGATCTGATGAGAGCGGACAAGCGGTCCGCTCTCCTCCGATCCCCCATAGAGGGCAGCGGGTGCCGAGACACCTCCCTCTCCGCTCTGCAAGCGGAGACGGAGCTGTCATCCGCCCGGCTCAGCGGGGATCGCGGATCGATCCCCGCTGAGCAACACGGATCCGCCTGCGGAGGCGGACCGTGTGAAAGAAGCCTTACCTGTTTGCAAAATTTTATAAATAACTATTAAAACTGTTTTGTTTTTTTCAAAATTTTCAGTCTTTTTTTGTTCGTTCAGAAAAAAAATAAAAACCCCAGTGGTGATTAAATACCACCAAAAGAAAGCTATATTTGTTTGAAAAAAATGTAATTTGGGTACAGCGTTGCATGACTGCGCAATTGTCATTCAAAATTGCGACAGCGCTGAACGCTGAAAGTTGGCCTGGGCAGGAAGGGGGTTTAAGTGCCCAGTAGGCAAGTGGTTAAGCTTATGCATTGCAGAAGGCTGTGGTACATTGCATTGAAACGTGCAGCGCAAAGATGCAGCATGTCCTACATGTTTCAGCGCACACCAACGCGGATATGGGACATCAAGCTAATTGCCTTGTTTCTGTGTTGGGACTGCATGCCCCATGCAGCTGGCACGAATGGGCCCTTAGGCTGCATGAGAGTTAAAGAAGGTCTTTAAAAATCAATCTCTTTTCTTTTTACCTGGAATAAGAAATAAAGCAGCAAAGCATAACAGAATCAAATCCTAAATTTTCTCCTGAGTTGTCTGTCATATGTAATTACTGTAATGGCTTTGACACAGGTTTCTGAGAATTCCAGGAACAAAACCTATTTAGTAAGTATAATAAAGAACTGAAAGGCTGTGATTGCATATATCTGTAATATGAACATACCATATCTTTTGTTAAACATTCAGACTGTACCCTGCTTATAAATATTTTGGATTCAGCTCACAGTGAAAATTTCAGCATAAAAAGATTTATTCACTAAACTTGCAATTACTGAAAATAGCAGAGAAATTACATAGGACTCTCTTTCTGAATGTTTTTTTGTCATTTATTTTTTCAGCTCCCAATTGTGGAGAAATTGTGTGTTGTTTTTCTGTTTATGCTGATTGCTCGTTCTACCCCAGAAGTTTACATTTGAATGCCTGGCTTACATAAATAGTAATCTGAGGCTCTTCATTAAACTCACCTGCCCTATATATCGTGTAGAGGATGTATGATTCATAATGTATGTATAAAGGCATATTGAAGGCATATTTTTATTTGCGACATGAGAACAATTTAAAGCTCAGGTCCACCCAAACTGGAATATTTTCTGAAGGGTGGACTTGGCCCCATGGTTTAAGATTTTTGACACCTTGGCAGGGATTTACTTCTACTTGTCACTGGAGAGACAAATATGTAATAGTTACTATTTTTTTTCAATTAATTAATGTATTTATTTATTTTTTAGGGGGGGGCAGATGTTTTTACATGTTTTTTTTTTTTTTTTTATTACATACTTGTAAACCATTTAAAGAGGAAGTAAACCCTCCTCTTCAACTTTTACCTATAGGTAAGCCTATGATAAGGCTTACCTATAGGTACTGTAAATATCTCCTAAACATGTACCGTTTAGGAGATATTTACCTTATATGCAGCCAGTGACGTCACTGGCGCATGCGCTCTGAAGGAACGGCCGCTCGTGCCCTTCCTTCAGAGCCCCGTGCCGTGACCATCGGTGACGTCACCGCGGCTCCGGCCAATCAGATGGCCGGATGCTGCGATCCCAGAAGACGGGTGACTAGACATGTCACCCGTCATAGAGGTAAGCGGGTGGCCCGGCAGGGGCTCGTTCTAAGGTAAGTATTTGATAATGCATCGCATACTAGCTCATTATGTCTTTCTCTTTCACGGTGAAAGCCTACCTAAGCCTTACCTATAGGTACTGTAAATATCTCCTAAACATGTACCGTTTAGGAGATATTTACCTTACATGCAGCCAGTGACGTCCCTGGTACATGCGCTCTGAAGGAACGGCCGCTGGTGCTGTTCCTTCAGAGCCCCGTGCCGTGACCGTCGGCTCCCGCGCGCGTGCTGGGGAGTGACGTACTAGCGGCTCCGGCCAATCAGATGGCCGGATGCCGCGATCCCGGGAAGACGGGCGACTGAACATAGAGGTAAGCGGGCGGCACGGTGGGGGCTCGTTCTAAGATAAGTATTTCATAATGAGCTAGTATGCGATGCACACTAGCTTATTATGTGTTTCTCTTTCAGGTTGAAAAAAAAAAGTTTTGGGGGTTTACAACCTCTTTAACTACACCTCTCAATTAGTGCAGCACATACATTCTTTGACTAGTACATGTTTTATTATGAAACCAGCTGTGTGAATGGATGCTAATTCACTAATTTAGACAGCTGAAAAAGACATTACAAGTTTAATGGTTACTCAGCTTTTAGGGTAAAAAACAATACAGCAAAAAAAATAAAAAAATAAAACAGCATTTATAATTGCTACACAAGCCATTCTGTGATTTGATCAGAGGCGTAACTAGAACCTTCAGGGCCCCGATGCAAGAAACCATGAAGGGCCCCTTAGGCCCCTGACCGGGCCCTTCTCTTCAAGCCTGGGGCTCTTCCCACTGATCCTGGGGCCCTTTACTCTCGTTGCGGGACCCTTGCACAAGTTCTGCAGTGGGCTCCCTTCCTGACACCTTGGGGCCCCCCCATGGTGGTAGAACGCCAGGGCCCGGTCGCAAGTGTGACCTTTGCAATATTCTCAGAGGTAGATGAATATATATATCTTTATCTGGTGAGTTAGTTTTGGGAGATACGGTGGAAGGAGCACATTGGTGGCCTTACATGAGTGGACACAGAAGATAGAGTGAATTATATATTTTGGCACTTTCTTCACTTTGGGACTTTTAATCACTGACTGTCTTTTAATATTTTTTCACATGATTTTTCTATATGAATTGATAATTTATATTGATATTTTTATCAGTTTTTTTATTACATCAAAAAATGTATGAATTATTTATACCATTTTTGTGATATTTAAGAACGTTTGCTAATTTATTTTACACATGCACTTTTTTTTTTCTTTTTTTATTTTGCACAGTGTACATTACACTTAAGATCTTTTCAAGTTTTTTTACACTAATTTTACTATAATGCTCATTAATTTAAATTTTAGAGTTTGTGACAAAATAGCACTTTTTATACATTGATTATAAGTGTTTAGTCAACTGGAGAACGATACAAACGTGCGCTGATTATCTTTTGTTTTTTATATTCAAGGATGATCATCTGTCCCTAAGCCCATGTTCACATTGGTCGGATTTGACATGCGTTTTGACATGTCAAATTGGAACCAATTGCTGGCAAAGGCACCATCTGAATTGGTGTGACGCCATCTTTGCGGTGCCGCACCGATTCCCAAAAATAGTTTCTGTACTACTTTTGGTGACTTCTGGGGGCGTTTTTAATAGACATCTCTGCAGGAACCCACACAGATGTCTGTGAAATCGCCCCCAAAGTCGGACTGAAAATGCCAGCTGGAAATCGTGCAAATTCAGCTGATCTCACGATTTTAAACCGGCCTCAGTGTGAACCTAGGCTAAGGCTTCACACTGCACTGACATGAAAGTAGTACAACTTTCGATCTGAATTTGCCCTGCAACTTCAGTACAACTTTGATCCGACCTAATGTGACTTTTGACACTCTATGGCATTGAAGTCGTATCAAAGTCTAACCAAAGTAGAGCAGGACCTTTTTCAAAGTCGGACTGACTTGTGTCAATATGGAATTATTGATTTGTGCACATGGTGCAATGTGTGCAATGTGTGCACTCAAAGTCGGAGCATATGTCGCACCAGTGTGAACCGGACCTAATGCCCCATACACACGATCTGAAATTTGGATGACAGATCTTTCAACTTTTTTTGCTTGCTAGTGGCAAGTAGAAATTGAATAGGTTACTATAAGTTACGAAAATTCTCGTACGCCAGAATAAAAATTCAGAAGTGGTGTAATGTGTTGTAGTGTATTTGTATTGTATTTTCAGACAACAGCTATATTATCTAAATGAAAATCGTACGATCTGGTATCTTACAAGGAAATCTTTCATGCTTGCACCATTGGATATTATCGAATGAACTGTCGAGATCGGCTATCTAAAGCTGTGTACTAACGATCAGATTATCGTACGATCGCTTCAAAAGCGTTATTTTTCCTACGATTTTCGTATCGTGTGTATGGGCCCTAATGGGTGATTTCTGGCTGTGCAATTAGATCCAAACACTGATGGACAGCTGCGGCCGCTGCCAGACTGTCATTGCTTTGCAAAAGTTTCTGCGGCAATCCACACACTCATCTGGATTCCTGGCCATAGTTTTTCTTAACATGCTTGCCGCACCACATCCAATTAGGCCATGTGAATGAGGCCTTAGTCACACCTAAATACTTATACCCTTGTGTACAAGCTCTGCTGCTTGTATCATGATTATTTTTGTAAACTCTACTCCCACAGTGAACTGCAATTTGTGACTTACAGTAGTGCCGCTCTGTTTTTCTGCTGTCCTAGGCACTGGCCCACGAATACCTGTATGGCAAACAGAGCCATGACTATAAATTTTATGCTTTACACATTATACAGTCTTATTAAAAAGGAACATTTGTAATACCCCTCAACTATTTTGTCAAGATTTGATATGATAGGTCCTTGAGTTATTTAAATGTTTAGCTGTGAAAAAGTTTTAAAGGAGTTGAGAATGCAAAAGGTTTTTATATCTTAATGCATTCTGTGCAATAAGATAAAAAACCTTCTGGGTGTAGCAGCCGCCCCAGCCCCTCTAATACTTACCTGAGCCCCATCTCTGTCGAGCGACGTCTACGAGTCCCTTGGCCGTCTAGAACTCTCCTTCCTGATTGGCTGAGACAAAGCCACGGCGCCATTGGCTCCCACGGCTGACAATCAAATTCAGATAGCCAGTCAAGAGAGAGAGTGGGTGGAGCTGAACAGCTGAACACTGCGTTTCTTTAATGGAAAATTGCGCGGTCGTGCGACACTGTACCCCAAAAAAATGGATGTCCTTTTTTTCCCCACAAACAGAGCTTTCTTTTGCTCCTTCTTTTTTTCTTCTGTGATTTTTATTTTTTTGCGCTATAAACAAAAAAAGCGACAATTTGGAAAAAAAAAAACAATAATTTTCACATTTTGCGATATAACATTCCCAAAAAGAAAAAATAAAAAATCAACATTTTTCATCCTTTTAGGCCAATTTGTATTCTGCTACATATTTTTGGTAAAAAAAATCGCAATAAGCGTATTTTGATTGGTTTGCGCAAAAGTTATCTCGTCTACAAACTAGGGGAAAGATTTATGTCATTTTTATTTATTTATTTAATTTTTACTAGAAATGGCAGCGATCAGTGATTTTTAGCGGGACTGTGACATTGCGGCGAACAGATCGGACCCCTAACTGACATTTTTGACATTTTTGGGGGGACCAGTGACTATACTACAGTAATCAGTGCTAAAAATATGCACTGTTACTGTAATAATGACATTGGCAGAGAAGGGGTTAACAGTGTGGGTGATCAAGGGGTTATGTGTGAGCCTAGGGGAGTGTTTTCTAACTGTATGGGGGATGGACTTGTGAAATGATCATAGAGACCTGTGATCCTATATAGAAGAATCACAGGCGCTCTGTGATCATTTCCGAGAGAAGAACAGTCAGCTGTGTTTACAACAGCTGACAGTCCTTCTCTCTCAGCTGGGAGCAATCGCGGGTGTCAGGCAGCAATCCCAGCCCCATGGATCGGCATCCCCGCTGCCTAGTGGGGGCAGGAGCGCGCTGCCAGCGGCGTGCGCTCGCCCCCCAGCACCACACGCGCGACTGACGTAGAGCTATGTAGAGTAGAGTAAAACTGCAGTGGGCGGTTGGGAACCGGTTAAAAAAAAACAGACTTAACAATCACTTTAAACCATCCTGAGTATAGTGAAAACAATTTTACTTTCCAAATAAAGTCATTTCTCACAGAAAAAAATAAAAAACATTTTTTCTAGAAATATTTTAGAGCAAGTTATATCAAAAACTTCTCGCCCGCCGACAAATGACTGTGGAGCGGTGCAGCTCTTGTTCTGGGACGACATCATATGAGGGCGTGCGCGGGACCGCGGGCACGCCATGTTCCTGGGGCATGGCACGACCTTGATCTTGGCAAAGAGCCGTGGCTCTTTAGCCTTGTAATGTGTCCAATCAAAGCCGATCACATGTAAACAAGGAAGTGCAGTTTATCAGCTTTTCCTCTCTCACACTGATAAGCGGCATCTTTTCACGGGGAATACATGTAAAGGCAATCAGGGCAATGATCATCAGTGACAAAGAAAATGGCCTCTGCCCCCACCTATAACTGGCCTTCATAGCAAAGAACACATGGAAGGGCAACGCACATGAGACAAACAAAAATAAAAATTCCCAGTTCAATTTGCTAACCAGTTTGCTTACCAACAAAATTAACCTGTCTAACAGTTTGCATCAAAACAGAGGTTTAGTTAGCACACATTTGCAAATGCATGTGTAAGCTGCAGGGCCACACCATGGCACCCTGTATTACCTGCAGTCCTAGCTCTAGTAAATTTATGAGAATGTTCACCGTGGAAGCACACGCAAGCTAATGGATAGATAGGGGACAGGTGAGCCTGGAGGTTGCCCATCCCTCCAAAAGGTACTTGGTGGCATAATGGAAGCCCAGCCAATGGTATTACAGCAAAGGCATCCAGTATGTCCACTCACCAGTATACATTAACAACAAAGAAAATGGCCTCTGCCCCCACCTATTACTGGCCTTCATAGCAAAGAACACATGGAAGGGCAACGCACATGAGACAAACAAAAATAAAAATTTCCAGTTGATCATCAGTGCCCTGATTACAATGCAGCCCCAACAGTGCCCATCAGTAATGCTACTCTGTGCCCATCAGTGACACCAGTCTGTGCCCATCAGTGAGGCCAATCTGTGCCCATCAGTTATGCCAATTAGTGTTGCCTTTCAGTGCCCATCAGTGCTGCCCATCAGTGCCGACCTTAAGTGCCATTTATCATTGCTCATAAGTACCGCCTATCAGTGCCCATCAGTGCCACCTATCAGTGCCCATCAGGGCCGCCTATCGGTGTTCACCAGTGCTGCATATCAATGCCACCCCATAAGTGCCCCCTCACCAGTGCCCATCAGTGCAGCCTATCAGTCCCCATCAGTTAAGCCTCATTAGCGCACATCAATGAAGGAGAAAAATTACTTTAATTTACTAGATTTTCTGACTGACACTAAGAACAACTATTTTTTTTTTCAGAAGTTTTGGTCTTTTTTCGTTTTTTTTTGCAAAAAAATAAAAAACCCAGTTGTGATTAAATACCACTAAATAAAAGCTCTATTTGTGTGAAGAAAGTGATAAAAAATGTATTTGGGTACAGCAATGTATGACGGCGCAATTGTCATACAAAGTTCGAGACAGTACTGAAAGCTGAAAATTGGCCTGGGCAGGAAGGGGGTAAAAGTGCCCAGTATAGAAGTGGTTAAAGTAAGGCTGGCTATACATTATACAAATTTCTTGTACAATTTTGTTTTAGATTTACCAAAACCATATAATATGAGGTCAAACCTAAGCACTTTCAATTTAAATGCAATCAGGAAGGCCCCCTGCGTTACATAGTGTAAGGTAAATTTAAAGGAAATTGAGTAAGAAAATTGTATAATGCATGGCCAGTTTAAGGTAAAGTTGGATGAATTGTTTGTGTAAATTGTTTAAAAATGGTAAAAACTGCTTTACAGCAAATAAAGTTTAATTCATTGTGTTAATGGGGATTCGAACAGGAATGTTTTTGCATATTTCTTAATGTATTAATCTCAATTCTCATCTAACTAAGCTGATTTCTTCTAAAGGTTCTGCATAGCATTGCAATTACAAGTAAGGAATTGTCTGTGTGGCAGGAAATCAATCCTAGCACTTAGGTTTAATTAAAACACAATGACAGAAAATTAGGTGGCATATAAAAAAGCCAGAGGGGAGAAAACATAGTAAATTCAAACAGACACAAAGTACATGCACGGTTTTGCATTGCACAATTGCTGCATAATTATTAAAATGAGCACATTTTGTTTAAAGGAGAATTATAGTTTCATCAGATTACTGATCTGAGCAGCGGTATTTCTACCACCATAACAGATGTGTTTCTAATGGACAAGGAACCTACCTGTCCCATTCTTCTACTCACTGTGGTATGGTGGTCAGCAGGGTGCAGCGGCAATGCAGTAACTACATGTCCGTGAATTATGAGTGGTTTGAGCTGCTGTGCTCTTTGGTCCAATAGTAAAGACTACAGGCTGCACTGGCCGCACCATTATATCACCCCTGTAGTAATGAAAACTACATGGGAGATTAGTGGGCACAGCCAGAAGTTCCCACAAAGCCACTGCCTGATAAGAATGTACAAAGTTGCCCTGCATACAGAACATGGAGCTCTAATGGGGGAAGGGGTGAGGTAGATGGTGCTGCCTAAAATAGGTAATTATATAGCTGGGCAAAGACGGAGTTCCGGGCACAAAAAAAAAAGATCGATTGTTCACCTTCACCTGAAACAGAATTGGATAGTTAGGTTTTTTTTTTTTTTTTTTTTTTTTTTGTACTCACCTTGTAATTGTAGATCGAAGATACTCACCTATTCTTCACTTCCTCCCTCTGCACCGCGGCTCCGCCGTCACTTCCGGGCTTGCAATGATTCCTGGGAGCTGAACGTCATCGCTCCCAGGAATCAATGCGACGGCACCGGCCCCGCTCGTCACTTCCGGGGCGACGGCATGCCCAGAAGCTGTGGAGGAATGCGGCGCCGCACCGGAAGTGACGAGAGGGGCCAGTGCAGGCGCATTCTGGGAGAAGAGGACGCGGAAGAAGACGCGGAAGAGGATCGCGCCGGCTTCAGCTGCCCACAAGAGAGATGGAAACGCTGTGGAAGAAATTTTATAAGTAAGTATTTCTTCTTGCAGGTAAGTGCGAACCGGGACAGATCAGAGGCTAGCCATTGTGGAATGTGCTAGCCCTGACTGTCCCGGGGGTATGTTTATTGAAAAATGGATTCTGTGCCCGGAACTCCGCTTTAAGCAAAACCTGTAAAAATCATACTGTTTCGTACCATAAGATAAAACAGTGACTAAAAGTGCCAAATTAGTGCAAATGGTGATAAATGCAGAGACAACGGAATACAAATGATGTATCTTTCTCCAAGGGTTGGATAGAATAGACAAATAAATAAAAAGCCGTGGGTACAATGCGCAAAGAAATGGTTGAATATTATAACGAATCACAATAATTATATGAAGGTACAAAGTGCAAAGTGATCTCCAATGTGATCTATTGGTAATGGATGCCAATACATTAAGTGGCTAATGCTTTAAGGACCAAGTGTAGACCTTATAAATAAATAAGGTGACTGAGAACTGATAAATACTTTGTGCAATGTGATAGCTGTGTATTAAATAAATAATAGCAAGTAGCAATAAATATAAATGTAGACAAATATCCAAAGTGCAAGGTGATCTCCAATGAAAAATAACAATAAATAAAGTGACTGGTGCTATAGGGACCAAGTGCAGAACCATATAACTGGGGCAAAATTAATAGTGACTAAAGTGATATTTTCAATAATGGCTTAAAGTCCATTCAGTGCTAATTGGTGCTGTTTCCAAGCAGTGGGTGAGTCTTGGGGTGATCCGTTCCAGATGTGCAGGTGAGGAATACAATGTGCTCCCCTCTCAGTATAGATTATTACAATGAAGTGTTTACCAAAACGATACTTTACTATGTGAGGCTCTTCTTCCATCTATGCTCCGGATCCCCCTACCCCACTGATCCAATATTGATGCCCCTTGGAGCCACATCGAATGTAACCTACTTGAACGTGTCCTTGTCCTGGAGTGATGTCCTAACCAGATGATCTGAAACACTGAGTGGAGGGCCTTTCTTCCATAAGGGTATACACCCCAGGAGGGTACAACGCCTTCTACCCCTGTAGGGGTACAGTGTTCTGGTGAGTGCGGGCTATAATGTGCATGTGGAGGATCTTGCGAATACATTAGTGACATTCGGCTTAGATAGGAGATTGCTGACAAATGGGAGGTTTTTGAATGGGTTGTGGGGGGGGGCTGCAAAAGGCCTACAAGTATAGCATTCAAACTAAGATACAGTGCTAGAAGCTGAACAGTGTATTGTGAATTACTGGGGCCTTTAAATGCAAAGTGACTTTTTTCAATATGTGAACTTAGCCTTAAGGAAGAGATTGTGTGACTGGGGTGTATTTTTTAAAAAAAATTTTGCATAGCAATTTATTCAGAAAAAGTTTATGCACATTCGCTTTGTGAGAATGGCACAAAAACAACAAATGTTATTAGATGATTTCTTGTGCTGTTTGAATGTTTCTCTTTGATTTAACCACTTAAGCCCCAGAGGATTTGGCTGCTCAAAGACCAGGCCCATTTTTTCAACTTGGCACTGCTTGACTTTACCTGACAATTGCGCGGTCATGCAATGCTGTACCCAAACGAAATTTACGTCCTTTTTTTCCCACAAACAGAGCTTTCTTTTGGTGGTATTTGATCACCTCTGCGCTTTTTTAATTCTTGTGATATTAACAAAAAAAAGCGAACATTTTGAGAAAAAATGACATTTTCAACTTTGTCTTTTAAAAAATATCCAATATACTCAATGTATGTCATATATTTTGGCCAAAATGTGTTTAGCTACATGTCTTTGACCAAAAAAATCTCAATGAGCGTATTTTCATTGGTTTGCACAAAAGTTATAGTGTTTACAAACTATGGTGTAAATACTGGAATTTATGCAGCTTTTACTTTCTGACTGCCTATCTCATTTCATGAAGTGCTAAAATGGCAGGGCAAACCCCCCAAATTACCACTTTTTGGAAAGTAGACATCCTAGGGAATGTCCTGAGGGGCATGTTGAGCTCATTGAATATTGAATTTTTTTGTCACAGGTGTTTGAAAAATGACTAAAAAAAAAATGTTTTTTTTTTTTACACAAAGTTGTCATTGAAATGATATATTGCTCACGCATGCCATGGGTATATGTGTAATTACACCCTAAAATATATTCTGCTGCTTCTCCTGAGTACAGGGATACCACATATGTGAGACTTTTTGGGAGCCTAGCTGTGTACTGGACCCCTGAAAACCAATCACCACCTTCAGAATTTCAAAGGGAGTACATTTTTTATTGCATTTTCTCACTACCTATCATGGTTTAGGAGACCCTGAAATGTCAAGATACACAAAAAAAAAAAACAAATGACCCCATTTTGGAAAGTAGACACCCCAAGCTGTTTGCTGAGAGGCATGGTGAGACAACAGACAACTTGTTGGGGGGTAAAAAAGGCTGCAAACTGCTGATTGAAGTGGTCTACGAGGGGCCAAATTTTGTGGAGCCAGTCATATTCAGGGTCTCCCCGAGGACGACAGATTTCATTGTCGTTAAAATGCATAAATCGCAGAATTTGCTCGTATCTCCCCCTGGACATGGAGGCAGAGTACACGCGCATATGGTGAAGTGGGCTAGTGGACCAATATAGCCGCAATTCACTCATTTTGGTTATGCCCATGTTGAGGGAAAGGCCCAGAAACGTCTTAAACTCAGAAACCGTTACAGGTTTCCAGCTGAATTGTCTGGCAAGGGGCGAATTTGGGATGGCGGCGATGAATTGACCAGCGTATAAATTTGTTTGGTCCACAATAGATCTGAAAAGATCTTCCATGAAAAACAGCTCTTAAAAATGTAGGGGAATAAAATTGGCTGTTTCCATGTGGATTCCAGGTTGGCCAGTGAATGGGGGAAGTACAGGCGCTGTAGTATCAGTGGGTTGCCAATCAGGGAGGGCACTATGGGTTCTGCGGGCCTGTCTTCGAATACGCGGTGGCTGTGGGCCTCTACTTGTGTTAGCCACCGCACCAACTACAACTACACTTGGGATTCGCCAGGTCACCAAGTGTTACTGCAGTGCTGGTTGTACTAGGTCCAGGGTGTACTAGGCACTGTAATTGACAGTAATCTATTGATTACTACACTTGCCTGAGTGGGGTGGGGTGGGCGGAGGGTCTCTAAAGACATCACAGGAAGTGACGAAACGCGTTAGGTTGGAACGCATACCGTAATTACGTCACGTCAGGTGGAACGCAAGCCAGAAGCTCTCTTCAGAAGCCACTCTGCAGAGAGGATGTGCAGCTTGCTAGCTGACCGCTGACAGATGTTTTTTTACTACTTGTATACTTTTACCTGCTTTTAACCCACATTGTGGGTAATAAACATTAACCTTACTAAACCATCTGGAGCTTTTCCTTCTTCCACATACGCCTGGTTATTTGCCCCGGTGAGAGGAGGAACCCTGTACCAGCCCATTGTAAATCTAAAGGGGAACCCATCACGGCCCAGGGGGCAATTAAGCATGAGTGATCCTAATGCCATAAGGCATATAGGAGCCATTGGATCTGGTAAGTTATTTAATTTACCCACACCACGGTGAAACAAATCGATGTCACAGAATTAATGGATACCCACTTTTGAGCACCTGCACTTTTGAACCTACTGGATAAACACAATCACTCAAGGACTTTTATTATCTGAACTGTTTGGGCACAACAGTCACTTATTTGGACTTTATATATTATTCACTATATGTTTTTTTACTACTATTTATTGATTAATTTGTAATACCTTTTATTTAAAAAGTCACTGATGTAAATTGGGGCATTTATCATTTGTCATTTACTATTTGCCTATTTTAACAATTTGTTAGTGAACCACTACTTGATTTTACCACTAGGGGTACATTCAGCAAGTGCTGTAGCTAGCATTACTGTTAAGGCTAACATTTTAATTTACTTTCACACGCTATAACTGCTGCTGCACCATTTACTTTATTATAATTTTATAAATGTAAACATTGCTAAAACATTCCTTGGCGCGGGGAATATACCTTGGTATATTTTCCATACATTACCTGTGTATAGTGTGCAATTTGACAGGGGGAAGGGGTTAACTGGGGGTGATCAGGGGGAGATCAGGGGGTTAAATCTTTATTGGGAGGGTGGCGGATATCCTAACCCTAAAAGGAACGGCCGCAGGCGCTAAACCTGGTCACAAGTCACACTGATACAGGTATATAGGAAACTGCTATATACTGTATGCAGTGTGTGTTGTGACAGGGGGTGTAGGCAGGGCCGGCGCTACCTATAGGCGAGGTAGGCACCTGCCTAGAGCGCCCATCAGCCAGGGGCGGCTAACTGGCCGCCCGTCTGCCCGTTCTTATATACACACTGACATGACACCATCTCCTCTGTGCTCCGATCGCCGCTCTCTGAGCTGGCTCGGTTGTCTGAGCTCAGCAATGGGCGGCGACTCGGCGAGCGTCCTGTGAAGTGATCATCATGATTTATTGTCATGTGGTAGGGGTCATGTGCAGGCAGTGGGGCTAGCCTATTGGTGATCGCAGTATGCAGAGTCCCGCCTCTCTGCCTGGTGGGAGCTGTGTCTCCTCTGCTCCCGACCCGATCTCCTCCTTGTGACAGTCTGGCAGAGCAGATGGGAGACAAAAAGAGCAGGCTGCTGTTCGGCACAAGAAAAGGGGGCATCAGGAGGCTGCAGAGTTACTGCCTGAAGAAATTGTCTACTGGAAGAAGAAGAACTGGACTAAGTGTTAGAGCTTCAGATGCAAAGTAAGGAGCTCCAGTGATATCCAACACTTCACTTAATGTAGAGGTCACCCAGGAATCCCTTCATGCATGTTAGGATGTTTTTTTTTTTTAGTTATTACCTTTTCTGAAGTCTTAAAGCATTAGTAAACCACACTTTTTTTTTTTTAAATCCCCTGCAACTGACCATGCATAATGTGCTAGTATGCATTGCATACTAGCACATTATGATATACTTACCTTAGAACGAAGCTCTTCTGCCAGTGTTCTTTTCAGGTTCACATGCTGCAGCCATCTTATTGGCTGCTCAGCAATGACATCTCGCCTGCACATGACTGACTCACCGTACAATGCTCACTGACTGGCTGTCCTCACCGCAGACTGCTCATTGACTGACCGTCCTCACCGTACAATGCTCACTGACTGACCGTTCTCACCGTACAATGCTCACTGACTGGCTGTCCTCACTGCAGACTGCTCACTGACTGGCTGTCCTCACCGTACACTGCTCACTGACTGGCTGTCCTCACCGTACACTGCTCACTGACTGGCTGTCCTCACTGCAGACTGCTCACTGACTGACCGTCCTCACCGTACACTGCTCACTGACTGGCTGTCCTCACCGTACACTGCTCACTGACTGACCGTCCTCACCGTACACTGCTCACTGACTGTCTGTCCTCACCGTACACTGCTCACTGACTGGCTGTCCTCACCGTACAATGCTCACTGACTGGCTGTCCTTACCATACAATGCTCACTGACTGGCTGTCCTCACCATACAATGCTCACTGACTGGATGTCCTCACCATACACTGCTCACTGACTGACTGTCCTCACCATACAATGCTCACTGACTGGCTGTCCTCACCGTACACTGCTCACTGACTGGCTGTCCTTACCATACAATGCTCACTGACTGACTGTCCTCAACGTACAATGCTCACTGACTGACTGTCCTCACCGTGCACTGCTCACTGACTGACCGTCCTCACGGCACACTGCTCACTGACTGGCTGTCCTCACCGTACAATGCTCACTGACTGACTGTCCTCACCGTACACTGCTCACTGACTGGCTGTCCTCACGGCACACTGCTCACTGACTGGCTGTCCTCATGGCACACTGCTCACTGACTGGCTGTCCTCACGGCACACTGCTCACTGACTGGCTGTCCTCACGGCACACTGCTCACTGACTGGCTGTCCTCACGGCACACTGCTCACTGACTGGCTGTCCTCACGGCACATTGCTCACTGACTGGCTGTCCTCACGGCACATTGCTCTCTGACTGGCTGTCCTCACGGCACACTGCTCACTGACTGGCTGTCCTCACCAAGTCTCACCCCCCTCTTTCTGATGGCACACAGTAAAATAATACAAAAAAAGTGCCATTAGAAAAACAAAACAAAAAACACTAACAGAAAAACACTAACAGGTTTCCCTTCCCATTTTTGCCTAATGTAGATCATTTAGTTTTACTGTTTTTCTCTTGGGGGGGGGGTGCAAGCAGCTGATCTTGCCTAGGCGCAACATAGTCTGGCCCTGAGTGTAGTCAAGGGGGCGGTGCCAAGGGGGCAGCAAAATGAGGTTTCGCCTAGGGCGTCAAAAATCCTTGCACCGGCCCTGGGTGTAAGGGTTAACTGGGGGTTATCAGGGGGTTAAATCTTTATTGGGGGGTGGCGGGGACCCTAAACCTCCTTGGGACAGAAATGAACTTGCTAGCACTAATTCAATTCACAATCACACTAATACAAAATAAAGTAAACCACTATATTAGCTGTATATTAGTGTGCAATGTGACAGGAGGGAAGGGGTTAACTGGGGGTGATCAGAGGGGGATCAGGGGGATCAGGGGGTTACATCTTTATTGGGGGGGTGGCGGGTATCCTAAGTATAAAAGGAACCTTTAAACCTGTAAGTCACACTTATACGGGTATATAGGAAAATGCTATATACTGTATAGAGTGTGTGTTGTGACAGGGGGTGTAGAGGTTAACTGGGGGGGGTGATCGGTGGTTAAATGTGCCTATCTACGTGTGTGTGTGTGTGTGTGTGGGTGCTTGGTGCAGTACTCACAGTTTACATCCGCTCTTTCAGCTCGATGAATCCAAAAAGTATTTGGGAGGTGAGAGCGGGTCTATTCTGTGCCTGTGTTTACATGACACAGGCACAAGTCAGTATCTGATTGGGCAGGATCGATCAACAGGTCCAGGCCAATCATTGGCCTGGACCTGATGACTGATTGGTTCTGAACCCAATCAGATCATCAGTGGGCCGGGGGAGCGCGCCTCAGAGCGGCGGGAGCGAGCGATGTATTGATACGTCGCTTTGCCTGCAAGCGGCTCACTGCCGCAGTATATCAACGTTAAGCGGTCGGCAAGTGGTTAAAATGGACAATATCATATTTGGCCACTAGATGAGGCTAAGTATCATAGGAATTCGGTGACACTAGGCAAAACATAAACCCTTGGCTAACATGTACACTGCTCAGGTGAGCAATGAACAGTATTCTGATATGGGTGCCTGCTCCGGCTTCCCACCACAACTTCAAAGGAAAAGACTGGCAAACATCAATACAGAGCTGAGGCCAATAAAATCCTTTGTCATGATGCAAGACAGACAAAACAGGATCAAAGCGTTGACGCGTTTCACACCGACATATCATGCTTACTCATAAATAATGAGTAAGCATCAATTGTCCATGTAAAACGCATCAACGTTTTGATCCTGTTTTGTCTGTCTGGCATGGTGACAATAAAAGATTTCATCTGCCTCCGTGGCGGTGTGCGGCCAGTCTTTTCCTTTTTTGCCTATATATGAACCCTTGCCCTGTAAACAATCCATTCACTTTAAGAGCCGGGTCACACTGTGGCGACTTGTCAGGCGACCTGGTCGCTTGACAAGTCGCCGTGGGTCGCCTGCCATAGATTAGCACAGGACCCATGCTAATAGGAGCGACACAAGTCGCTCCGACTTAGAAAAAGGGTCCTGAGCTTCTTTGGGGCGACCTGGAGCGACCTGCATTGACTTCAATGATATGAAGTCCGTGCCGGCCGCTTCGAGGTCGCCCCGGCAAGTCGGGTCGCTGCAATGTGAACCGGCTCTTAAATAGCAATGGAAGGTAAAATATATGTGTTTATATTTATAAAAAAATAAATAAATAACTTTTTTCCCTTTTTTTTTTTTTTTTTTTTACAAGTGATAACATATTCTTTGTTCTTAGCTTCATAACAGGTTTAGAAAACCTGGGGTGGAGAAACAGCAGCACACTGACCTTCACAGTGAATGGATTTGAAGGGGAGGCATGACAGCACAAGTCTTGGCTATTGGAGGACAGGCAGGCTGTGCTCCCAGCACAGTCAGAAAACTGGGAACTCTAAGACAGATGTGCTCTCATGCCTAGTGTGGTCAGTTTTGAAATAGGAAAGCAGGGGGACTGGCAGAATCACCAGGCATTTCACACAAACAATCTAATACAAAGAGCACAGGATACTTTTTAACACAAGTACATGGCACACAAGACACATATTGGGAGTATGAAATGTTGGTGTAACATATTCTGTAAGGACATGGGCACAGTGTGTGAGCTACTCTTCTTTATTATAAAAGTGGATCAAAGGGGTTAATACGCTCCTTTCCTTTTCTCCACCTCCCACCCAATCTTTCTATTATAAAATGATTTAAGAGAACTTTATTCTCAAGATGCTTTCAGACCTAAAACATCCTTCACCCTGAGAGATATCTGAAGCAATCTGGATGAAGAGAAGAGGACAATCCAGAGCAATATAGGCTTCTTCACAAACCACGTTACTATGGCGACACTGAGCTTTATATATAGGTTATAGGCCATATATGAAAGAAAGCATACATTTTCTCTTCAATTTAAATTATGAGTTGTGTATTAGGAACTTTCATTCCTGGTCTGTCTGTAACTGGATAGATCAGCCTTGTTTTCAGCAATATAGAATTTCACATTTTACTTGGTAAATCTTAGGGATTGGGACAATCCACTTTAAGTACACATTTATCACCAACCAGCACCTACTTTTATTAGTTTTTTCTTGTTTTCAGCAATGATACTTTAAAAATAAAATTTACACTATATTACCAAAAGTATTGGGAAGCCTGCCTTTACACGCACTTGAGCTTTAATGGCATCCCAGTCTTAAGCCCCGTACACACGCAACGATTATCGGCCGACAGATCGTCCGTCTTTTGTTCAGAGTGGTGTTCTGTTGGTTGGAATGTGCCTACACTGCACACAAATTTTCTCGCCCGACAAAATTCTACTTCAGAAGTGATGTCATGTGTTGGTTTGCTTTCTTTGTGTTCTTTCTTCTCTGAGCATGCCCAGTCTTGCTCATTAGATTTTTCCCTGTCTAAATCTGTACTGACTGCACGAAAATCGGACAAAAAATTTATAGCCTGCACACCAGATTTTTTTCGGCCGAAAAGTCGGAGTCGGTTGTCGGAAGCATCATACTAACAAGCCGAAAATCGGCAGATCGGTCGTTGGACGAAAATTCCCTGCCGATTTTCGAGGCGTGTGTACAAGGCTTTAGTCCGTAGGGTTTAGTATTGAGTTGGCCCATCCTTTGCAGCTATAACAGCTTCAATTCTTCTGGCAAGGCTGTCCACAAGGTTTAGGAATGTGTCTATAGAAAGGTTTGACCATTCTTCCAGAAGCGCATTTGTGAGGTCCGACATAATGACATGGATGAGTGAGTGAGGGTGGAGGAACTTGACTGACCTGCACAGTTCTAACCTCAACTCGATAGAACACTTTGGAATGAATTCAAGTGGAGAAAGCGAGCCAGGCCTTCTCGCCCAACATCAGTGCCTGACCTCACAAATATGCTTTTAGAAGAATGGTCAAACATTCCCATAGACACACTCCTAAACCTTGAGGACAACCTTCCCATGAGTTGAAGCTGTTATAGCTGCAAAGGATGGGCAAACTCAATATTGAACCCTATGGACTAAGACTGGGATGCCATAAAAGTTCATGTGCATGTAAAGGTAGACGTCCCAATACTTTTGGTAATATATATTATATTTATAATAATATTTGGATAGGTTTTACAGCAGAAAGTAAAAAAATATTGTTTTTTTTTTGTTCACAATATTTAAACTTTTTTAGTTTACATAATAATACATAGAAATCCAGTGAGGATCAAATACCTCCAAAAGAAAGCTCTATTTGTGTAAAAAAATGATATAAATTTCATTTAGGTACAGTGGTTCATGACCACGCAATTACCAGTTAAAGTAGCGCAGTGCTAAATAGCAAAAAAATGGTCTGGGCATGAAGGGGTTAAAACAGTCCAGAGCTGAAGTCATTAACATACACATTAACCACTTTAAGACCGGAAGGATTTGCCCCCTTAATGACCAGGCCCTATTTTGCAATTCGGCACTGCGTTACTTTAACGGACAATTGCGCGGTCGTGCAATGGTGTACCCAATGGAAATTGAAGTCCTTTTTTTCCCACAAATAGAGCTTTCTTTTGGTGGTATTTGATCACCTGTGTGATTTTTATTTTTTGCGCTATAAACAAAAAAAGAGCGATAATTTTGAAAAAATATATATATATTTTTCACATTCTGCTATATATTTCCAAAAAAAGAAAAATTAAAAATCAAATTTTTTTTAACATTTAGGCCAATTTGTTTTCTGCTACAGATTTTTGGTAAAAAAAAAAATCGCAATAAGCATATTTTGATTGGTTAGCGCAAAAGTTATCCAGTCTACTAACTACGGGAAAGATTTATGTAATTTTTATTGTTTTTTTTTTTACTAGTAATGGCGGCGATCTGTGATTTTTTGCAGGACTGCGACATTGCTGCGGACAGATCGGACCCATAACTCACATTTTTTACACTTTTGGGGGTACCAATGACATTACTACAGTAATCAGTGCTTAAAATATGCACTGTTACTGTAATAATGCCATTGGCAGGGAAGCGGTTAACCCTGTGGGTGATCAAGGTGTTAAGTGTGAGCCTAGGGGAGTGATTTTAACTGTGGGGGGCGTGGGTTGTGAAATTATCACAGAGACATGCAATCCTACAGTGGGTACGGAAAGTATTCAGACCCCCTTAAATTTTTCACTCTTTGTTATATTGCAGCCATTTGCTAAAATCATTTAAGTTCATTCTTCTTCCTCATGAATGTACACATAGCACCCCATACTGACAGAAAAACACAGAATTGTTGACATTGTTGCAGATTTATTAAAAAAGAAAAACTGAAATATCACATGGTCCTAAGTATTCAGACCCTTTGCTCAGTATTTAGTAGAAGCCCCCTTTTGATCTAATACAGCCAGGAGTCTTTTTGGGAAAGATGCAACAAGTCTTTCACACCTGGATTTGGGGATCCTCTGCCATTCCTCCTTGCAGATCCTCTCCAGTTCTGTCAGGTTGGATGGTAAACGTTGGTGGACAGCCATTTTTAGGTCTCTCCAGAGATGCTCAATTGGGTTTAAGTCAGGGCTCTGGCTGGGCCATTCAAGAACAGTCACGGAGTTGTTGTAAAGCCACTCCTTCGTTATTTTAGCTGTGTGCTTAGGGTCATTGTCTTGTTGGAAGGTAAACCTTCGGCCCAGTCTGAGGTCCAGAGCACTCTGGAGAAGGTTTTTGTCCAGGATATCCCTGTACTTGGCAACATTCATCTTTCCCTCGATTGCAACCAGTCGTCCTGTCCCTGCAGCTGAAAAACACCCCCACAGCATGATGCTGCCACCACCATGCTTCACTGTTGGGACTGTATTGGACAGGTGATGAGCAGTGCCTGGTTTTCTCCACACATACCGCTTAGAATTAAGGCCCAAAAGTTCTATTTTGGTCTCATCAGACCAGAGAATATTATTTCTCACCATCTTGGAGTCCTTCAGGTGTTTTTTAGCAAACTCCATGTGGGCTTTCATGTGTCTTACACTGAGGAGAGGCTTCCGTCGGGCCACTCTGCCATAAAGCCCCGACTGGTGGAGGGCTGAAGTGATGGTTGACTTTCTACAACTTTCTCCCATCTCCTGACTGCATCTCTGGAGCTCAGCCACAGTGATCTTTGGGTTCTTCTTTACCTCTCTCACAAAGGCTCTTCTCCCCCGATAGCTCAGTTTGGCCGGACGGCCAGCTCTAGAAAGGGTTCTGGTCGTCCCAAACGTCTTCCATTTGAGGATTATGGAGGCCACTGTGCTCTTAGGAAACTTAAGTGCAGCAGAAATCTTTTTGTAACCTTGGCCAGATCTGTGCCTTGCCACAATTCTGTCTCTGAGCTCTTCAGGCAGTTCCTTTGACCTCATGATTCTCATTTGCTCTGACATGCACTGTGATCTGGAAGGTCTTATATAGACAGGTGTGTGGCTTTCCTAATCAAGTCCAATCAGTATAATCAAACACAGCTAGACTCAAATGAAGGTGTAGAACCATCTCCAGGATGATCAGAAGAAATGGAAAGCACCTGAGTTAAATATATGAGTGTCACAGCAAAGGGTCTGAATACTTAGGACCATGTGATATTTCAGTTTTTCTTTTTTAATAAATCTGCAACAATGTCAACAATTCTGTGTTTTTCTGTCAGTATGGGGTGCTATGTGTACATTCATGAGGAAGAAGAATGAACTTAAATGATTTTAGCAAATGGCTGCAATCTAACAAAGAGTGAAAAATTTAAGGGGGTCTGAATACTTTCCGTACCCACTGTATATAGCAGGATCACATGAGCTCTGTGATCATCCCAGGGAGAAGGACAGTCGGCTGTGTTTACAACAGCCGACCATCCTTCTCTCTCAGTGGGTGAACGATTGCAGGTAACAGGCGGCAATCTGAGCCACCTGACACCCACATCGGCTTCCCCGTTGACCATCGGGGGCGGGAGCGCGGTCATAGACCTACATCGTTTTGCCTGTAGGAGCCAGCCTGCCGCAGTAAATATAACGTAAGCGGTCCGGAAGTGGTTAACCAAATTGAGTCCAAAATCTCAGTGCTCTAAAAACAAATCAAGCAAAGTGCATACATGCAATGAAAATCACAGATTATTTGGGGAGCCATGTCATCTTCTGGTGTTGGTCCACTGTTTTTTTATCAAGTCCAAAGTCAGCGCAATCCTCTACCAGCAAATTCTAGAGCACCTCATGCTTCCCTCTGCTGACCAGCTTTATGGAGATGCTGATTTAATTTTCCATCAGGACTTGGCACCGCCCACACTGCCAAAACTACCAATACCTGATTTCATGATCATGGTATCACTGTGCTTGATTAGCCAGCAAACTCGTCTGACCTAAACCCCATAGAGAATCTGTGGGGTATTGGAGGAAGATGTGCCACCAGACCCAACAATGCAGACGAGCTGTAAGCTGCTATCAAATTAACCTGGGCTTTCATAACACCTCAGCAGTGCCACAGGCTGATCGCCTCCATGCCAAGCCACATTGATGCAGTAATTCATGCAAAAGGAGACCCGACTAAGTATTGAGTGCACACTATACTGTACATGAACATACTTTTCAGTAAGCCAACATTTCTGTATTAAAAATCAATCATTTTTTTTTTATTGGTCTTATGTATTATTCTAATTTTCTGAGATACTGAATTTTGGGTTTTCACAAGCTGTAAGCCATATTCATCAAAATTAAAAGAAATACATGCTTGAAATATATCACTCTGTGTGTAACACATCTATATAAAATATATGAGCTTCACTTTTTAATTGAATTACTGAAATAAATAAACTTTTTTATGATATTCTAATTTTATGAGATGCATGCGCGTGTGTGTATATATATATATATATATATATATATATGTATGTATATATATATATATATATATATATATATATATATATACACTATATATATATATATATATATATATATATATATATATATATATATATATGTGTGTGTATATAGGCGTGGAGTCTATTGGACTTGTCTAAGCAGGTAGTCAAGCCCTGGGCATGGACGGCATGGCTATATATTGTATTTATACACTGCTGCAATTAATGAAGTGGAAATGTAGCTGAGAGTTGTTTTCATAGTCAGCCAATATATTTTATTCATGTTTTATTCATGTAACAATAAAATATTGAAATGTAATATTTTGTTAATTTTTCTGTATGGATATGGGTGCCTAAATGGTCACAATTGCCCTTGGTTAACCATATCTTTTGATATAATGTTTGGGGATGTTGGCACCATCACAGTCATGAGTCACATCTCCAGCCTTTCATAAGTTAGCTACCACTCAGCTTAAAACCCCAAATACCTAACTGAAGTGTTTTTCACAGAAAGTGGGGGGGTTGGTTCCGAGCCAGAGCTTCACCTGTTAGGGACATTAGTTGCAGCCTCAGCTACTCTGCACACACCTCAGTTCCTGGCCTTCTAATGACAACACCTTCTTCTCTTAAAGCGGAGTTCCGGCCACAAAATCGACATAATCAATTTTGTGGCCATCCGCTTGCTTTTCTTCACCTGAAAAGGAAATGGATAGTTAGGATTTTTTTTTTTTTTACTTACCTTGTTATTGTAGAAAGAAATACTCACCTTTCTTCCACTTCCACCCTCGGTGGCCGCGGCCCGCGCCGTCACTTACGGTTTGCAATGATTCCTGGGAGCTGAACGTCATCGCTCCCAGGAATCAATGCGACGGCACCGGCCCCGCTCGTCACTCGTCACTTAGCATTCCCTGCTAAACAGCTTCTGGGCATGCCCAGAAGCTGTGGAGGAATGCGGCGCCGCACCGGAAGTGACGAGAAGGGCCGGAGCAGGCACATTCCTGGAGAAGAAGACACGGAACAGGACGCAGAAGAGGATCGCGCTGGCTTTAGCTGCCCACAAAAGAGATGGCAACGCTGGAGAAGAAATTTTAAAAGTGAGTATTTCTTCTTGCAGGTAAGTGCGAACCGGGACAGATCAGAAGCTAGCCATTGTGGAATGTACTAGCCCTGACTGTCCCGGGGTATGTTCATTAAAATTTTTTTTTGTGGCCGGAACTCCGCTTTAAGCCCACACCTTAGATTCTGCAGGGCAAAGCAGAATGGCCTTATGGTCAATTCACAGCAGACTGAAACAGCATCTTAACACTTCCCTCCTAGTTCTGCCATATGCACATATGTAAGAGGGAACTTAACTGTGGCCAGATTCGTCTTTATACATTCAAAGAGGAACTGGACCCCTCTTCAAGACTTGACAACTTGACATAACCAGACACTGTTCATGAGTCTAACATATTTTGCTTTCAAAGGATTGCTAATGTATCAGTCACAGAAAACACTGTTGAAAGCTACCAGTGATTTTAGTGGGACTTTTGCTAGTATGTCTTCCATAAACCAAAGTATTTTGATAGTCACATCAGCAACTAAATGTGAGTAAGGGAAGAAAACCATGTGTCTCAACAAAAAGATCTTTCACATTCTTAACAAAGACATCTTGAATCAGGACTGAAATAGACTATAATTGTGCTTTTTCTGAAATGCTCCAAAGTACAATGGCCTTATCAGAAAGTGAAATCCCATTTGCATTTAGATAAAGAATTATTAAGAATAGACAAAAAAAAAAAGAAGATGCCAAAATCTGCTATCACCCATTTTTCGGTGTAGTGGTGACAATTTACATTTCTTATCAAGGCGTTTGCCCGCTAAAATAGGAGTTGACAGCAGCCAATTAACCCAAATGCTCACCAAGCCACATGGGGCATATTTTTCACAAGCAGGAAATAATGTCTTCTGAGCATCGATGACATTTTATTTTTCTGATCTGTCTTCATACATATTTATAGTGACTGGGTGCTTTCACTCACATCATAGCATAATTCTCTGCATTTTTGATAGCAAATTATATTATCTACAGAAGAAGTGCATTAATACAATTTGCAAGGCACCACTGCAGTGTATAGTCAGCATCATACTTGCCTTTAATGAGAAGTGTCAGCTGCAATTTTCCCCCATTTTCCAACTGGACAGGAAAAGCCTAAGCATGAACAATAATACTTAGGTACTTGTAACTAATGCTTCCTGAAGCAGAAGTCTATAGTTGGGAAATGTACCAATCCCATTCCATTTTTTTAGAAGCAGGGGAATGCCATTTGATAATGTTGGTGTATGTTTCTAGAGTGTAGGGAATTGCAATGAACATTACGTTTAGCCAAGCATGTGACATAACAGAACACACTTTATGACCCCTTTCACACGGGCTTTGCGATCAGGTCCACTTGTCCGTTTTTCAGGCGGAGCTGATCGGATGTTCTATTCACCCCTATAGAGCAGCGGATGTCAGCAGTGACATCTCCGCTGACACCCGCTGCTATTTGATCTGATCCTGTCTGTGAAATCCAGATGGATGGAAACCCTATTTTCCATCTGTCTGGAGGATCGAATCGGATCGGATAGGATCGGATGAAAACGGACAGGCGGTCTGTTTTCATCTGATCTCCCATAGAGGAGCATGCAAACTAAGCAGAGACGGACCTGTCATCCGCCTGCTCAGCAGGGATCAGCGGATCAATCTGCGCTGAGCAAAACGGAGTCCGCCGGGTGGAAAGCCTGTGTGAAGGGACCCTTAATGTTGAAAATTGAAGAGCCTGGGATTACTAGCAAGCTGTTTGTAAAAGTAAAATCGTCTTTTTGTTTCCAAAAAAAACAAAACAGTTTTCTTCAGCCAAATGGAAAACAAAACAGTCTAAACTCCTGGTACAAAGAATCTAACTTTCGGCTCACTGCCTGTAAAACTTGTTCTTTATTAGGGTTATTCTTCACATACTTTGGGGGTTCAAAAGCTAGGTCACCAGCTGCCTATCAGGGTCCCAGTCACAGTAGTCCGCAAGTATGTCTGCCAAGAGTGTCCTGCTTCACACTACACTTTACAGACACCTGCTGGATGTTTCCTCTTGCCACGCCTCCAGTAGCTGAGCCTAATGTGTACAGGGGTCACCTTGGTGGAAGGTCGCAGGCCTCTGGGTCACCCCACCATGAGGTGAGGGAGTTCGGATCCGGGAGCGGAGAAACTGTAAGGGATTAGACGGAAGCGTAGTCACAAAAAAGTCTTCAGCCAATGGGAATCGAGAGCCAGGAAGGTCATAGCCAAAAGGGAAATCGAGAGCCAGGAAGATCCTCAGCCAAAGCCAGGTCATGCACGGAGGAACATGGAAAACAAAAGATAGCAAGCAGAGATGCACCTTGAAGCACAAACCCACAAGCAAAGGACTGCAAGCCAACAGGTGATATATATATCCTGTGTGCAACCTCATCACAAAGCGACACCCAGGAAGCAGCAGGAAGTGATGTAGCAATGTCCAAGATGGCTGCAGACAGGAAGGCAAGGTAAGACCTTGACACCTCTTCATTTTTAAACCGCCCTTGCAGGTGTGTCAACCTTTTTAGGACCAACGTTCTTGTAATCAGAGTTGTTCCCACCCATATTCTCTCAAAGGCTATGAATTCTGGACCCCATAAAATGACTTACCAATCTTGGGCAAACTGTAGGTCAGTTTACCCCTTTCCACCTGTAACCCATCACCCTACATGGGGGAGAACCCCTAAGTGCTCAACAACGGCATTCAAATTATCCCGCTTAAAGGGACCACAACCCAAATACCATGGCAATATGCCGGCCTTCCAGGACCCATTCCTTTTATCTTGTACAATGTGTTTTTTCACTTTCAAAGTGACCCAAACAATGCTCTATTTGTAAATTTTTGATGTGTAGAATTGTCATGAAAACATGATTCAAATTACTCTTTACAGCATACCTGAAAGAGGGACACCTTTTAGTACAGAGTATACAGTGTGGACCTTCACCCCTACCCCCTGTTATGCAGACCATGAGGAATTAATACACAAAAAAATCTGCTGAAACCCACTTTTTCACCATTACTTTATACTGGCTCTCAAAAACATGTAATATATTAGAGATTGGATGAAAAGTTTAATTCACTACAACACCTATTACAGTTAAATAATACAGTACACTTTTAGAGGTTTCACACATCAGACGAAAACAGGGACGGCTGAGAGGAATAGAGGAATTTGGATTCCAAAAAGAGGCACAGTCCCTTCAAGTAATGGACAGTAGGGATGGGCTGAACTACCCCCTGTTCAGTTCGTACCAGAACATTGTGAACGGGGGAAAAGTTTGTTTGAACATTCAAACTCCATTAAAGTCTATGGGACTTGAACCTGAAAAAACAAAAGTCTTCATTTTAAAGGCTTAAATGCAAGTTATAGCCCAAAAATGGGGACCTTGGTACTGCCCTGGGATATGTACCAATGCAAAAACATTTTTTTAAACAATTGTTTTTAAAGGAGCAGTGATTTTAATGATGCTTAAATAAATAAATAATAAATAAAAATGAAAAATTCCTTTAAATATCATGCTTGGGGGGTCTCCTTAATGCACTGGTTGATATATATACTGCACTAGCTGATATATTAACCACATGCTGCCCGCCCGCCGTCATATTACGGCGGAGCGGTGCGACCATTATCCTGGGCCACCGTCATATGATGGCGGCACTTTAAGCAGGGCAGGCGCGCGATCGCGTGCGCGCCGCCCTGCACTGCCGGTGTCGGGGTGTCCCCGGGACACCCCCCGTCACCGGCAGGGGGGAAACAGCCAATGGGCGTGGCTGTTTCCCACGTGATCGGCTGTGTTCCAATGACACAGCCGATCACAATGGAGGCGCCCACAAGATGACCGCGCATGCGCGATCGGGAGCGCGCAGCGCGGTCATGTCGGTGGCACTGTGTTCCGAACACAGCTGTCACTGGCGGTAGTAAACAGTCACTGACAGTGACTGTTTACTATGTGATCGGCTGTGAATCCATTCACAGCCGATCACAAAATGTAAACACAGAGCAGTAACTCTCTGTTACTAGCTCTCCTCCCCTCATACAGTTTCCAGTGTGAGGGGAGAAGAGCTAGAAATAGTGAGTTACTGCTCTGTGTACCTGCAAAAGTAAAATCACAGAAATAAATGTCCCCACACAGTCCTCAGCCCCCCCCCCAATTGCACCTGTCACCCAACAGTCACCTCATCAGTGCCCAGAAATTGACACCCATAACGTTCACATGGGAGCGTAGCGATCGCAGGCAGAATCACCGCGATTCTGCCTGCGATCCGGAAATCATTGCAAATCGCGGGGCGCCTGTGCGTTGCCCGTGATTTGCAATAGCACCCCAAATGCTGTGCGATGTTGCCGCCATTTCCGCCTGCCGAATCGCGGTAACATCGCGCAAACATCGCATGATGCCCAAAAAAGGTACAAGAGTTTCTTTGGGGCGTCATGCGTTGTTTGCATGATGTTACCGCGATTCGGCAGGTGGAAATCGCAGCAACATCGCACAGCGTTTGGGGTGCTATTGCAAATCAGGGGCAATGCACAGGCGTCCCGCAATTTGCAATGATTTCTGGATTGCGGGCAGAATCGCAGTGATTCTGCCTGCGATCGCTACGCTCACATGTGAACGTAGCCTAAAGTTCACCGGTCACCAGAGACTGCCATCAGTACCGCCGTGCACCATCGCCCGTCACCTGTCACCCACCGGTGACCATCGCCCGTCACCTGTCACCCCATCAGTCATCGTCATCTGTCACCCTATCAATCATCGTCACTTGTCACCCCATCAATCATCGTCACTTGTCACCCCGTCAGTGATTGTCATCTGTCACCCCATCAATCATCGTCACTTGTCACCTCATCAATCATCGTCATCTGTCACCTCATCAATCATCGTCACTTGTCACCCCATCAGTGATCGTCACTTGTCACCCCATCAATCATCGTCACTTGTCACCCCATCAGTGATCATCACCTGTCACCCCATCAATCATCGTCACTTGTCACCTCATCAATCATCGTCATCTGTCACCCCATCAATCATCGTCACCTGTCACCCCATCAGTCATCATCACCTGTCACCCCATCAGTCATCGTCACCTGTCACCCCATCAGTCATCGTTACCTGTTTGCCATATGCATGCAACCACTTACCGACCGCCTAACGACTATATGCGTCGGCCATTAAAAGCTAAATACTGGGGTTATGGCAGCAGATAGCTGCCATAACCCCGGTATTTTTTTAAACGGCGGGCGGTCGGCTTTCAGATAAGGGTGGTCCCAGTGGCGGATTCGCCGCGGAATTACCCTTACGGTGCAGGGGAGGAGGTGCCCCCCCGCCGCGTCCCAGATGTTTTCCCAGCTTACCGGACCCGCCAGCAGCGGAGAAAACTATCCGGTCCCGGATCCTCAGAGACAGGAAGTCGAGTGAGGGCAAGATGGCCCTCACTCGACTCTATGTTCTTGGAGGACCGGAGCTACGCCAAAAGTCGTTGCCTAGCAACCGGTTTAAAGGGCCGTTTTTTTTTTCTTTTTCTTTCTTTCCTTTTTCAACAATTTTTTTTTTTTTTCTTTTTTAGTGTAGTTGTGAGGTGTGAGGTCTTTTTGACCCCAGATCTCACAATAAAGAGGACCTGTCATGCCTATTTCTATTACAAGGGATGTTTACATTCCTTGTAATAGGAATAAAAATGATCAAAACATTTTTTTTTTAAACTGTGTAAAAATAAAAAAATAATAAATAAAATAAATAGGAAAAAAAAAAGACCTCCTCTGTATCTCTAAGCTGGTAACCTGCAGAAATTTTAAAATGTTGCCTATGGGGATTTTTAAGTACCAATGTTTGGCGCCATTCTGTGAGCGTGCGCAATTTTGAAGCATGACATGTTGGGTGTCTAATTACTCAGCGTAACATTATCTTTCACATTATGGAAAAAAAATTGGGCTAAATTTACTGTTTTCTTATTTTTTAGTTCAAAAAAGTGATTTTTTTAAAAAAAAAATGCATTTGGAAGACTGCTGCGCAAATATGGTGTGATAAAAAATATTGCAACGATCTCCATTTTATTCTCTAGGGTCTCTGCTAAAAAAAAATATATAATGTTTGGGGGTTCTAAGTAGTTTTCTAGCAAAAAAAAATATTTTAGCTTGTAAACACCAAGTGTCAAAAATAGGCCCAGTCTTAAAGTGGATAAATGGACAACTTTGTGAAAAGGGCTACTTGGATGTTAGGCGTCTGTATGTGGCTAGGCTGTGTAAAAGTGTTACACATGTGGTATCGTCATACTCAGGAGGAATAGCAGAATGTATTTTGGGGTGCGATTTTTGCTATGTACATGCTATGTGTTAGAAATATTGCATAAATGGACAGCTTTGTGTAAAAAAAATGTGTTTTCATTTTCTTTCCACAGTTTCCAAAAACTTGTGGAAAAAATTGACAAGTTCAAAAGACTCATTATGCCTCAAAAATTATACGTTGGGGTGTTTGCTTTCCAAAATGGGGTCATTTTATGGGGGTTTCCATTGTCCTGGTGCTCCAGGGCCTTCAAAATTGCGATAGGTTGTCAGGAAATTATATGTGTAATTTGTACTTGGATGTTAGGCCTCTGTATGTGGCCAGGCTGTGAAAAAGTCTCACACATGTGGTATCGCCATACTCAGGAGGAGTAGTAGAATGTGTTTTGGGGTGTAGTGGCAAGTATACATATGCTGTGTGAGAGAAATAACCTGTTAATACGTCAATTTGTAAAAAAAAAAAAAAAAAAAATCTTCCTTTTGCAAAGAGTTGTGGGAAAAAATTACAACTTAAAAAACTCACCATGCCCCTTATTAAATACCTTGGAATGTCTACTTTCCAAAAAGGGGTCATTTGGGGGGGTATTTGTACTTTCCTGACCTTTTAGTGTCTCAAGAAATGAGATAGGCCTTCAGTACATCAGGTGTGATCAAGTGTGATCAATTTTCAATGAATAGCACCATAGCTTGTGGAGTCTATAAGGCTGGCCATACACTATACAATTTTCTTATTCAATTTCCTTTAGATTTACCTTAAACTATGTAGTGCAAGGGCCTGCCTGACTGCATACAAATTGAAAGTGTTTAGGTTTGACCCTATATTACATGGTTTTGGTAAATCTAAAGGAAAGTTGAACAAGAAAATTGTATAGTGTATGGCGAGCCTAACTTTCACAAAGACCAAATAATAAACACTTATTTGGGTTATTTTTACCAAAGATAAGTAGCAGTATAAATTTTGGCCAAAATTTGTGAAGAAAAATTACTCATTTGCTAAATTTTATGACAGAAACAAAGAAAAATGCGTTTTTTCACAATATTTTCAGTCTTTTTTTATTTATAGCACAAAAAATAAAAAACCCAGTAGTGATTAAATACCATCAAAAGAAAGCTCTATTTGTGTGAAAAAAGGACACAAATTTTTTATGGGTACAGTGTTGCATGACTGAGTAATTGTCATTCAAAGTGTGAGAGCGCTGAAAGCTGAAAATCAGTCTGGGCAGGAAGGGGGTGAAAGTGCACTGTAGGCAAGTGGTTAATATATAAAATGCACAATCCACTAACTACCTGTCTAATCTCACTCCTATCTCGTCCACTAACACACTACACAGGGCTGCCATGTAAGCAGCCTTATATAGTGTGGGGCGTGGATTTAGCCTCTGAGCAATGATTGACTAAAGGCACCCTGCCTTTGTCCAATTGTGCTATGATTGGCCAAAGCATACAGGTCAGATGCATGCTTTGGCCAATCACAAGCACTTAATGCACTGTAATTGCGCAGTGCATTATGGGGCACTCATTGGCAGGTGAATTTCCCACAAAAAGCCCCATTTGTTCATGTGTTCAGCGAACACACGAACACCCGATGTTCGAGTCGAACTTATGTTCGAGTCGAACTCGAAGCTCAACACTAATGGACAGTATGAGTTGGAAGGACAGTTCTAAATACACATACAGTATGTAAATTTAATTTGCATACTCTGACCACTGCCATCACATTATGTCACCAGGACAGGAAACTAGGAAAAAATGTCCTCCAGGCGCACACACAACAAAAAGACTGACATAGGTTCTACCCATTCTAAACTCAATCCAAAACCAAAAAAATATTTGGCTGACTTAAAGTTGTCCTAAAGACTAAAGTTTTTTTTTTACCCTAATGCATTCTCTGCATTAAGGTAAAAAACCTTCCACTGTGTGTTCCCCCCCTTCCCCATCCCTAAAACTTACCCTACTCCAGTATTGATCCAGCGCTATGCCCAGCTGCAGGTCTTCTCTACCTCTCTTCCTGGTCTCACAGGCTTTGCTGATAGCAGTGGGAACCATTGGCTCCTGCTGATGTCAGTCAATCCAGTGTTCAAGCAAGCAGCTTGCTATTGGGGTAGACACAGTAGAGAAGGAGCCAAAAATGGAGGATCCCAGAAAAGCAGGTTCAGGGCAGCTCCCTGCAATACTATCACACAGAGCAGGTAAATATATACCTATTTCTTATTTTAATTTAAAAAAATTAGACTGTACGAACACTTTAATGGTAATATTGTTTCCTTTAGATTTAGGGACAATTATCATGAAAACTAAAGTTATATTCTGAATCTTTTTATTGGTTGGTTAATAAATATATTGATGGTATTCAGTGTAATAATGCCTTTTTATTATACAAGCCTTTATTTATGCCAAATAGGGCTCCATTCACAAAGCAGTATTTTCCTCTTTAAAGTTTGGGGTAAAATAGCTTATAGTGTTTTTCAAAAATTATGTTGCAACTCACAAACAAATGCTACTAAAATACTGCATGTAGTATTTAACAATAATAAAATATGTTAAAAACCAAATTTAAGCAGCGCTAGCATTAGTGAAAAATATACATCATGTGAAATAGATATAATCAGTTCATCAGTGCAAACTAAAATGTGCATGAATATTTCGAATAAAAAAATTATTAATATCAATAACAAAGTCCTTAATCGTGATCCAAATAAGGTGCTCAGGTGCTGAAGATAATACAAAGTGCTTCAAAGTGATAGGTGACCCCTCTCGGTTCCCCACTCACCAAATTGCTAGAATTTTTGAGCCTTGAAATTATATTGCACATAAGCCCTCTTTGCCAGGATCTCAAAGGTAATTTTCCATATAGCCTTGGATAAGGGTAGGTAGGGATCCGTCTCCGTTTCCACCATTAAAAAATAGAAAGGCCATGCATCGTGAAGTATGTTTAAACTATTTAATTGCTTCACAAGCCAAAAACATACTTACAAAACAAAGATTAGTATAAGCGCATATAACAAGAGTGCCTCTTGTAGGCAACGCTTGGCGTGCGTTCCACGACCAGGAAGTGCCTGACCGGAAGTGACGTTCCGTCTCGTCCGTAACCGGAAATTACGTCAACGCGTTTCAAGATCTTTGAAAACGCTGTGGAGGACGGCAAAACGCGTTGACGTAATTTCCGGTTACGGACGAGACGGAACGTCACTCACATATTCAGCTGACTCACATATTCAGCTGATCTACCAGTGCGGGTCTTAATTTAGTTTTTTCACAATAATAAAATATGGCCTGATGCCACCCATGACACACCTCCATCCCTAAATAACATAGAAAGTACAGTATTGTCAAATAGATTTGTGATGTTATATATAGTATATTATATATTCCTAGTCAAGTACAGTATTTCATAGAACAATACATGGTAGGTATGAAATTGCATCCTGGTAGTCCGACACGTTTCATGAACATTCGTTCACTTCCTCAGAGGTTGATGCGATACATAAAGTCTATGAAATAAAACAGTTTGGTTATGTAATAAAGATAGTAGATATGTTGTACTAATGCAAAACACTAAGGGGCCCATGCTTACAAATCTGTTGAAAAAGAAATCGCATGCTTATGTTTCATTGGCTGCCTCTGGAAATGTCTATCCTGGGAGCTGTGGGCCTGGGAACCACGAGGGCCCCACAGAACAAACAATGCCAAATGCAAGCACAAACCAACACAGTGTGGCATCCACGGTGATGGCTAAAGGAGACATACAGTGCCTTGCAAAAGTATTCCCCTTGAACTTTTCAACCTTTTGCCACATTTCAGGCTTCAAACATAAAGATATAAAACTGTAATTTTTTGTGAAGAATCAACAAGTGGGACACAATCATGAAGTGGAACTAAATTTATTGGATATTTCAAACTTTTTTAACAAGTAAAAAACTGAAAAATTGGGCGTGCATAATTATTCAGCCCCTTTACTTTCAGTGAAGCAAACTCTCTCCAGAAGTGCAGTGAGGATCTCTGAATGATCCAATGTTGACCTAAAAAAGGAATTTACTGTATATTCAAAATGTTAACACTAAGCTAGTATTTAAAAGGTAATTCGTGGGGAAAAAAAATCAGCAAACAAAGAAAAAACAATATAGCATATACAATTGCGAAACAAATCATTTTGTAATTGAATGTTATTCAAAAATTACCTTTCCTTTTCATTCTGCAGCTATTGTAATTTTTTGAAAATGCAATGCAATATGGCTACCAGGAGCTGTTCTGTACACAGAATGTGTACTGACCACATCCCAGAAACATCAATCCTGCTTGTGTGATTGGCTCAGATTTCAGGCATCCCCTGGAACAAAAATTAAATTTTTGGTGAAATACACCCAATAGAAACACGTCTGAAGGGATGCAGGCCCAGCAGATTTCCTCATTAGAGCCCTGGGGTTGCTACAGCTGATAGATACCGTATTTATCGGCGTATAACACGCGCCGGCGTATAACACGCACCTAAATTTTAGGGCAGAAATTTCAGGAAAAAAGCTGAAATTTAAAATAAACAGCTTTAAACTCAGAACATTTTTTTTAAATTAAATGTAGTCTTACCAGTGCGCACAAATGCAGCCTCATCAGTGCAGTGTCCTTAAATGCAGCCTCGTCACTGCAGTACCCATACATGCAGCCTTGCCAGTGCCCATACATGCAGCCTCGCCAGCGCCAGTGTCCATACATGCAGCCTCACCAGCGCCCATAATTGCAGCCTCGCCATCGCCAGTGCCCATACATGCAGCCTCGCCAGCGCCAGTGCCCATACATGCAGCCTCGCCAGTGCCCATACATGCAGCTTCACTAGCGCCCATAATTGCAGCCTCGCCATCGCCAGTGCCCATACATGCAGCCTTCGCCAGTGCCCATACATGCAGCCTTTGCCAGTGTCCATACATGCAGCCTTTGCCAGTGCCCAAACATGCAGCCTTTGCCAGTGCCCATACATGCAGCCTTTGCCAGTGCCCATACATGTAGCCTTTGCCAGTGCCCATACATGCAGCCTTTGCCAGTGCCCATACATGCAGCCTTTGCCAGTGCCCATACATGTAGCTTTTGCCAGTGCCCATACATGTAGCCTTTGCCAGTGCCCATACATGCAGCCTTTGCCAGTGCCCATACATGCAGCCTTTGCCAGTGCCCATACATGCAGCCTTCGCCAGCGCCCATAATTGCAGCCTCGCCAGCGCCACTATACACATATATCCACTATCCACTATACACAAAAATCTCCAGAAAACAGTGCCGAGGGGTAGAAGGGGCGGGCGGCGCCGAGGAGAAGGAAGGATGCGCTCTCATCGGAAGTCCCGGCGCCTGTGATTGACGTCGGCATAGGAGGCGGGACTTCCGATGACAGCGCGTCCTTCCTTCTCCTCGGCGCCGCCCGCCCCCTTCTAACTCTCAGCACTGCTTTCTGGACATTTTTATATATCGGCGTATAACACGCACAGCTACTTTTTCCTCCATTTTTAGGAGGAAAAAGTGCGTGTTATACGCCGATAAATACGGTAACTATGAAACCACTCCCATTTGACCCACTCAACACAGAGGAACAAACAATGATTTCTCCAGAATAACAAAAGGTAGGAATCTGCAACAAAGTTTGTTAAAATCCTTGCAATATACAGAGATTACCCAGAGGGGAATGTTTTTTTCTCAACAAAAGTGGAGTAACGCTTTGAATGGATTAGCCACATACAGTTAACAGAAAACACAATTTTTTAAGAAGTGGAAACAGTACCTCCTCAATATGCAGCCTATGTGTATTGGTGTAAGATCTCATTCACACTGAATGCGGCTTTGAAATTGAGCGACTTCATCTGAAATCCCACGATTTCAAAGCCTGAGACTTCAGGTGCAACTTGAAAGACATCTGAGTGGCTTGTTGCACAGATGTCTATTGAAGTCACTCCCGAAATTGCCAAAAGTAGTGCAGAAACGACTTTTTCAAATCGATTTGAACACTGCCATTGCCGACAATAGGGTTAACTGTCAAATCGCATTACAAGTCGTTCCGGTGTAAACAGGGGCTAATTCTTTATCGACACCACTACTATATGCAGTGCTGTCAAGGTCTTCATGCTGTAAACAGGTGGGTAGAGTCTGTCAACTAGTAGACCCCATCAAGATGTCTCCAGTATGAGCATGCAGTAGGTTCCAGCTATTGTAGTAGTTAGTGTTGGAGGATCACAGCATACATTACGTGAGGGACGGTTTGAAATGTTTTATTTATTGAACCATGGTGGCCTGAATTCCCCAATATTTTTTTTAACCTTTAAACAAAATTCATGTGTTCTTTATATAATACTGAACACAATTGAAAATCAGCTCACCTACAAAAAACAACTCTACTAGTCTACCATCAAAAACGATATTCAACCCCTTCCCCCCTTTTTTACTTTCCTGTCCCTTACCCCTCTTCCCTGTCCAGCCCTTCCTCTATCCCTATCCTGGAGTTGACTGGACAAATCTCAATCACCTTCTTTACTGACCCCTTACCTTCTTCCTACTTCTGCTACTGACAACTTTACTGACCTACTTTTGGGCAGGACCAGTGCTAGACTATTTTGCGCTCTAGGCAAGACCAAAAAATGTATTCTCTTACAGTAAATTTAAAAAAAAATTATATCAGCAGTAAATATAATATATACAAAAGCAGCAGTCTTGTGTAATCCCCAATATTATATATCAGTAGTATTAATATTGGGGATCACACAAGACTGCTGCTTTTGTACATATTATATTTACTTCCTATATATAATATTTGGGAATGGCCTGGGGATCACACTGTCTGCTGCTTTGTATACATTTTACAATTTACTGCTGATATAATAATATTGGGGGCACTAGTCTGGTCCCCATCTCTTCTCTCTTATGGACTGGTCTTACCTTCTCTTCTCAGCTCTATGTGGGACATACAGGGACTGACTGCGATGGGCTCCTCTGCTCTGAGGGTGGAAGAAGGAAATTATGTCACATGGAGGTGAGCCGCTTGCAGCACCTCATTGGCTGGAAGTGCCTGCCACCTGCCCTGGCATACTGCTGGCAGTAGCAGCCAGGCCGAAGCCTAATCCTATTCGCGATCTGGATTGGCGGCAAATATCAACCAATCCGGGTCATGCTCGCTCACACAGTCAGCACAGGTGACTGTAAGGCCCGCACTGAACACTAGTTGCACAGTGACAGCCATCGGCGGGCAACATAAATGATCCATCAATCCGCACGCACAGACAGAGCCGCAGAGTCTCGGGAAGCCGGGCCAGCATGCACCCTCCCTAGGCAACATTAAGCCCCTAGGTGGCAGTGCGCCCTGAGCGTCTGCCTAGTTTACCTAGCCGGAGCACCGGCCTTGCACATGGGTAAGCCCAAAAGGGTCTACTTTCTGATCATTCCACTCCCACAGGCCCGCAAAGCCCCGTCTTTTTCTGTCCCAAAATTTGTTAGGGTCTAACTCCCTCCTTTGAACTGTTCTTCTGGTCTATATGTACAGGTCCACAAAAACATCCACTCTTACCTGCTCCATCCACTTTCTTCTCCCCCATATACCTTTGCCCCAGAGGCATAACTAGAACCTTCAGGGCCCCGGTGCAAGAAACCATGGCCGGGGCCCTTCCCTTCAAGCCTGGGGCTCTTCCCACTGATCCTGGGGCCCTTTACTCTTGTTGCAGGGCCCTTTATTATGGTCCCGCAGCTGGACCCTTTCACAAGTTCTGCAGTGGGCCCCCTTCCTGCCATCTTGGGGCCTCCCCACCGTGGTGGAATGCCAGGGCCCAGTTGCAAGTGTGACTTTTTATTTTTTGGTATTTTAATTGTATTATTTTTTATCATTTTATTTTATTTGTTTACACTGTCACTGACTATGACTCTGTTCATTCAGAAAAGGAAGGAGCACACAGGGGCCCAGAGACAGCAGAACACAAGTGAACTGGATAGGAGGACTGGCAGGGGCAACATACAGAGAAACCAATCTCCTCCATTTTCTTCCTGCAGCTACAGGAGGAAAAAGGAGGAAGATGATTTCTCTACATGCTGCCCCCGCCGCCCCTCCTATACAGGTGTACAGGGGAGCTGCACAAGCCCCCTTGAGCATGGGGCCCGGTTGCAATTGCAACCCCAGCAACCTCTGTAGTTACGCCCCTGCTTTGCCCTCTACAAGTGTTTAGTACATTCCAGTTTAGAGGATACCTCTGTTAACACAGCTTAGCACTGGTGTCCAGTTTAATTCCCACATCCTATATCACTCCTGAAAAAAAGTGCTTTCCCACATTGGTCCTTATCATTTTTAATCCCGAGGTAGACTGTGCATTTGTATTATGGCAAGAGGATGCTTTGTTTTCCTCTCTGAACTAATACATATTCAAAGAACTAATACGTCTACTGTAGGTACAGCAATGTTCCTACCATGCAAATGATGAAAGACAAAAGTCTAGACATTCTTTTTTGGCAAGTGCACCCTATATGCAAACAACTTAGTAATGACCTTTATCATATAGTGTAAAAACTGAGACTATATACATTAAATACTGTAATACTAATCTTATAAGGTGACGATGCAGACAACTTTTTTTCTTTTTTTTGACAAAGAGGGAAGAAAACCTGTATTACAAACAAATGTCCATTGAAGTAAATGTAAACCTTTACTAAATAACAATTATAGCACATTATTTTGCTAAAGCACTGTGTATGAAAAACAGCTGCACATTTTTATATTTTATTTATCCTTTGTTACATTCTCAGCATTACTTATTTCCCGCAGCCTCCTTGCAGCCACTTGTTGCCATGCACTCTTGCAATGGGTACATTGAAATTCTTAAGGCAGGCTTCCTGATGGGGACAACAGTGGATAATGTCTCCATAATGTGTGTTGGATCAATCGATTTTTGTCTCCATTGGAAGCCTGCGTGGCAGTGTGAAAATGCAGGAGCATGACTGTAGGGCAGGGACAGAATAAGAACCTTAATGAAAGAACCACCAGGTAAAATTTCATAAAAGCTACAGATTTTTTAAAAAAATTACTTTTGAATTAATATTAGTAGGCTGGTGATGTGCTCTACAAAATAAAAAAATACAAAATATTAATATAGCATATGCAATTGTGACACAAGTCATATTGTCAAATAATTAAAGTAAGCCCCCACCTGTCCTCCAATTGGAGGAGATGGCGGGAAAAAAATGGAGGATTTTTTTAGGTGCCCAACAAGTTGTATAATAATTATTAATGATACAATGTTCTACAAATAAATAAAAGCATAATCAATTTATTGATACATTAAATGTTAAAAATAATCTAAATTATCAATATAGCAGTAACATTGTCAGACACATATATATTCAACCTGAATTAACGGGATAAGCAAGTGCAGATACAAGTGCAAAAGGATCTGGATCAATGCGTTTCGCCCAATTATGGGGCTTCTTCAGGATCCACATACATGATGTTAAATACACTCAGCCAGCATCAAAAATACAATCTAATATCTGCTTCAACACAGCATGGTCCCAGCCGAGACACATATATTGCATCTAACCTGTGACATACTTTAAAAACAAATAAAGATGGGCCAGTGAATTATTATTATGGGGGTATTCGCATACATTAACTTAAGTGTAAACAATCCTAGACAGCAACCATTCAATAGAGACTTCAAAAGGACGGATCTCCAGATGCACAAAGTCCAAATTTTTACACAAACCATCAAGTATCAGATGGAAGGGAAAGGGAGAGACAAATCCAAAATACCAGTGGGAACAAATGATACACCAGCAAGTGCTATAGCAGCCTCCAAACACGCCAGCCACATCAATAAAAAAATAATGTAAATTGTAAATGAATGTTGTTAAAAAATTACCTTTCCTTTTCGATCTGCAGCACTGTAATTTTCTGTAAAATGAAATCCAATATGGCTACCTGGAGGTGTTTTGTACACAGATGGTGTACAGGAAGCCCCCCAGAAATGTCATTTCCTGCTTGTCTGATTGGCTCACTGATTTTCCCAGAAGTCAGCACTAAAATACTAATCGCTTTTTTGGCATCCCCTGCAAGAAAAATGTCATATTTGGTGAGATACTCCCAAAGAGCAATCAAGTCTAAAAGGATGCAGACCCAGCAGCTTCCCTCATTAGAGCCCTACAGGTGCAGCAGCTGATTGATAATTATAAAATCACTTCCATACAGATGCACAGGGGCACAGACAAACAAACAGCTATTCCTTCAGAATAACAAAAGTTAGGAATCTGCAGCAAAGTTTGGTATAATCCTTGCAATATACACAGATTGCACAAAGGGGAATGTTTTTTTCTCTCAACAAAGTTGGAGTTACTCTTTAAACTAGTAATATATGTGCTTTTAGCAGGTAAACATACTATCACCAAAGAATGGAAAAAACTATTTGTATATAGAGCCATGAACACCACATATTTTCAAATGTAACTCCGTGAGAACCATACACTATATTTCAGGGGTCGGGAACCTTTATTTAATATTCATATTCATGGGCCGCAGCTATACAGTGAGTAGATGGAGCCGTGTGAAAGTGCCTGGAGTCCGGTTGGGAAGAGAGCAGAGCAGGCAGGTATGCAATGAGGCCCGGAGTGGTGAAGCACCTGCAGGCCTGTGAGTGATGGAGGTGAGTATAGGCCCTGAGAAAATGGCGACCGGCTGCTAAAGGCCTCAGAAGTGGATGTGATAGGCAGCTCCCGCGGGTCCCCGGGTGTCAGAGGGGAAGGAGATTGTGTCTGTCGGGGCACAGGGAGCGAATGGCAGGTCTCCTTACTGAGCGGTGATTGCCAAGGCCTTCAGATGCACAGCACAGGAGCCGGAGTCAGTACTGCGAGTAGGCCGCGGGGTCCGTAGCGCGGCAATCCGGTCACCAAGAGGGTAGCAGTGGGTAGCCCACAAAGTGTACCGTCGATGGGTGCAGAAAGCTCCTTGGCACCGGGCACAGCTACACGGATAGCACTGGATTGAGTGGTAGACGCGGCAGAGCTCTGGGACTACACTTCCCGCACGACTCATGTCCTAAAACGCCCGCTTTATTAAAGATTTGTCTGCGAGCCAGATGCAGCCAACAAAAGAGCCACGTCTGGCTTGCGAGCCATAGGTTCCCTACCCCTGCTCTAGAGCCTTCTCTTGCTTTCCCTAATACTTTACACTCAAGGGAACCCCTAAGGCTTTAAATGTATCCTTTTTTTATTATCATGACTCATGCCCACCCCCCCCCCCTTCTCTTTTTCTGCTATAATTTTTTCTTTCTACCTGTTTTCTTAGTTTCTCTTTAGCTGTAAAGCGAATACTGCATTTTCCATATTTTCTCTAAACTAATGGTCACCAACCGAAAACTGTTGTAAGTAATGATAACTATAATATTTTACAATCATTTTCATTTTATGTAAACTTACTATTAGCATGCTGAAGCTTGTACATGAGTTTAGTGATTTGGTTTACATATGCTTTTAATACCATGGGTTTTTAATTATCCAAGTTATAGAATATCTAGTACTATAAGTCAAAACAAATGGACTAGCTTGAAGTTCCATGCACACTTGGCTTGAAAAAAGCTGCTTCTACAAGAGCTTTGTGTTTTTTAATCTTGCCTGTAGAAGCAGCTCAAAGTTATCCTGTGTCCATGCACATTAGGACGTTTAGAGGTATACTTTAAGCTCAGTGTTTAGAGGCAGAAAAAAACCCTTCTGGAGGAGCTTTCAGGCAGAAAAAAAATGCCTAACACTCCTAAACACTCCTAAATGTGTTGTTTAGGAGCATTTGCATTTTCAAGTGTACATTAAAAAATGAGCAGGGGGAATGTTTTTTAAAAAAAATGCAAATGCCTAAAAACTCTCCTAAAGTCTTGTGCAATATGAGTTACTGTGAGTATTTTTTAGGCCACTTTTTCTGCCAGAGGTTCTAACATTTTTTTTGCTCATAGTGTGCGTGGTGAACTCTTATAGACTGCAAAACATTCAACAACAAGGTGTTCAGATATATAAGTAATTGGTCATACGAAGTGGGATGATCAAGGGGGCTGAATACTTGCTTGGTTAATAAACAGGAAAGAGGACTACAAACTTTGTTTTTGTTTTTTTCAGAATTAAAAACCAAAGAAGTGGCAAAGATGGTAATACTACTTTGCTGGAAAGTGCTACTGCTGGTTTTGCCCTATTGGCAAAGAGAGCCAATAGTTCCTCCTTCAGCATTTACCAGAAGAAAATCCCATCTAAGGGAAATTTCTGCAGGATCATAACTAAAGAATTTCCCCAATTTTATTTTTAACAGACTTCTAAAATATTTGGCTACCTTAAACCTTTTGCTGCCATGCCCTGTGCTCCACTTTTAAACTCAGCTGGCCAGACCATTTTTTCAATTTTTCTATTGCTTTTTTATTTTTCCCTTACAGCTTTCAGAGTTTGTAAAAGAACCTCCAAACCTTACATTTTCTGAAAGGACATAACCAGTAGAACAAAAATACAGTGCTACTGATTTTTAGGGCACAACGATATTTGCGCAAATCTTTCTTAAAACAATATTTTCACTAAAAATACACTAAAACATTATTAGCAGATAAAAACACAGCATTTCTTTTCAAATTCCCTACCAATATAAAAGCTAAGTTGTAGTAAAAAGCTGTAGTAAAAAGTTGTAGTAAAAAGCTGTAGTAAAAAAAAAAAAAACAAATATTTGGAGATTTTAAATTGCGCCTTTTGCAAAATGGTGAAAATCGAACATGTGCAAAAATTTAAATATCCAAATTTCTCTAAAAATCTGGAAGTTTTAATTTTTCACTTACAGCTTTCAGAGTTTGTAAAAGACCAGTAGATTAAAAAGAAGGTGCTACTGATTTTAAAGGCTCCGCCATATTTGCGCAAATGTTTACCCAATCTCTATTTTCAGAAAAAAAAATGCACTAAAAATCATTATTAGCCAATACAAACACAGCAAATTTTACAAAATTCCTGTTAAATTCCTTCCAAAATACAATTTAAACCTGTATTGAGTTAATAAATAACAAATATTTGTAAATTAAAAATGGCGCCTTTTTGAAAAATTGTGAAAATTAAACGTAAGCAAAAAATGTAAATAACCAAATTTCTCTCAAAATCTGGAGGTTTTCATTTTTCACTTACAGCATTCAGAGTTTGTAAAAGACCGCCCCCCCCCCCCCCCCAACCATATTTTTTCTAAAACCATAGGACCATTAGAATAAAAAAAAGATGCTACTTATTTTTAGGGCCCAACAATATTTGCGCAAATGTTTACCAAAGCAATATTATATAGCATACACTAAAATCATTATTAGTGGATTCATACATGGCAAAATTTACAAAATTCCTGCTAAATTCCTAATAAATACAAAAGTTAAAACTATATTGAGTTAATAAATAACAAATATTTGTACATTTTAAATTGCACCTTTTTGTAAAATGGTGAAAACTGAAGGTGCGCACAACAGTAAATAAAAACAATTTAATGTAAAAAGCTGGAGGTTACCATTTTTCCCTTACAGCTTTCAGAATTTGTAATAGACCCCTCAAACCATAGATTTTCTAAAAGCACATGACCTATAGAATCAAAAAAATGTGCTACTATTTTTCTGGTCCCTGCAATAATTGTGTAAATGTTCATCAAATCTCTATATTAACAAAAAATACACTACAATTATTATTAGTACACACAAACACAACATAACTTACAAAATTCCTGCTAAATTGCTACTAAAGCATCAGTCATATGTGGCATACCAAAGTGTATGCCCATGGAGGGCATGTTTTCCCACACAGGGATGCACAGGTATTCCGTGCATTGATGTACAGGTGGTCCCATTTATGTCAATTGGGATGCAACAGCTGCACAGGCATAGCCACTGCTCCCAATCTGACATCTTTGTGGGTGTGGATGTATGGCTCTGATTGCAGACAGTGCGAGCTCAGGGACATGCACCCGAACCTACATGGATATCAAATTGGGAGCAACGGCTCTGTTCCTGCAGTTGCTACATCCCAAATTACATAAATTGGACTGCCTGCACAGAGATGCACGGACACCTGTACATCCCTGTAAAGGTAAACATGGCCTTGCAGGGATGTACACTGTGTATGCTCTGTGTAAACAAGCCCTTAGGCCCCTTTCACATGAGCAGACCGATCGTGTCCGCCTGTCTGTTTTTTAGGCCAACATGATCGGACCACCCATTGTTCTCTATGGAGAGGCAAATGTAAATGGACATGTGTCCATTTACACCCGCCTGCATTTGATCCGGTCCGCCAAAAACAGATGGATGGGGATCTGTTCCCCATCCATCTAGAAGGACAGGCGGTCCGTTTCCATCTAAACTGCCCCATAGAGAACATCGGGATGTGTCTGTGTCCGCTCTGCATCAGTGGAGCGGATACGAACCGGTCATCCATGTGCTGAGCAGCCGGATCTGCTTGATGGAATCCGCTCCATGCGAAAGGGGCCTTATTATGTTTTTTACATTTTTTTACAATTATATTTTGATATTATTTTGTATTTTCTTTTATGTCTTTGGTGAGATATCACAGGTCCAAACAGACCCCTGATGTCTCTTTTTTGAAGATACAGTAGTCGCTTTCTCTGCAGCACATTACATGAATGAATAAGGAGTCTGTATAGAGTCTCCTTATTTATTCATCATAAACTGACACACAGTAAACTCAGTTTACTATGCTCAGTTATCTGTGGATACAGGAGCGATCTGTAGTGATCGCTGCCTGTGTCCATTGTAGTACATGGGGGGCTGGTGAACACATGTTTACCAAGCCCTCCCAAGCCCCAACCTTACCCGCTGCTGCCAGAACCCCCCCCCCCCCCCGCGCGCGCCCGCGCGTGCGCTTGAGCCTGTAAGCTTGCGGAAGCTGAGTGCTGGCCAGCAGCTGCAGGCGGCGGAAGGGAGAGGAGGGATGCCGGGGCCATTGCGGGGGTGATCGGAGTGATAGGGGGACATAGTGTGATCCCTTCTAAGCCCCTGCAGAAAAAGGTAGCCTTTTTTTACCTCTACGCTTCTGTCCTTACTGCCAAGTTACTTGAAGGGGGGGGTTGCTTATATAATCTGTTTCAGCTTTTAATGACAACCTTTGAGCCTGTTCTTCGTCCCGCCTGATGACTGACTTAAAAAAACTGACCTCTTTATTTAGAAGGCCTCACAAAAATGCTTCCATTGAGTCCCATATTATGTTTCTAGAGGCTGACCCATTATTTACCTCAAGAAAAAGAGAAATATTAGACATAATTTGAGAATGAGACTGAAAAAGAGGCAACCAAAATGGGATAAAATACCAAGCTGGGTAGGAACCATAGTAGTTACCAATAATGAATAATCCAAAATCCCCCTTGGTTCTATAGTAACATCTGAATCTCCAAACAACCCAAAATTCGTCCAAATTTATATTCGTACCAAAATAAATTGCACATGTCTATGCACTTTATACTTGGCAGCATTTTTTAATAATAACACATGGTTGATGTCAACTTCTACTGCCCTCACATCCAACAGGTCCAATGAGGGAGATAATCTGCCATATTTAACCACTTCAATACCGGGCACTTTCACCACCTTCCTGCCCAGGCCAATTTTCAGCTTTCAGCGGTCATATTTTTAATGACAAATACTAAATCATGCAAAACTGTACCCACATGGAATTTTTATCATTTTTTGAGACAGATAGAACTTTCTTTTGGTGGCATTTATTCATCACAGGGGTTTTTATTTTTTGCTAAATAAATGAAAAAAGACCAAAACATTTTGAAAAAAAAGTTTTTCTTAGTTACTGTTAAAAAACTTGCAAATAAGTAGGTTTTATTCTTCACTGATGTGCATTGATGAGGCTGCACTGATGTAAACTGATGAGGCTGCACTATTGTGCACTGATGGACATTGATGTGGGCTGCACTGATAGGAACAGATGAGGCTGCACTGTTGGGCACTGATGGACACTGATGTGGGCTGCACTGATAGGAACAGATGAGGCTGCACTGTTGGGCACTGATGAGGCTGCACTAATGTGCAGTGATGGGCACTGATGAGGCTGCTCTGATGAAGTAGCACTGATGAGGTGGCACTGATGGGCACTGATAAGCTGCACTGATGGGCACTGATGAGAAGGCACTGACGAGGCTGCATCGTTGGGCACTGATAGGCGGCACATGTAAGCTGTACTGATGCGAACTGATAAGCTGCACTGATGGGGCTGCACTGATAATCATGGCCCTGATGATCCAAGCACTGATTATCAGTGTAAATAATGTACTTGCTGTGCCCTCACAGATCGGCTCTCCTTTGCTCACACGCTGTCTCTGTATGAGGAAAGGAGAGCCGATAACTGGCAAGTCGGTTTACATTTTGACAGCTGTGATTGGACACAGCTTAGCACAGGGGTAGGCAACCTTTGAGAGATGGAGATCTACCTGAACAACAGTGAAGAGATCAAAGATCAACAGGGTGCACAGCCCCCCCCCCTTTTTTTTTAAATATATTTCCTAGCAAGCCCCCCAATAAAAAGTAAAGACAGCATGAAGAAATTGACTAAGACTAATGTTACTTTAAAAATGTTTACTTAGCCTACCTTAAAAGATAGCTTCAGTGAGAAATGCTGCACTCAGTTTCAGTAGGGCAGTGTACAGAGGTCAGTAGTATGTAGGGCAGTGTACAGAGGTCAGTAGTATATAGGGCAGTGTACAGAGGTCGGTAGCATGTAGGGCAGCGTACGGAGGTCAGTAATATGTAGGGCAGTGTACGTGGGACAGTGTAAAGAGGTCAGTAATACAGTATGTTGGACAGTGTACAGAGGTCAGTAGTATTTAGGGAAGCGTAGAGAGGTCAGTATGATGTAGGGCAGTGTACAGAAGTCAGTAGTATGTAGGGCAGCGTACAGAGGTCCATAGTATGTAGGGCAGCGTACAGAGGTCAGTAGTATGTAGGGCAGCGTACAAATGTCAGTAGTATGTAGGGCAGTGTACAGAGGTCAGTAGTATGTAGGACAGTGTACAGAGGTCAGTAGTATGTAGGGAAGTGTACAGAGGTCAGTATAATGTAGGGCAGTGTACAGAAATCAGTAGTATGTAGAGCAGCGTACAGAGGTCAGTGGTATGTAGGGCAGCGTACAGAGGTCAGTAGTATGTAGGGCAGTGTACAGAGGTCAGTAGTATGTAGGACAGAGTACAGAGGTCAGTAGTATGTAGGGCAGTGTACAGAGGTTAGTAATATGTAGGGCAGTGTACAGAGGTCAGTAGTATGTAGGGCAGTGTACAGAGGTCAGTAGTATGTAGGACAGAGTACAGAGGTCAGTAGTATGTAGGGCAGTGTACAGAGGTTAGTAATATGTAGGGCAGTGTACAGAGGTTAGTAGTATGTAGGACAGTGCACAGAGGTCAGTAGTATATAGGGAAGTGTACAGAGGTCAGTATAATGTAGGGCAGTGTACAGAAATCAGTAGTATGTAGAGCAGCGTAGAGAGGTCAGTGGTATGTAGGGCAGCGTACAGAGGTCAGTAGTATGTAGGGCAGTGTACAGAGGTTAGTAATATGTAGGGCAGTGTACAGAGGTCAGTAGTATGTAGGGCAGTGTACAGAGGTCAGTAGTAGGTAGGGCAGTATACAGTGATCAGTAGTGGGTAGGGCAGTGTACACAGGTCAGTAGTAGGTAGGGCAGAGTACAGCAGTCAGTAGTATGTAGGGAAGTGTACAGGGATCAGTAGGATGTAGGGCAGTGTACAGAGGTCAGTAGGATGTAGTGCAGTGTACAGAGGTCAGTAGGATGTACGGCAGCCATCAGAGGTCAGTAGTAGGTAGGGCAATGTACAGAGGTCAGTAGGATGTAGGACAGAGTACAGAGGTCAGTAGTATGTAGGGCAGTGTACAGAGGTTAATAATATGTAGGGCAGTGTACAGAGGTCAGTAGTATGTAGGGCAGTGTACAGAGGTCAGTAGTATGTAGGACAGAGTACAGAGGTCAGTAGTATGTAGGGCAGTGTACAGAGGTTAGTAATATGTAGGGCAGTGTACAGAGGTCAGTAGTATGTAGGACAGTGCACAGAGGTCAGTAGTATGTAGGGAAGTGTACAGAGGTCAGTATAATGTAGGGCAGTGTACAGAAATCAGTAGTATGTAGAGCAGCGTACAGAGGTCAGTGGTATGTAGGACAGCGTACAGAGGTCAGTAGTATGTAGGGCAGTGTACAGAGGTTAGTAATATGTAGGGCAGTGTACAGAGGTCAGTAGTATGTAGGGCAGTGTACAGAGGTCAGTAGTAGGTAGGGCAGTATACAGTGATCAGTAGTGGGTAGGGCAGTGTACACAGGTCAGTAGTAGGTAGGGCATCGTACAGCAGTCAGTAGTATGTAGGGAAGTGTACAGGGATCAGTAGGATGTAGGGCAGTGTACAGAGGTCAGTAGGATGTAGTGCAGTGTACAGAGGTCAGTAGGATGTACAGCAGCCATCAGAGGTCAGTAGTAGGTAGGGCAATGTACAGAGGTCAGTAGGATGTAGGGCAGTGTACAGAGGTTAGTAGCATATAGGGCAGAGTACAAAGGTCAGTAGGATGTAGGGCTGGGGTCAGGAGGGCAAGGTATAGGGGGTGAGGGGGAAACAGTACTGGGGGATCAGAGGGCATGACGCAGTGGGGGTCAGGAGGGCATGGTACTGGGGACACTGCTGTATTTTGGCCTAGGCCGACAAGGCCTAGGCCTAGGGCGGCACTTTGCGGGGGGCTGCAAAAAAGACGTTGTCCCCGCATAAAAAAAAAAAAACGATCCGCTCTGTGAGGCTCGCCTGCTTGTCTGTAGTGCTCCTGTCACTTTGCGTGCTGAGTCCCGCCGCATTGTCTGCTCCCCTGGTCCTTGCCTACCTCCCGCTGTCTCCTCCCACACACACAGTCTACTGTCTCCAGCTTTCAGTGAAGGGGCGGGCGGGAAGGAGGGCGCAGTGGAGGTGAATTGCTGATAATGTGAGCACCATCTGCAAGGCTTTTGTGTGCTTTAGAGTGCTCGAGTTTAGTGTCAGCATCTTCTGTCTGCTTCTGTCCCTGACCGTCAGCCCGCCCACCACCTGCATTGCATTAGAATTCTTAGCTCTGTGTCCAGGTTGAGTCCCGGCATTTTCTGCATCTTCTGTCCCCGCCCACCTCCTATCAGACCTGTAGTTAATGGTCTAGGGAAGTGCTATACGTGGTGGGCGGGCCAGTGGGCGGGGATAGAGGCCGGCAGAAGATGAAGAAAATGTCGGGACTCATGGCAGAGCTAAGGATACTAAAGCAATGCAGGTGGAGGACACTCAGATGGGGATAGAAGCCGACAGAAGATGCCCAGATTAAACCCAAGAACTATGATGAATTACAGGTACAATGCAGGGATGTTCTGCTCTTTTCAGCTGAGCACTGTGCATATGATTAATAAATAGGGGAGTACTCAGCAGAAGTATTTTATAAAGTGACTTTGTACAGCTATTAAGTGAAATATGTTGGAGGCACCTTGCTGTATGTATTTTCCTTTTAGGTGACTATTATGTCAGCTTCACACTAATGTGTTTGCTGTGACTCACATTTGCGCAGGCACAGCAGCACATTCATTTAAATGGACTACTGTACCTGCAGGAAACAGGTCCCTGCACCTTTATGGAAACGCAGCCGCAGGGAAATCGCATGGTGCAAAAGCACCATGTAATGTCCCGCACCAAAAAATGTGCTGCATTTTCAGATGTGTGGGGGGTGCCAATAAGAATAAATGGCAGCCTTGTGCATCTGTAAAAGAGCAGGGAATTTTTCCTGCAGGTGGTTGTGGGTGCGGGAATAGGTGCCATTTACACGCTGTCCCGCACATGCAACCACCTGTAACAGTGTGAACCTAGCCATGGGCTCATTAACACTTGCGGTTGGCGGGCAATAAAACATGCTGCTGAGCCTCATAATACAGCTCCCTATCACTCCTGCCATTTAAGCTACAGAGGCAGCAGCTAGAGGTTTACAGATGCCACTGCTGCAATATTTTGATTTGCAGCAGTGGCAGGAATTATACCGCCCGTCGCTTTCAGCATGCACTACCATCTGCTGAAGGCAACCTGTTCAAGTGAATGGGGACACACTGCATCCTCCCCGGAACTGCGTGCAATGCCTCAGTCTCAGCGCAGTGCCACTATAGAGTGAGGGCAGACTGTCTTATCATGTGACATATCACATGACTGGAGACAAGACGACAGAGAAGCTGCCTTCACTTCTAGCGGGTGTCACACTGACACCGAGATGTGAACTGTGAATACACATGGGGGGGGGGGCGCAGTTTGCCATCTTTGCCCAGGGCGCAGGATGGCCTTGTCCCAGCACTGAGGGGCGTACATACTTGCCAGAGAGGGAGGGAGGGACTGTTGCCCCCATAGAGTGGCAGTGAGTGGCCAGATGGGCTGCACTTCAATGAGTGGGTGGGGCGGAGCCTAATGCTCCACCTACCCACCCTCCGCGCGGTGTGTAAGAGGGACTAACTTCTCCCCGCGGCGGGGTCTATCTATGTCGAGGAGGAGGAGAGAGAGGAGGAAAAGGGAACCCCCAACCAGGTCAGGACATCCGACAGCAGGTAGGAATCATGATTTTAGGTTACCACCCACTGCTATTGCTACAATGAAATTAATAATTCCATTACATTTTTGCATTAAATATATTTTCCACAAATATAGAGCACTTTGCAGTACATGAACTTTCACTGCATGTGAACTGTTAAATGAGTTTGCATTGGTTTCAGCGTGTACAAAAGTGCTCCATGCATGCTGAAATCAATGCAAACTCATTTAACAGTTCACATGCAGTGAAAGTTCATGTACTGCAAAGTGCTCCAAGCTTTAACCACTTCTGGACTGGAAGATTTCCCCCCTTAATGACCAGGCCATCTTTTGCAATTCAGGACTGCATTACTTTTAACTGACAATTGCGCAGTCGTGTGACGCTGTACCCTAAAAAAATCGATGTTCTTTTTTTTTCCCCACAAATAGAGCTTTCTTTTGGTGGTATTGGATCACCTCTGCAATTTTTATTAATTTTTGTTATTAAAAATTAAAAAATCTAAATTTTTTATTTCATTTATTTAATTTGTTTTCTGCTACATATTTTTGGTAAAAAAAAATCCCAATAAGCGTATTTTGATTGGTTTGCACAAAAGTTATCACCTCTACAAACTAGGAGAAAGATTTATGTCATTTTTATTTATTTCATTTCTTTTTTACTAGTAATGGCGGCAATTTGCGATTTTTAGCGGGACTGCAGCAGACAGATCGAACCCCTAACTGACATTTTTGACACTTTTGGGAGTACCAGTGACATTACTGCAGTAATCAGTGCTATAAATATGCACTGTTACTGTCAAAATGACACTGGCAGGGAAGGGGTTAACCCAGGGGTGATCAAGGGGTTAAATGTGAGCCTAGGGGGTGTTTTCTAACTGTATGGGGGGGAACTTGTGAAATTACCACAGAGACATGCGATCCTAAATAGGAGGATCACATGCTCTCTGTGATCATTTCAGAGAGAACAACAGTCTGCCGCGTGTACAACAGTTGACCGTTCTTCTCTCTCAGCGTGGAGCGATCGAGCGGGCTCGGCGGCAATTGCAGCCACCGGCCCTGTGGATTGGCATCCCCGCTGGCGGGTCTGAAACATGAAGGGGTGTGGCCTTCACAGGAAGGGGTGGGTCGTAGTTAAATTAGGGGGTGCACGAGTTTAGTCAGGCCTAGGGCAGCACAAAACCTAAATACACCACTGACTGGGGGGGTCAGGAGAGCACGTTACTGGAAGGTCAGGCAGGTACAGTACAGGGGGATCAGGACAGCTTGGGTGTCAAGAGGGCATGACACTTGTGTGAGGGTATGATACTAGGGGGTTTCAGGAGGGCACAATACTGGGGGATCAGGAGCGCTGAGATGTCAGAAGGGCATGGTGCTGGGGGATCAGAGGGCTGGGATGTCAAGAGGGCATGGTGCTGGGGCTCAGAAGGGTATGGTATTGGGGGGTCAGAAGTGAATGGCGTTGGTGGGTCAGGAGGGCACGGTGTTGGGGCATCAGGAGGGCTGGGTGTCAGGATGTCAGGATGTCTGGTTGTCAGGAGGGTGCTGGGGCATTAGGAGGGCTGGGTGTCAAGAGGGTGCTGGGGCATTAGGAGGACTGGGTGTCAGGACAGCTGGGTGTCAGAAGGGCTGGGTGTCAGAAGGCCTTGGAGTCAGGATGGCTAGGTGTCAGGATGACTGTGTGTCAGGATGGCTGGGTGTCAGGAAGGCTGGTTGTCAGGAAGGCTGGGTGCTGGACATCAGGAGAGCTGGGTGTCAGGATGGTTGGGTGTCAGGAGGGCTGGGTGCTGGGCATCAGGAGGGCTGGGTCCTGGGCATCAGGAGGGCTTGGTGTCAGGATGTCTGGTTGTCAGGAGGGTGCTGGGGCATTAGGAGGGCTGGGTGTCAGGACAGCTGGGTGTGAGGAGGACTGGGTGTCAGAAGTCCTGGCTGTCAGGGGGGCTTTGTGTCAGGATGACTGAGTGTTAGGAGAGCTGGGTGTCAGGATGGTGGCTGGGTGTCAGGAGGGCTGCTTGCTGGGCATCAGGAGGCCTGGGCATCAGGAGGGCTGGGCATCAGGAGGGCTGGGCATCAGGAGGGCTGGACCTCAGGAGGGCTGGGTGTCAGGATGGCTGGCAATCCTTTCTCACCTTCTCACCTGCTATTACCCACAAGCCCCTTGATTCTGGGAGGAGGGCCAGTGGGGATGACCACAGAAGAGCAACAGCTGAGGCATGTTCTTAGAAGAGCCCAAACCCGCCCAAGTGATTCCGAAAGGTTTCCCTGCCCCAAAGGCGCACGTATGCAAGGGGCGGGGGCTTCCTCTGCAGCCTAAGATTAGGTCAGTGTGCACCTGCACCATTCTGGAGCTCTGAAGAGAAGACCTGGTTGGCAACACTGGAACGTGTTTGCGAACTACCTGTCACCTGTCAGCGGTCAATGGGTAACTCGCAATCAATGGGTTGCCGATCCTGGCTTAGCACAAGCTCAATCTATGATCCGCTGTGTCCAAAGCACATATCGGTCACAGAGCGTGCCCCGTGCATGCCCCAGGGGGGCGAACAGGAGCCATGCACATGGGAGGACGTCCAGGTACATTCTCCCAGAACTGGAGAGCCGTGCTGTAGCCATATATCGGCTTTTAGTTATTGTAAAACAGTGAAGGACTAATGAAATATTCTGGATTTTAGTTGTCTGCCACTTATATGCCACCATTGTCACAATTTATACCAATTTATACCAAAATTTATACCAAAATACCAATTTCTGAATTTTCAAGAATATACGGATCAACTATATTGCCTGTGCTGTGGCTGTACTATGCTTACCCAAGTGCTTTTAAATTTACTACACAAAATAAAAAAGTACACTGTACATATATTTGGAAGGGAAAACTATTTCAATTCAGGATTGCCAGTTTATACAGGAGTGATGTGTTATAATAATTTTGAAATAAGGGAGAGCTCGCCACCCCCTGGAACTTTCTTGACCCAGGCCATGTCCTAATTGTACTTTCTATATATCTTGGCCTGAAAAGCATATTTTTTATTACAGTATGTGGATTAGAACATGCCTTCTGATTCCAGAATATCTTTCTACATACCGAACTCTGTTCTTAACAGACTGCCAAGAAGCCTGTACAGTGCCACATTCATCATGAATTATGCTAATCCACGTTTTTATGGAATTTTAACATTGCTAATGTGACTTGTCACTTGTAATTGGCCAAGAAACATGAATCTGTTAAAAAGCTTTTCAAGGCTTAATTTCTTAACTGACTTTATAGCCTTATAGGATAATGCCATTCTTTGTCTGCCTCCCACCTAGGGTTTCGTGTTAGTTGTAAGCAGTGAATTGTCCTTTCCTTATATTATGCTTAAAATATGAGTACTGAATATTTTTCAGCCACAGAACTTGCCTTATTTATATAAAAAAAAAAAAAACCAACTAGGAATTGTTTATATTGCTCCATAAAAATCAGATTCAAACCATGAAGTCTTATTTTAGTAGAGGTTTGAATCTGGTCACCATGAGGCCAAACATACAGCTGGTCACTACAGAAAATGTTTGAAAAAAAAAAGCTAATGTGCTTTATTTCTTATATCCAGGCTTAATCAATAAAATAGTGGCAAAGCACTAAATATAAAGAGCAGTATACGTAAAAGACAATCAGCTTCTATCTTGTACTGAGTTTTTGTTGGTAGTTAAGGGTCACTTTACCTTATTGGACACAGCTGAGAGCAATATGTATCAATGTGTTCTTACTATAGACTAGTACACATTATTAGAAAATCGGACAACTGGTAGTCCATTTTTTGCAAATGTTCGTACCATGTTTGATCTAAGAATGCCAATGTTTTGTCTTCCCTGATGTACCTACCCCCAATACCTTCCCCATACTTCCCTTTTTTTTTTTTTTTATTGATTTAGCACTGAAAATTCATAAATAAAGAATACAATAAACCAAAAAAAAAATAATACAAGAATACCATTAATGATATAAAGGTTCTCGAATGACACATATGTAGCTACAATCCAGCGTAGAATTGAAAGTGATGTAATGTGCTAATAATAAGAATAATACTAAGTAAAATTAAAAAAGAAAAATATATTTTTAATATTAATAATAATATCTATAAATCATTTATTCGTAGTCCAAGAGATAATCTGTATACCGATAAACTGTATACTCCTATTCACTTGTTACAATCACAGATATTTCTGTTGATATCTCCTAAAAAAATATTTTATTATCCTGTATGCGATAATTCTTTTGTGATTTTCCTTGCCATCTTCTTCCGGGTTGTATTTTGTTTCCGATCATGCACGGTCTTGCTCATTCAATTTTGTAAGGGTGAATGCTGTACTAATTAAACTAACCAGAAACATTTTCTAACATGTTCCTTCGAAAACTTTGGTCTCAACAGTTGAGTGTCGGCTTTGGAAAGCAGTATACTAATGAACAGAAAATCTAATGATCGTTACGAATACAGATATTTTCGTTTGATTTTCTAATATTGTGTACTAGGCTTAGGAAAAGGAAATGTATATATATAATATATGTATAAAGTTTGAAACACAAAATCATAAATTATAATATAATAAATAACTATAAATAAGTTAAAATATGTATCTATGCATATATATATATATATATATATATATATATATATATATATATATATGCATAGATACATATTTTAACTTATTTATAGTTATTTATTATATTATAATTTATGATTTTGTGTTTCAAACTTTATCATACCCGAGATGTTATAGAGAAGAACGCACAGTAAAAAAAATCATATGTAAATAGTTGGTTTGGGCTGCTCGTTCTTAAGAATTACATGCAAAATAATGGTACTGCTTTCAGCACCTAAAATCGTAAAGAATCATACTGCCAGGGAGGTTAAAGCATGTTATACAGCACAGTGATGGGGCTGTGTAATTTGGCCCCCTGTATCACCTAAAAAAACCTGGCTGATCCTGCCAGTTTCTACCCTCCCCTCTGTACACTGACCACGGTGTATCATGGCTGCTGAGCCCTGACACGGTGGTCAGTGTTTTTGCCTCCGTCATCCGCTGCTATCTGCAGCTCTTCTCTGTCACCCTCTGTCCTCCTCTCCCCTCCCCTCCCTGCCTGTCAACTCTCACTAGAGCCGCTCTGCTCCCCTCCCAGCTGCTACAAAACCATGTTATCTTTACACCATCCCCTCTGTTAAATAGCAACCTGTATCCTAGTTCCTGTGCTTTGTTAAAAAAGGCAGATTTCTACCTGTTTTCACAGCGCCTATCGGCACTCACGTGACCTCCGGTTCTCTCCTCCTTTCCTCCCCGCCTCCCCGACTGATGTCAGAGGAAGTTCTCTGTCCCGCCCACTGGAGATGTCAGGCAAGGAGAGGAGAGAGTCGGGAGTCAAGTGAGCGCCAATAGGCGCTGTAAACAGGTAGAAATCTGCTATTTTTTTTTTTTTTTTATAAAACACAGGCACTAGGATACAGGTTGTAATCTAACAGAGGGGATGGTGAAGAGTATACATATTGGCTTTACAACCACTTTAAACTTTGACAATAAAACACAGAAGCTGCACTAGATTCTGTGTTCACCAGTTTCAGTAAATCACCCCCATTACATGTCCACAATATCTCTACCCCTCCAAAGGGAGGGGAAAGATTAAACAAGTTAGTTTAATACATAATTTAAATTACCTAATAATTAGGGTACCACGACTGCGTATATGGTTCAAATTAGCCCAAATATATGAAGACCCGAGCACCTGCACCCAATACAAGACTAAGAGGAGTGCAGGAAAGAGAGAGAAAATAATTAAAGGGGGGAAATGAAGAGGAAGAGAAGAAAGTGGATCCCCCCAACCCGGCCACCCCACCTCCAAGGTGCCACAGTTCAAAAAGGATTGTAAGTACCTTTTTCAGGGGATTCAAACTTTTTTAAAACTGGTTCGTTTATCCCTCAGAATGCTTGCCAGCTTCTCATAAAACATAATCCAGGATATTTTGTGTTTGACCAATGTGAATTTAACGATAGGTGTTTTCCATGCCTGTGCTATTGGGGTTTTAGCAGTCAACAGAATAAAAAAAAAAAAACAAGACAAAAAGATGTCTGGGGATCTCATCCAAAAGGTCAGTAAATAGTGCATTAGCATTTTTTGGTATAATTACTCCGGTCACCAAATAGAGGAGGTTGAAAATCCTGATCCAAAATCTCTGAACCTTCGGACAGGACCACTAGCCATGAAATATATGTTCCTCTTGCCTACATCCATGGAAGCAGTGGGGGGAGGCATCGGGGGAAATTTCAGCTAAATACCAAAGGGATAATACTTTATAGTTTACTTCAATCAGTATGGTATTAAGAATCCCCTTGTGCACCATAGTCGACCATCGTACCCCTCCCCCTTTTCTATCACCTCCCCCAAATCTACCTCTCAAGCAACCTGGTACAGGCATACCCCACTTTTAAGTACACAATGGGACCAGAGCATGTATGTAAAAGGAAAATGTACTTAAAGTGAAGCAATACCTTTTTTCACTTCTAAATGCATGTAAATACACTAGCTGTATGGGAAATCATGGTCAGCTTGACAAGGCACTGCTCCCAAACCATAAGTGACAAGGACACCAAACTTGGGAAGGACATTAAGGGGACCCAGGACTATGCCATGGTAGATTACCTAGGCAAGCTGGCCGACCAAAAAATTGGATATGTTGTAGTCCTGGGTCCCCTCTCGGTGCTCCCTAAGTTTGGTGTCCCTGTTATTAATGGTTCCGGAGCAGTGCCATGCCAAGTCGACCGAGATTTCCCATAGATGCCAGTGTTAGATGGGGAGCAGTGCCATGTCAAGCTGACCAAGATTTCTCATAGAAGTCAATGTTAGACCGGGAGCAGTGCCTTACCAAGCTGACCAAGATTTCCCATAGACGCCAATGTTAAAACCAGGAGAAGTGCCATGTCAAGCTGACAAAGCTGTGTCTGTACTCACCAGTGTATGCAAAGTGAGTGTACGTAATGTGGGGTATGCCTGTATATATGTTTTCCAGTAGTGTCAAAAAACAGGGAATACCATGCCGAGATACCTCCTTGTGGTCTAGGACCTTTTAGGCATTTATTCTCAGTAACAGTCCTTAAGGACATATCTCCTGTATCCTGTTCAATCATATTTAAAAAAATGAGTAACTTGTCAAAGGCAAAATGTTTTCCAAGAAGGCATCTTCATAGACTGAAGAAAACAAGTGGAAGGTTTAATTCCTTTGTGGTCTATTAAATGTGCTATCCTATAAAGACAAGTGATGATTCACCAAGTAAATTGTTGGTGAGCTTGGCCTGGGGTGAAGCATGGGTTGTTAAAAAAGGGGGGCTATTGTTATGTGAGGTGATTTGAGGGGGTAAAGTTTGCAAGCTGTGTCCCAGAGGTGTAGGGAGTTTGACAATGTAGAGCTCAAAATGATTTTGCGCTCTCTAGAAGGGAGCCATAACAAAATATCAATTGGATGTCGAGCGCTAGCTTGTGCCTCTAGCCCAACCCAGTTAGGCCTGTAAGTAAATCTCTCCTTTGCACTTATAAGTATTCAAAACGCAAAAATTGGCGTTATGGAATACTGTCATCTTTTTTAAATCGGTGCCATTAGCAGTCGAGTAAACCCAGAAGTGACGTTGTGATGCCATTTCCGGGTTACTTCATCGGAGACCCGATCAAAGCCGAATCCGGCTTGGTTCCGGACTCTGACTAGCTGGCGGATATGCCGGCAGGTCGCTTGGGTCTCCCAGCTGATGGATTGGCTGGTAATAGGAAATTGGCTTTTAGAAAAAAAATGAAAATGTATACACCGATTGGACACTTTGCGTCCAAGAGGGTTAAATTCAGACTTTCATCTTTATTTATTTCTTTACTTGATGATTGTTTGTAACCACTTGTAATGTTTGTTATTCCAACAACCTTTGAGGTTCTAATTCATTATTTATTATATTATTAATAATATACAGGATTTATATACCAACAAGAGTTTGCGCAGTGCTTTACAACATGAGGACATAAAGTTACAATACAGTTCAATATAGGACTCAATATCCCTTTTTGACATTTAGGGGCAATGTCGGAACTGCCTTCGATTGATATGGGAGAGTGATTTCTCCTGTTGACTCTCCTCTCTAAAAAAAATAATACATAGAATTGTATATTGTTGTATTTTTGTGCAAAGCATAGTAATTACATTTTTAATCCAATTAAATATTTACCAGATTAATTCCAGAATTTTAGGAGGGTATATAAATGTATGTGATTATTTGTATTGTGACATGTGTCCTTATCTGACATGCCAAATGTGGCATGTCAGGGGGTCAGTAGCACTTAAAGCGGAAGTTCCCTTTTTGGGTGGAACTCCACTTTAATCTGAAATAAATGGTTGATAATCAGAAATAAATGTTTTATAAATAGAATGGCTATTTCACTTACCCTTTCTACCTCCATCTGCCATTCATACTCACTCACTTGCCTAAAATCAGTGACAAGCATATAAAACAGAAATATTTTAAATATCCAAGTTTTAGTACCAAGTTACATATAGTAAAACTATTCTGATCTGGTAAACAGGATTATGTACCCTCAACCCTAATGCTCAGATATATAACATGATTTAACTGCCCATGGGACTCAAAAAAGTCACATCACCAACAACAAAAAAGTAATTTAAAATTTCATTAGCAGTTTATTGATACCAAAGTATTAAAAAATCTTATTCCAAACAAATGAGGGATGTTAAAAAACATAAGGCTGATTTTATATATTACAGTATGCTTAACAGAAATGATTACATCACATAAATAATATGTGTAATATGTGATAATATATGTATTTCAATCCCATGGATGCTCTCTTACAGTTCCAAATAGTAGGAGAATGCCTTACATTTCTCAACACGTTTCATATTCAAGTTTTACTTCATCAGCAGAAAATGCTGTTGACATGGTATCTGTAAGGTACAAATAAGAGTTAAATTATCAAACAACTGAAGAAATGTATTTTGTTATGTGGATTTTTTTAACAAGTCTCATATGTATGGAATCTGATTTTTTTTTGCCCAATAGAGTCCCATGGGCAGTTCAATTATGTTATATATCTCAGTTTCAAGTTAAACCTGAAGGATTGTGTACAAGCAGTATAATTAATTATGGCTTCTAAATTTGGATAATTAAAGGAGGAATATAAAATCATATTACATTTCAGAGAGTAAAAAGCAGAGGTGAAAGTCCAGTAAGTAGATGCACCACTCCACATAGGTGCCCAACGCTCCCACCAAATAGACCCATTGGGTGCAAGCCCAGCTGGCAGCTGAGAGGCACAATAAAGCAAATGGGATGGCTGCATATCTATCTTAAATCTACCAGCAGCACAGTCACAGGAGCTGGGAAAAATTTTTACAGCTCCTGTGATTGTGCTGTTGGTGGATTTTACTCCAATTAAATCTTCTGCTTGAATTGCCCGGGAATGGCCCCTACTGACCTCATTCTGGACCGTTTACTATCTTAACCCCATGCATTTAGGGTGGGCTTGTTGTAGTTTGGTTACTTAATGATAGTGGGGCGGGAAAGGGAGACTTCTTACCATGTGTGGTATTTTTGATGATATGCAAACTGAATTGAAAAGGTACTCGCTGTACTTGTTGAGCATAATGCTTTGTGTGGGGATGGGGGATGGTGATTTATTTCTTTGTCATGGCACCAGCATATTGTTTTGTTGTTTATTGTGGTGGTGTGTGTTTCTCTCAATAAAACTTTTTTCTGATTTAAAAAAAAAAATCTTCTACTTGGACTTTTGATCCTGGTATACGACCATCCCATTTGCTTTATTGTGCCTTAAGACATGTTCATACTTTCGGAAATCACAGAGCCCAAGAATAGGAATGTGTCAGGGGGCAGAACTAATAGTGCCAACGGAATCAATATATAACAGTTGGGCACACCAAACCAATTGCTATGGCTATGGCGCACGCTGTTTGCCACAGCAAACTGAGTTAAATAGCAGTGCAAATATTGTCCCCCAGCAGGATATGGTTGTGAAGTTGTGAAGGAATAAGTGTCCCAGCATCAGTGTGAGAAAAAAATGCCTTTTGTGTTTGTGGGGTCACTAGAAAGAATAAATCTGGGGTCCGTGGTGGCAGTGGGAGGAAGACTTCCTTGGCATCTATGGGTGCATGGAACTGAAAGGCTCTGGGGGCGGTCCTGGGAGATGGAGGAGAGTGATGGGGGTCATAGGGAGGGAAGGGGCTGAAGGGCTCCTCGGGAGGTAAGGTGGCTATAGGGCTTTGGAGAGCTTTGAGCGGTAAAGAGTTGCTGGAGAGCTAAGCTGCTCCCTCCATCCTCCGCCAATCCGGGATGAAGGCAGCTTCTTCTTCTATCCACCTTTGTTCATGTGATTTTTTATATGACAGGTGAAGACAGAAAGTAGGGCAGTCCACCCTCTCTCCCCAGCAGGTACCTGTACTGTGAATATGGGATTTTCTCATTGGGCGCCTCCAATCCTAGCAGTCCTCTACCCACAGTAAGCTGCCATTGGAGGGAGGAGAAGGAACAATTCTCTCTTCACCATCTAGCCCGATTCCTGCCCTGCCTGACAGGATTAACACTATCCTTACTCCGGTCAGTCAGCAGGCAGCCAGTGAACTGAGCCAAGCACTTTGATTTCTGGGAACATAAGTGAAAAGCTGGCATCTCCAGGCTAAAGCCAGTAAATTCCCAATATATACAGTATCTCACAAAAATGAGTACACTACTCACATTTTTGTAAATATTTTATTATATCTTTTCATGTAACAACACTTTGCTACAATGTAAAGTAGTGAGTGTACAGCTTGTATAACATTGTATATTAATGGTCCCCTCAAAATAACTCAACACACAGCCATTAATGTCTAAACCGCTGGCAACAAACGTGAGTACACCTCTAAGTGAAAATTACCAAATTGGGCCCAATTAGCCATTTTTCTCTCCCCAGTGTCATGTGACTCGTTAGTGTTACAAGGTCTCAGGTGTGAATGGGGAGCAGGTGTGTTAAATTTTGTGTTATTGCTCTCACTCTCTCATGCTGGTAATTGGAAGTTCAACAGGACACCTCATGGAAAAGATCTCTCTGAGGATCTGAAAAAAAGAATTGTTACTCTACATAAAGGCTATAAGAAGATTGACAACACCCTAAAATTGAGCTGCAGCACGGTGGCCAAGAACATACAGCGGTTTAACAGGACAGGTTCCACTCATAACAGTCCTCCCCATGGTCGACCAAAGAAGTTGAGTGCACGTGCTCAGCGTTATAGCCAGAGGTTGAAATAGAGGGGAAATAGAGGTATGAGTGCTGTCAGCATTGCTGCAGAGGTTGAAGGGATGGAAATCAGCCTGTCAGTGCTTAGACCATATGCCACACAATGCATTACATTGTAAACAGATGTATGCGAAAAGAAAGCTGGGTAAAGAGATTTGGACATCCCTGGGTCTTCTTGAATACTGTTGCCAGACATTTTGGGATTCCTGATTATTCAAAGCATTTTCTAGGTGTGAATTAATTTTCACCTATTGCATGTTGGAAAATTTTACTAATTCTTGGAGGTTATTATGATGGGATTAGCCTTGTGTCTGCTCTACCTCATCATTTAAATCATTGTGTGATGTTTTGGGTAAACATTTGGTTTTATTGCTCATGTGGTGAGTGACCTTCTTTTCAAGTGTAAAAATAAAAGCTGTATTTCTGTTCAATAAACAATATTCTATATTGGTTCTATTCCAACATCTTGTCTGTGTATGATGCTTTGGGTAAAGGATGGTATTAGTTCTCGGTCTGCTGTAACGGTTTTGGGGGCGGGAGGCACTGTTTGGTGGAAGGAAGCACCCAAATGGAGTGCAAAGCGGTTCCGTCACAGACTTGTGTCTTTCTTCAACCAGACTAACTATGTAACTATATGTGACACTTTATTGGAAGTGACATCAAGCTCATTTCCCAGAAAAACCAAACCAATTAGAACAGGTCAATTTTTCTTTAGAACAATATTTAGCTAAACATCCATGATGCTGAAACTAAGCTACAGTAACTAAAGTGAAAAAAAAATTATATATAAATCTCTGTTCAGCCTAAAATGAAAAATATGCTGGTGTACACACATTATTCAAAAGGCAATCAGGCTGACTCCACACTAGTCAGCTGACTACATAATTTGACAATGAGTCTAAGACAATTCAGTTCAAATCAGATCAAGGAGCTCTGACTAGAAATTCAGTGAAGATCCTACAAATTTACAATGACATGTTACAAACTTTTCTTCTTCTGGGATCTTTATTGTGACGCCATAGAACAAGCTTTTTCTAAACTTAATCTGCCTAAAGCATTGCCAGCATTTGCTGAAACTCCAATGGTAGTGATTGCTCTGCCTTAAGTGCAAACTGGTATTAAAAAACTCAAGTCAAGTAAACAACTGGAACCCGATGGCTTCACAGACACTTACTATAAGACATTTTCAGATCTACTAAATCCTCACCTTGTTGCTATATTTATTTGCATAAGCATGCACTCTGATGGAACTTTTTGACAGGTGTGTTCACCATGATATTCAAACCTAAAACATATGATAATGTATAGTCAAGCTATGTACCTACCTTGCTTTTAAATATTGAGGTCAAACTCTAGATCCTTGCAACTAGATTTTATTTCTGAATTCTAATTACGAAAGGCGAGGTGGGATTTTTCCCAAGACATCAAGCCAGTGACAGCATTAGATGACAGGCCTTTTACAAATAGCTAGGCAGTGAATGGTTCCAGCTATGTTGCTTTCAGTGGGCATTAGCAAAGCATTTTTGTAGTATTTACATGTTGTTTTAGTTAAGGTCTATATCCTTATGTTGAGAAACCTCCAGTCACAAGTAGCGGTCTTTGTTACATAGTTACATAGTTAGTGAGGTTGAAAAAAGACATCCATCCATCCATCCAGTTCAACCTATGATGTGTGTGTGTGTTTGCTGTTAACCGTACATTGTATACCCCTGTATGTTGTGGTCTTTAAGGTGCCCATCTAATAGTTTTTTGAAACTATCGATGCTCCCTGCTGATACCACTGCTTATGGAAGAGAATTCCACATCCTTACTGCTCTTACAGTGAAGAACCCCCTACGTATTTTAAGGTTAAACCGCCTTTCCTCTAGTTTTAGTGAGTGGCCACGTGTCTTATTGTATTCCCTTTCTCTGAATAGTTTGTTCCTTATGCTAGGGTTGCCAGTACAGTATTTGTACATTGATATCATATCCCCCCTCAATCGTCTCTTCTCCAGAGAGAATAAGTTCAGTGCTTGTAGTCTTTCCTCATAGCTGATGTCCTCCATTCCCCTAATTATTTTGTTGCCGTTCTCTGGACTCTCTCCAGTTCCAGTTTGGTATAAGGAAGAACCAGGCGCAGAACAACAAGAGCCCATTCCTAATAAAATAAATAGGATATCCAAGGTTTCAATATGAGTTTAATAGTTTTGTGTAGCCAAGGCCAGCCACCCACATAACATTGCTCAATGAAAATACAATATTACTACTTAAATGATGGCATGAAATTAACTGCTTAGTGGGTCAATTTTCTCAATACCTGCCTTTCACATCTTTTTTCAGGCAATTCAAAGTAGTCTCCAATTATGAACAATTCATCATCTTTTAATAAAAAATGCTGAAGCTAGGCCACATGTACAATCTAATTTACTTAGATGGAGTCAGGATCATTCTCTCATGTAGGCATCAGTACTTCATTTTATCCTACAAATTCAGCATTTCCCAGACTCTCTAATCAGCATAAAAGCTCATTACTAGCTCTCACAATCTTTGAACATATGTGTGGAGAGGATCCCCATATTCCTGGCTGATTGCATCCATTTATTCCTTTCTGATTACCACCACTCATAGCTCCCTACCTGCTCACATACTTTATCTAAGTTGGTGGCTGACTTATGCCTGGTACACACATTCAGGTTTTTTTTTTATTCCATCAACCCAATGGACTGAACGAAAAAAAAAAAGACTGAGAGATTGCTGTACTAACACAATGGATGTTAGTGCAGTGATCTCTCCTTCTGTGCCTTTGTGTTCTGACAGGAGGACTGCCCTGCAAGCGCTGATAGGATGCTGGTTTTCCAGCATATCCCTTCAACAAAAGACGGTCTTTAGACTGGCTTCTGTTGGAAGGACAGCTGCACACAGGATCTGAATGTCGGCCGGTTCCTGCTGAGCCGGGCACTCCTCGGACTGTGTGTACCCAGCTTTAGACTATGCTATTGGTCTTCTACAGTCATTTTTTCATAAAAGTTTTTTAAGCATGGTACACGCTATAAGTTTTTTTCTTTCAACCCAGAGGGCTAAATGAAAAAAAAAACCTGACAGATCACTGTACTAATAGAGAAAATTATTTCGCTGTCCACAACATATACAGTATGTTAAATATTTTAATTAGTGCATATCAAATTAGCAAAGTGCAAAAGTGCTTCAAAACATGATTAGTGCATATCATAAATAACAAAGTGCAAATGTGCTTCAAAACATATTTAAGCAAATATAATTCATATAATCAACATTTGTAGTAGTAAAATGCTAGCTTGTAAGCAATAAAGTGAAAAGCCAAGTAAACCAGTAAAGTGCAATATGGAAAAGTCCCAGAAACCAATTAATTGAAGTTAACTGTGTTCCACAGGTGCATTCCAAATAGAACTGTGTTACAAATAGTCACCCCAATGTATTCCACTCCATTGAAAAAAAAAGGTTAGCCTCTTACCAGAAAGTTTGACCCTTACAGGTCTAGATCGCCTTAGTAAGCAAGCCTCCTAAAAGAAGGAATGACACTTAGCAGGCAGATCTGGGCTCTAATTCAGATACTGGGATGCGCCCCATCTTCTCAATCCGACATCATATAACCAATCATCGATTCCATAATGCACATAGAAATATGAAAGGAATACTTCATTGCACAACATGCAAGTTGACAATTTATCAAAAAGACATATACTTACAAGGGAAGTAAAAGATAGGCATTGAAAACAACTGACAGCATCTGGCGCCCCCACGGGCTTGCTGACATTACCGCCATTTCCTCTGCTCAACGGACGTTTCATCGTAAGAGACGTCGTCACTGGGGCAACTGGAATCACGAGAGATGGTAGTACAGTGATCGTCCCTGCTGTTTTTTGTGTTCTAAAAGGGGGACTGCCCCTTCACCAGAACACACCGGTCAGTGCTTGCAGTCACTGCCGATTGGATGCTGGTTTTCCAGCATGACCGTTCGACAGAAGCCAGTCGTGAGACCAGCTTCTGTCGGTCAGGGAGCGGCCGAGCTGCTGTACTGACTGTTTTCATCTGATTTATAGCCCGTGTGTACCCTGCATTAGCCTGGATATTCATATCACATTACACATCAAGGCATGTCATAACGCATATCAAAGCTGGCAAACACACACTGATGTTCATTGATGTGCGTCATAAGGTGCATTGACATGTGCTTTGATTCCATTGATTTCAATGGAAAACTTATGAGGGAAAAACTCATAAGGGTGAATTCAAGCTTACAGTTTGCTGTAACATGTGGGCAAACTCTAGCAATTTTGTCTCCTACAATCAATCTACAATCTTTGTGGGGGGGGGGTCTATTCGGGGGGTTGTTGTGGGAGGAATAGTGGGGGAGTCTAAGATGAGAGGGTTTGGGACAGGGGGCACTGTTTTTTTTATTTGACATTCATTGCTTTTTGATACACTTTCTAATAAATATTTTGGCGGTAGCCTAAGCTGGTATCTGTACCTACTTTCCTTTCCTTTTTGTTGCTGTAAATAATTGGTGACACCTACTTTAATTTATGTATTTTGGGGGTGGCCACCACCATCACCCATATTGGGGATTTTGAGGACCATCTTTTTTGGTTTAATGTTATTTTTCTGCCATGTGCATTACAATTAAGCAATGGCATTTAAACGTATCTATTTAGACCACACCCATGTCTTTTTAAGTTATGCCACATTCAACTGTGCAATATAAAAAGTATCCCTAACTTTTTGGCCCTGCCATTATAGTGTTATCTCACTAGAGTGCTACTCTATTACTCATTGTTACTTTTCTTTGTGTTTTGAAGTTACCATCCTGCAAAAGACAGAAGTACACATGCACTTCTCCAATGGACCAGCATATCACCCAGTATGAGAAAGAGCTGTTGTAGGTGACTGGGGCATAAGACTAAGCACCAGCTTGGGTGTGAAACGCGTTAGCTGCCAGTGTCATCATCTCCGCTGTGGTATGATTATCCTTCATGTATTTTTTCTTTTTTGTTTTCTTCAATAATGGACTAATTTTTGGAGTGCTGCCATCCAGTCCATTTCTTCCATATGCTTCTGTTGCAACCAGGGCGTGCACCTGAATTTCCTCTCTGAGGCTGAATTTTAAATGGAGGCTTTTTGTCCTGGAGCAACACAGTGTCTTGACTGGGGCATAAGACTCCACACATGGATGGATCAGACCTGGTGGGTAATGCATTTGCAAAGAGATTCTTAAAATATTTTTTCTTTTTAAAAATCACAATTTATAAGTTCTGTTTGGAATGTAAGAAGCAGAGAGAGGAAAAAAAAAATGTTTCTTGCATGTACTGCTCTTGCAGCACAACGTCCATGCTTAGAAATTTTGTGCATCATAGCTAGTTCTGTAATGGAATAGTAAGTTAGTGGTTCCCAAACTTTTTCAGGTCCTGATACACCACAATGAAAGTTAAAATGTTTGTGACGCATACCCTTGCAAATTGTGAATGTCTTTCTTTCTAAAACAGAACAGAGTTAATTGCTCTGCAAACCAATAGAGAGTATATCAAGTATTATCGTCATTTGCGCAACATATTATTACACTGAAATGTTTTGCAGACTCTTTTATTCTACAAATTGCAAACCAGTGGGGAATATGATATCAACTATTCTTGCTATTTATGCAACAAATCCCACTGAGACATTTTTTGGCTCTTGTGTAATGAAATAGAACAGACTTATCCCAACAAACCAATCAAGGAATATTGTTTTATGTATTATTTTTCTACTTATGCTCCAGCACTTTAAAGCAGGGGTCCTGTCTAAGCAAAGGGCCATTCACTGTCCATAAGATTTAAGGGGGGATGCAGGGGGCATCGAGGGCAGACTGTAGCAAGCTGGACTAAAAAATATCCCAACATCAATGGTCAGTGGTAGTTTACAATGCCCATGGCTCAGTAGTTGGTGGGCACAAAATATATGCCCTACGGCAGGTGATTAGTGTTAGTAAAAAGTGTGCCAGCCCCTGTGGTCAATGGAGGGAGAAATATTGTGCCATTAGTGTCAGTGGGAGGAATAGTGCCCATCACTGGTATCAGTGGGAGGAACTGCGCTCCATTATTGATGTTAGTAGGAGCAATAGTGCCCCATCACTAGCATCAGTGGGAGGAATAGTTACCCATCAATGGTGTCAATAGGAGAAACTGTGTACCATCATTGGTGTCAGTAGGAGGATTGTGCTCTATCGTTGGTGTTCGATGAAAGAATTGTGCCTCATCAATGGATTCAGTGAGATAAATTGGGCCTCACTCTTGATGTCACTGGAAGGAATTGTGCCCAAAGAGCCAGTTAAAGGATAAGTCCACCCTAACACTAAAATCCCTGCATCTTTAGACCTCCACGATATAACACTAACCTATCTAGCCCTGTAAAGGAGAAATCAGTAAAACTACCTTTTTTTAAACCGATCCAACCCGATCCCACGCTGAGCTGTCAGTCGGGTGCAGAGGACACATCCGACAACGGAAGCCCCCATAGTAAGTCTATGGGGGATGTCACTTCCCATTCATTTCACATCTGTTGTCGGCCGTGTCCTTTGCAGACCTTCCGCCGCTGGATTGGGTTGAATCGGCTTCAAAAAAGGTATGTATAGTAGTGCGCATGCGCACGGCCCTGGGACTGGACATGTTCTGACTGCACTCTGCACGTCCCTGCCTTTTCCCAGCAAAAAAAGCATTAAGGAGAGGAGGTGGACACCCTAACTAACGAGCAGCCTCCCCCAACAGCGCGCCAGTCTACTCTCAGGACACAGTCAGCCAAGATGGCGGCGACCCGCAGCACGTCTGCACGAGGGGGCCCGCCTTCTTCCCCATCTGCCTCACACAGCCTAGGACATCAAACTGCCACCACTTCTCAGCCTGAGGAGGTAAGAGACCCCTTCTCCTCACAATGCCAAGGGGACACCCTGCAACCCTCCATGACAGAACCTCAGCACTTCTCCTTCCTCTGAAGGGGAGATAGAGGGTGCAGCATCCCCAGCATCCTCGATGGACAGGCAGACGGCGGAACTGGCTGAATTAGCCCTAAGCCAGGGCAGTACCAAGACAACCCCCTCCCCCAGCACCATACTCAGGGGACACGATCCTAATAGCCAGATTCTCAGCACTCTTGCAACAGGAACTTTCTAAGGCCTGCGCCATGATCACAGCAGATTTAAAAAGTGATTTCCAAAAAATTGGAGATTGGATTCTATCGAGTCCAAAGTAGATGGCACAATGCTGAGAGTTATTTAAAATCATAAATTGATCGTCTCCCTACAAGATCAACTGGATCAAGCTCAAGCCAAAATTGAAGACCTAGAGCAGCGTTTCTCAACTCCGGTCCTCAGGGCACACTAACAGGCCAGATTTTAAGTATTACCTTGGGTAGATGCAGACTAGAATACTGCAATCACTTCGCAGCAAATTATATCACCTGTGATGTATTTCAGTTTTCTTCTTGCAAACCTGGCCTGTTAGTGTGCCCTGAGGACCGGAGTTGAGAAACACTGACCTAGAGAATAGATCTCGCCATTACAATTTCACAATAAGAGGTCTCGCCGAGTCCATCACGGACCTGGAACCCGCAATTCATACGCTGATGTCAGACCTCATCCCTGATATTTCATCACACCACTTGGAACTGGTTTGCTTCCATCCGGCCCTGAGGTCCCCAAGAACCGATGGCCTACCTAGGGATATCATAGTACTGTAAATGCCCCATTTCTACTGAATTAAAGAAAAGAAAATGGCAGCAGCTCACTTCAGACAAGATGTTACTTTACTTGGCCACTCAATTCAAATCTTTGAGGACATTTCCCAAATAACTATACGAAAGAGGAGATCTTTGAGACCATTACTAACCCACCTGATGCAATAGAGAGGCAGAGAGCGTACAACGTGTGATGTCAGTTCCGGGCACTTCCGGTCGATGGAACGCACGCTGTGGAAACAGCATCCACCGGACCAGACCGTTTTTCATTTCCTGATACTCTGTAAGTGTATTTCTTTTGTGTTATATTAAACTTCCATTATATACTTCACCATGGCGGGCCATTTTTATTCTATTTAATGAGGAACATAAAGACAGCAATACATCCAGCACTCCTGTTATAACTTTGGAAAAGAGTGGAATCACCAGTCCTAAGGAGATTATACCAGGCTCAAAATGTACATTTTTTCCGGTGAGTGGGGTCACCTAAGGGGAGCACCAGCATTTTGTGAATAACAGCACTGAAGCACTTTTTCTGCACTATCAACTTGATTATTCAAGGACTTTTCCGTTATTTATTGATATATATTTGTCCACGTATGCAGTAACACTACTAGCACCTGATTATATTTATATTCATATTCATATTTATTTATTGTATGATATTCAACTCATTTGACACACATTACTGTATATTGTTGTATGTATATGAACTCACAAGAGTTGCACTCAGTACTTTATTTATTTATTTGCACAATCATTATTTTAGCACAAATATTGAAAGACAGTGTGAGGAGCAGCGCTGACTTTTTTACTTTTTTTTTACCAAAATGAAAAGCCCCAGCAAGATCACATACTCCACCCTGACACATTGAAAGGGAAAATTTTCTGCTCAAATTTTTCAGTTGCCTAGCGCACGACTGAGCTCTATGGCTCCTGGAGATCACAAAAATGGTTAATGACCCTACTGTTTCATTATTACTTACTTGAGTCCAGTTGGACATTTTTTTGAGAGACTTGGCTCTCATATTACTCTATTTTCACAGCTCTGTCTTCTGGGGCCTGGAGGAAAGTGGGGTGTGAAAAACACTCGACACTCCACAGTTCCCGCGCCTGTTCCACCTTGCTCTTCCCAAAGGGCAGATCGAACAGCTTGGGGAGAAACAGACCGGGATGTTCCCACATGCCACTTGTTGCGACCTTGCTCATGGCTACTTGCGGTGAGCAACCTCACAGTAACTTAAGGGGAACTGGCCACCACAACCAGACATGTTTATATGTTTTGTATTCAATATTGATAGCTCCCTCGACACCCCCCCTACCTAAAACGGGGGGGGGGGGGAGAGGTTTACATTTCTTGTTCTCGTTCTTTCTCTAACTCTTTCTTTCTCTTCTTTGCTATTCTAGTGCTCTCCCGATGTCTAGATCTTAACTACCTCCGACATGTTGACAGCAGATATTCTTACCTGAGGGCTTGACAGATAGAGACCCGCAGAGGATTCAGGCTACCAAACCACAATGACGAATATTCCTGCAACTAATTTTAAAATCCTCACACACAATGTACAATGCCTAAATGCCCCTACTAAACATACAAAGGCCTTCCAATTCTATCACAAACTGGGTATAGATGTTCTTTTACTACAAAATACTCACTTTTGGCGAACCTCTTCGCCTAAATATCTTAGTGCAAAATACCCCACCTGCTATCTATCCAACAGCCCAGATAAAAAAAAAGGTGCAGCGATCTGTATAGCCAAAAAAGTCCCCTTCTAACCCAAGGCAGTAATAAGAGAGAAGGAAGGCAGATATGTTTTAGTACACGGTAAAAATCAATGAACATGAAGTCACGTTTATTTCTTATTATGCACTCAATGTGGGACAGCTAGCCTTTTTCCATGACATGCTGAGGGTGGTAATGCCACATGCAGCAGGTCACATAATCTCTGGAGGGGATAGCAATACTGCACTGGATCAAATAATGGACAAATCCAACTCCCTGAAAATTACCCTTAAACATGTCCCCAAACAAAGCGTTAAATTGGCGCGCCTACTACACCCCAACGGCCTAGTGAACGTTTGGAGGGATAATCACCTTACCATGAGGGACTGCACACATTACTCACATGCTCATAAAACATATGCTCGCATAGATCATTTGTTTGCACTATCGCCCCTTCTCCTGCTCATATTGAAGACTCAGATAAGAGTGACTCCCTAGTATGACCACTCCCCAGTCGAGATGACAATCTCTGAATTGTGGACGAAGCCAAAACCAGCCATGTGGAGACTAAATGCCTCCATTTTGAACGACCCTATCGTAATCAAAGAAGTGGAAGAACCACTTACGCCAATACTTCATCGACAACAACATTGCTGACCCCTCCCCAACAACTCTTTGGGCAGTGCATAACGTGACTATTTGGGGTAAGCTAATTCAGCTAGCCTCTAGAAAAAAAAGAGAAAGACAGCGAGACACTCCAACAGGAGGATGACTTACGCAACCTACTAAGAGAACAAAAAATAACTCCAGGCATAGACGTCAGGCACAAAATAGACGCCGCACGAGTGGCACTTAACCTATAGATGGTCCAGAAATCGCTACTATACTTTAGGCGACAAACCACACACATTGCTAGCTCAAAAATTGGTTCCGAGACATTATTCCCCAGCACTTCCGAAATTGCGACTGCGAAATGGGTACAGGTCACAAAATCCCCAATTGATAGTCAATGAATTCGAAACCACTCCAACAATCGATGATGGAAACATTTTTTCGTGATATCCCCCTTCCTCAACTTTCCGCTTCACATGCGGACATAATGGAAAGCAAATTCTATCTGATGTATTATTTGCCATCAAAAACCTCAACTCCTCTATGGCACCAGGTTCTGATGGCTTCCCAGCCATTATTACAAAAAAATACAGGGACACCCTCACTCCCCACCTTCGTTCATATTTCAACTCAATCAGAAGAGGCACTCCTATCCCCAAATATGAAAACAACTCTCTTATTCAAGTCATCCCCAAACCAGGTAAAGACCATGGAGAATGTCTGAATTATCGTCCAATATCTCTTATAAATGTTGACTTGAAAATGATGACAAAAATTTTGCCAGCTAGAATGAATTCTTTCCTAGAGGAGTATATCCACCCTAATCAGGTGGGATTTGTCCCACATGGACATGCCCCTGACCAAACTAAACATGCAGTGGACATATTTCAGCTATGCTATTATCTCTGGACCTGCAAAAGGCGTTTGATTCCTTATCCTGGGAATACCTATTACTGACCTTGGAAAAATATGTCTTTTCTCTCAATCATTAAAACATTATATAGCGAACCTATAGCGAGATTGTCGATTAAGGGATACGGATCAGATTACCTTATGATACGCAGAGGTACCCGCTAGGGTTTCCCCTTGTCCCCACTTCTATTTTCTTAGCCCTAGAACCACTAGCCATCAAAATCCGCCAAAACCCAAAATATCCAGGGCATCCTTTGTGGGAACAGTGAGCATAAATGTACTCTCTTTGCCGATGATATCCTAATGTATATCTCGACCCCAATGATCTCCATTCCGAATCTCCACAGGGAGTTGGAAACAATCGCTGCACTCTCTGGATTGAGGGTGAACCACTCCAAATCTCAGGCACTAAACCTAATGCTAGGTGATTATACTGTAACTGCTCTTAAAAGTAATTTTCCCTTTAAATGGCAGGAGAAGTCGATACCTTATTTAGGCATTCATCTCACTTCGTCAGTGGATACCCTCTATACTTGCAATTATCCACCCTTATACAAGACTATGCAGGAGGATCTCAATAAATGGGTTGCTATCCCACCGTCATGGTTCAGTAGGTTGAATTCTGTAAAAATAAACATCTTGCCTAGGCTACTGTATCTGTTCCGCACATTACCGATAATGGTTAATATGACAGACCTGCGAGCTTTATAACGGAAAGTCATACAATTTATATTGGGAGATAAGATGCCTAGAGGGAACAAACGCACTCTCTCTTTGTCTCAAAATTAAGGGGGGGTCTGGGTGTTGAAGACCTAGTGAAATAATATTATGCTGCCCAATTTACCCACTTGATTCAATACCATTCAAAAAGACCCTACCCAATATGGATGCAGCTGGAATCATCACACCTACCCAACACCCAGATTAGCTATCTCATGTGGCTAAAAGCTGAAGAAAGACCGGGCATCTTATGCCCAACCTTGTCCCTGTCCTTGGGAATATGGGATAGACTGTCAAAAAGACATAAATTCAAATCCTCCCATTCACCACTAGCGCCTCTCTTAAACAATCCACTGTTCCCTCCGGGTCTGTCCCTCTGCATTTGAATGATTGACGAATAAAGGGTTTCTTCGGTTGGCAGACCTGTGTGACCAGAGGGAATTGATCTCTAGAACTAAGTTGCAAGAAAAATATTCACTCCCCCTGGGGGAATACTACAGGTACTCTCAGACATCTCACTTTATGAATACCCTCAAGCGGGCTAGCGACATAACCAAATCGACCCCTATGGAATGCTTATGCAATCCAGTTAATAAACAGACTGGCTATATATCTACAATATACAATATACACTACTAAGCGAGGAGAAAACTAAACTACCATACTGTATATGGTGCGATGGGAGGAGGGCTTGGGAGAGGAATTAGATAGGGCAGAATGGGGTAAATTAGCCCAGCTCAACTACAAATCCTTCATTAACACGCCTTTGATAGAAGCCAATTATAAAGTATTTTTGCGATGGTACATGGTCCCGGTCAGGTTGGCCGCCGCCGTTCGGGGAGCTTCTTCTGGCTGCTTTAGAGGATGTGGACAAGAGGGAACAGTCTTACATACTTGGTGGAATTGCACGAAAGTCTGGCGGTTTTGGATCCGCACGTATCATTTTATTTATTCCCTCACTCAAATTATAAATTTGAATTCTCCTCAACAGGCTCTACTGGGAAGACCAGTTGAGGGGATACCGAGACATACCACACGCTTAATAGCGTTCATATTCATGGCAGCTAAAATAACTATAGCCCACTCCTGGCGATCACCGGTGGTGCCGATTGAGTTGCTGAAAGCTAAGCTGACCTGGATCATGATTAATGAGAGAATGGTGGCCCCATGGACCCTTGGATGAGGTACCTGTCTGGACCTCCCTGATCGGAGGGAGAACCTCTGTCTCCTGAGGTTGCTTTGTGTGACTACTACTCTGAAACCTTGGTTTCATCGATCTAGACACCAACACCTTACTATATACTTCTTTTTCTACTTTTTCTTACCTTTTTCTGTACTTCTTTTCTATCTCTTCTTCTTTTATCTCGCACCTTTTATTACTGAATTTGATATTAATGGACCAATACTGGTCCTCGGCTGCTAAATTTTGCTGCTATTGCTTATAGTTTACAACCTAGCAGTATTCCTGTGAGAATGGAAAAGGCGGACACGTCCACAGACTACTATAGTAATAAAGACTCGGGGTCGGGCGGGTTGCTCTCTTCCTTTGTTTGTTCCCATTGGGGGCGTCGGACTGGCCAGCACAGTAGCAGTCAAAGCAAAGGAGCCCTACCGTTTACAGATGTTTATGTTACAGTTTTATCAATATATGTCCCATGATATATGTTTTAAAAGGATTTTGACTTTCTTTACAGTCATGGACTGTTTGCACCTTTGTATGCCTTTTTTTCTGAAACGAATAAAAACATTGAAACAGAAAAAAGGTATGTATACTACTTTCTTCTTTACAGGGCTAGATAGGTTAGTTTTTAGATCATGGAGGTCTATAGATGCAGGGATTTTTGTTTTAGGGTGGACTTATCCTTTAAAGGCAAGCAAAGGGCCACATCTAGTCCATGGACGGAATTTGTGGACCCTTTCCTTAAAGTTTACATCAGGACAAAATTTTAAAACAAAACATATTTGGTACATATTTGCAATAAATGCACTTTCCCCATGTTTTATCCTTTTAAAATGATGCAAATACAGATAAATACCTATTGACCCTGCCAGAAATCCAGTGAGTGCCTACCTTCCTGTTAAAGCTGACAACATACTGCCTCTGCTGTAGTCCTGTCCAGTTATCTTCTGCTGAACTACAATACATCCCTTTCCTTTCCTTATTTTCATACATGTATGGAAGGTGTTCAGTAGTCAGACATTAAAGTTAAAGCGGAGTTCCACCCTGGATTTTTTTATTTTTTTTTTAATACCCCCGGGACAGTCAGGGCTAGTGCATTCCACAATGGCTAGCCTCTGATCTGTCCCGGGTTGCACTTACCTGTTAGGACAAATACTTACCTTGCAAACGTCTTGTCCAGCGCTGCCATCTCAGATGTGGGCAGCTTGAAGCCAGCGCGTCCTCTTCGGCGTCTTCTTCCGTCTTCTTTGGTCCCACGATGCTCTGCGTCGGCCCCGACGTCACTTCCGGGTCGCGCGCGTCATCCCTCCACAGCTTCTGGGCATGCCCAGAAGCTGTTTAGAAGGGGATGACGCTCGCGACCCGGAACTGACGTCGGGGCCGGTGCAGGCGCAATGATTCCTGGGAGCTATGACGTCCAGCTCCCAGGAATCATTGCAGAGCCAGGAAGTGACGACGGGCCGCGGCCGAGGAAGGAGGAAGAAGGAAGTAAGGTAAGTATATTTTCTTCGCTACGAGGTAAGTAAAAAAAAAAAAAATATGCGATTATCCATTTCTTTTTCAGGTGACCCGGAGCGAGAAGATGGAGGTAAGTATAAAAATAGGGTGGAACTCCACTTTAATATAGCAAAACCACTGTGTTGTAAGCTCACTACCAGAAGCTAGGAGCTCACTGAATTTGGCAGGATTAACAGTTTTTTTTCTGTGATTGTAAAGTTGATAAGCAGACAAAACATGGGAGAAATGTGCATGTATTGCAGAAATGTTCAAAGTATAAAATATATAAATCAATTTTTTGGCCAAACATACACCTTTAAGGTTATGTTATACACATCATCAACATCATTGTCTATATTGTGTGGAAATGTTTTTTATAGACTCATATTTTCTGTTTAGAGAATTACAAGCAAAACAATTCACCCTCTGACCCACTTACTCTAAGGCAAGCCATAAATAATGTGATTCTCCCATGGTTGTAGGAAATAAAATCACTCGAATCCCCCATCAACACAGTCAGTGTTGATGGGGGGATACTACGTTGACGGGGGGATCCCACCTGCGGAGCTATTGTGTTCTCCTGGTGAGGGGGGCACAGAAAGCCATTCCTGCCATGGGGGGGGGGGGGGGTGCAAAAAATGATTACTGCTAGGCTGGTGTCTATAGCCACTGGCTATAATCGCATGCTAAAAATCTAAACTGCTGACTTAGGTACAATCAGCCTCCCCAAAAATGTATTGAATCTCGGTCATTGGCTATTGCCAGCTTAAATTTGACAGAGCCTAGTTGCGTCTCCTTCCTCTGCCAACAGCAAAATACCATGTGCAAGCTCCATTCTGAATGTTGTTACTATTTACACTGGGTTAATGAAGTCACTCTCCTTTGTAATGTTACAATGTTGACTGACCAGTAGGCCAGAGTAATGTATAATGAGAGGAGTGTCCCCCGCATACCTGGATACCTGGTATCATCAGGTATTTTGCTGCAGTAGAGAAACAAGCACAAGGAGATCACTGCAAAGGAGGAGTAGGTTCTGTGGTGTCAGGATAATTGAAGCACTTTATTTCTATTATTACATTGTAATATAAAATTAAATATTTAAACTAACCATAATGCAGTGTGACTTGCTACCATCGCTTGCCTTCAGATGCAGCGTGTCACTTGCCACCGTTGCCTGCCTTTAGATGCAGCTTGCCACTTGCCACTGTCGCCTGCCTTCAGATGCAGCTTGTCACTTGCCACCAATTGCAGCATGTCACTTGCCACCGTCACCTGCAACCAGATGCAGCTTGTCACTTTCCACCATCATCTGCCTTCAGATGCAGCTTGTCACTTGCCACCGTCGCCTGCCTTCAGATGCAACTTGTCACTTGCCACTGTCGCCTGCCTTCAGATGCAACTTGTCACTTGCCATCGTCGCCTGCCACCAGACGCAGCTTGTCTCTGATTGGCTGACCAAACACTTTTGATCTGAACATGAAAAGACCCTACTTGCAATTACTGGAAATAACATTTTAAAGTCACTATAGTGTTTACCAAGTAAACAAGTCACCCATGAATACTCTCTCTAGTCTAATTACCAAAAAAAAATTCTTCTTGTATGGTCAAATCACATTCTTTATCATCCGTAAGTATGTAAACAAGGTACCATTTCAGATTGGCCCCTCAAGGGTCAAGGTAATCTTGCATAAAATTAACATAGCAAAGAGTAATTTCATATAATTTTGTTATGTAGAATATAGCAGGTCTGGACAGACACTGGCAAGGGCGGTTCAATGCATTGGTGGCAGCACAGAAGAGCACATTGGTCCATGGAGCGCAGAGGCAGGCCTCGGTGCAGTGGTGGGTTCCGCCCTATCCTAGAATGAGGGCAGAACAACGGTGATGCAGGCCGGGCGGTGACAGATTATGTCATCTCTCTGCTCTCCAGCTGCACCTCTGACAGTTCAGTGTTTGCAGCCCAGCTGTGAGGATGCAACAGCGGTTCAGGCAGTGAGAGATAATGTCATCTCTCTGCTTGCCCGCCTCACCTCTGACAGTGCAGCCTTCGCTGGCCCGGGTGCAAACAGGCCACAGACCGACACGGGTCTGCGGCCCGGGGGTTGGGGATCCCCGGGTTAGACAATGTGCTTTACAGATATATTCACTTTGTCCATTCAGACCATATTTTGGAAAAATGTAACATGCAATATCAATTTCAAATGTAACAACACTACAACCATTGTATCTCAGTGACTTTTATCCTGCTGTGTGCTAATTTACCACCTACAATGTGTATAACGCAAGTTAAAGGCCTCTGATGTAATGAGCCCAGGAGGTTGTATATTCTAGAGAAGAAATTATCTTGTGTCATCTGCTCCATAAATAATTATCACAGGGTAAGCCCCATCGTGTTTCTACTAAATTTCTACTTGCTTTGGAGATACTGATGAGATCAAGTATGTTAGTCAGAAGACATAAATACAGAAAAAAGTATAATTATGAGACAACACAATGAAATAATTTCACCAAGCAGAAAAATAAAATCAGCGGCAACTGTGAGTCAAGCATCCTTCATCGTGCTCTAACATCAGCAATCAGAAACTGCAAAGCTCACAACATGATCTGCAATTAAATCACTTCACTGGGGATAACTCACAGCAGTATTCTGGATGGAAAGTTAAAACACCCCCACAGCGACACATAAGTGAAAAATGTATTTTAGGAACCAAATATTGTGTATTTTTGTAGTGGAACATTCTACATGGTTGCTTTGACCAGGGTAGGCATGTTAAAGGGTTAAAGTGGTCAAATATGTTTTGCAATTTGGCTGGTTCAGCAAGGACCAACTGAATTTTGATCTGTGTGTGTTCCATCCTGTTGAAGGGAAGTCGCTTGTTAGAACTTCAGTTAAAGCGGAGTTCCAGCCATTTACTCACCTGTCCAACGGTCCAGCGATGCGGCCGCCCGAAGCCTCGATCCTCTCCCTCGGCGCCGGCATCACTGCTGTGGGCACCCGGCTGTTACAGTTTGCGGCTTCACAGCCGGGTACCCACTGCACATGCGTGAGTCGCGCTGCGCGCCGTGATTGGCCGGCAATCTTCTGGGACCTCTGACGTGTCCCAGAAGATTGCAGGGAGGGAGGGGGAGAGGAGAACTTCCGCTCAGGGCGCCGCGGCGCTCCGAGCGGAAGTGGGAGCGGGTACCTGTCAAAACTAGGTACCCGCTCCCCCCCCCCCCAAAAAATGACATGCCAAATGTGGCATGTCGGGGGGGTCAGGACTCCCTAAAGCGGAAGTTCCACTTTTGGGTGGAACTCCGCTTTAAATGAATCGATCAGCAACTGCAGCTGCTAATCAATGTATTCTGACAGCGCCATGTCCTGCTGTTAGAATACACACAGAATACCTCCAAAAATGTCATGTCCTGCTTGTGTGATTGGCTCAATGATTTTCCTAGAACTCTGCACACTGGGGAGGATTTACTAAAACTGAACAGCGCAAAATCTGGTGCAAATCTGTATAGAAACCAATCAGCTTCCAGGTTTTTTTTGTCAAAGCTTAACTGAACAAGCTGAAGTTAGAAGCTGATTGGCAACCATGCTCAGCTGCACCAGATTTTGCACACTCTAGGTTTAGTAAATGTAGCCCTAAGATACAATTCAGGCACCCCCAGAGTAGAAATGTAAGTTTTGGTGAGATACGTCCAAAGTGTTAATCACCTCTAAAGGAATGCAAATACTACAGCTTTCCACGGAAAGTTCATCAGCTGAACATAATGAACCAGTCACTCTCCGTCAGAATGAGTATGCTATCAGTCTGGTGACAAATAGCTATTTCTATACAGCAACACAAGATAGGGATCTTCTATAAAGTGTGTTAAAATCCCTGTAATGTACATTAATCACAGAGGGGAGATTTTTTTTTTTCTCAGTAAAAACTGAGCTACTCTTTAAAGTGATTGTAAAGTCTTTTTTTTTTTCTATTAAAATAACATATTATACTTACCTCCTCTGAGCAGTAGGTTTTGCACAGGGTAGCCCAGATTCTCCTCTTCTCCGGTCCCTGGCTGGAGCTCCTGGCCCCTCCCTCCTGATGAGTGTCCCCACAGCAAGCAGCTTGCTAATGGGGCACCCGAGCCGAGCTGCAGCTCTGTGTATCTATTCAGACACAGGGCTGCCTTTCAGCCTGCCCCCTCCTGATTGGATAACTGAGTTTGATTGACAGCAGAGTGAGGCAATGGAGCCACTGCTGTGTCTCAGCCAATTATGAGAGAGAGTCCCAGGCAGCTGAGGCACTCGTGGACATCGCTGGATAGAGATAGGCTCAGATAAGTATTAGGGGGGCTGGGGGGGGGGGGCTGCTGCCCACAGAAGGCTTTTGATCTTAATGCATAGAATGCATTAAGATAAAAAAAAACTTTCTGACTTTACAACCCCTTTAAGTGACATGAACAAGGAAGTAGTGATCCTCCTGTCTATACAATATAGCAGAGGTGGCTTAACAAAATGACAAGTCTTTTGTGTATTTAAGTTTGCTCTTGGGCTATTGGGCTATATAGCAGAGGTGGCTTAACAAAATGACAAGTCTTTTGTGTATTTAAGTTTGCTCTTGGGCTATTTCACACATATGTATATATATATATATATATATATAAATATATATATATATATATATATATATATATACACACACACACAGTAAAACCTTGGATTGAGCGTAATTTGGTTTGAGAGCATTTTGCAAGACAAGCTAAATTGTTTTATAAATTTTGACTTGACAAACAACGATGTCTTGATATACAAGTAGCATCACCTCCCAATTGAGTATAAAAGAGAAGAAAGGTGCCTCTAAGTCTAGCAATATAGTTACATTTAATAAAGGTACAACATTTAGCAACTCGCATGGTTCATGATTAAAACAGGCACATGTAAGCATGCAGGTATCCTGGGTAAAGCTGTCCACATAGACCATCCTCTGCACTGCCATCAACCTCATCCCTTCCAAGCTGCGCTCCACAAGCGCTTCAAGCCTCGCTTTCAGATCGCTTTACTGCAGAGTAGTCTTCCCGGTCACGATTGCAGACCGACAGCGGTGAGGACGGTGGTGTATGGTCTATGTGGAGAGCTTTACCCCGGATGCCTGCCTTCTTAGATGTGCCTCTTTTAATCATCAACCATGCGAGTTGCTAAATGTTGAACCTTCATTAAATGTAACCATATTGCTACACTTAGGCCCCTTTCACACCGATCCATCAAATCTGGATGGATGAAAACCCTATTTTCCATCCGTCCAGCGGATCGGATCAGATGGGATTGGGTGAGAACAGACAGATGGTCCGTTCTCATCCGATTCCCCCATAGAGAACAGCGGGCACCTGACAGCTCTGTCTCCGCACACAGCGCGGAGACAGAGCTGCCATCTGCCTGCTCAGCTGGGGATTGGCGGATCGATCCCCCGCTGAGAAAAACGGAGTTCACCGACGGACTCCCCTGTGTGAAAGAGGCCTTAGAGGTGCCTCTCTTCTCTTTTATACACTGTAGCTCCTCCTGGATTTTGCTTCTAATCCCCTTGTGGAGGCTTTCATTTGTGGATCTGACATTTTATGGTAACACGACCTATCACATTCCTATAATCTTTTTATATGGACTATAAATTGAAGGACTTCTGAATAAATGGTTGTGGAACAGATCATCTGAGTTTTCATTATTTCTTATGGGGAAATTTGCTTTCATATTAGAGTGCTTTGAATTACAAGCATGTTTCCAGAACAAATTATGCTCGCAATCCAAGGTTTTACTGTATATGGAAAAAGTTTATATAAGGGTAAGGGTAGGTGCACACTGGAATTGCACAGGATTGTGTGCAGAATTCCCGTGCCATGCAATTTTCCAGCCTATTCATTTAAAATTGAATTTGGGTTTTACATTTTACTTTTTTAAGTAAAATTCCTCTAAAAAGCATTCAACACAAGATGTACGCTATTTTCTATTATAGATAGAAAACTGTCCTCTCTGTTTATGTTTCAGTTTGTTACTAGTCCTGACTTTGCTGACTTCTTCACACCCACTTTCCTGCACCCTGTTCAATAGGAGTGCCCTTTAAAGTCACTAAAGTGTTCTCGTTGGACTGGGATGTAGAACGTGGGTGGAACTTAGATCAGAAAACAGGGCAGTTAAATAGCAAGCTAGCGGCAGGTGGCCAAAAAACGGACATAGAGGAGAGATTTGTGGCCAAAAATATGATAAAAGCCTGGTTTTGATTTGTGGATTTGAATGTTTAAAATTGCTAACAGGTTTTTTTAACGCAAAATACAAAATGTCTGTTCCAGAGGAATCGTATTTGTGCAAAGGTCCATGATGTTCTGAGAAAATGTCACATGCAAATAGCTAAGATTTACCAGCCCAGTAGTAATATATTATTTTAAAGTGTTTTCAAGAGTGGAACAAAAGCAGTTGTAATTATCACATGAACCACCTGTTCTATATCTGATCATCTATCCCCAGACCTCAACCTAATACAAGAAACAATTATCTGCAAATTAGTTGGGAAAATGGTGCAATGCGACTACTTCTTGTGTAGTTATCTTTGGCTTTTATTAGAAGATGACAAATGGCTTCTAGAGAGTGGTACTTTTCTTTGGACCCCTCTTTGTTACTGATCAGGGAAAACCTAGAGCACAAAATAATTTAGTGTCCTTAAAGCGGAGCTCCACCCAAAAGGGGAAGCTCTGCTTGTCTGCCTCCTCCCCCACTCCGCTGCCTGGTTCTGACAGGTAATCGCTCCCACTTCTGGCTTAGTTCGCCACGGCAAACTGAGACCCCCCCCCCTTTCCCTAAAGCCTTCTGGGACACTTTACAGGTCCAGGAAGACTGCGGCCCATTCACAAAGTGCAGCATGCTTCATGCATGTGCAGTAAGAAACAGGCTGTGAAGCCGCAAGGTTTCATTGCCGGTTTCCCTGAGTCAAAATGGCAGAGCTGGCACCCGATAGCTGATTGAATAATCGGCTCGGGTGAGAACACCGCTGGATACCTGGACAGGTAAGTGCCCTAATATTAAAAGTCAGCAGCTACAGTATTTGTAGCTGTTGACTTTTAGGTTTTTTTTTCTAAAGGAGCCTAGAGCCTTAGCAGCTAGAGCCATAGTGGTTGATTTACTAAAAGCAAATAGGTTGTTCACTTTGATTTTTCCCTTAACGTAGTGAATGAGGTGAAGTGCTGATGACTTCCACCATTTAACCACTTTGCCACTGAGTACCGTAGTACTACTTCGGCAAAGTGGCTCGTTATCGTCTGACGACGTAGTACTACGTCGTCAGACACTCCCCCTTGTGGGCGGCGCTCGCGCACCGCCGGAGGCTCGCTCCCGCTGTATTCAGTCACAGCGGGAGTCGGGCCAGGGGAGGAGCAGCGGCGATCGCCGCCGCTCTTCCCCGATCGATAGTCTGGAGATCCGCCCGCTGTGTGTAAACAGGCAGGCAGGGTCAGATTGCAGGGTTCAGCATAGCTGAACCTTGGATCTGTCCTTGTGTCACTCAGTCACCTCCCCCCCCCCACACGTCAGTAAGCACCAGGCATACATTAACCCCTCCCTCTCCAATAAAATTAACCCCTTCCCTGCCAGTGTAATTTTTACAGTAACAGTGCATATTTATAGCACTGATTACTGCAGTAATGTCACTGGTACCCCCAAAAGTGTAAAAAATGTCAGTCAAGGGTCCAATCTGTCCGCCGCAATGTCGCAGTCCCGCAAAAAAAAAACGCAGATCGCCGTCATTACGCGTTAAAAAAAAAATCTTTCCCTTTGTTAGTAAACGCAATAACTTTTGCGCAAACCAATTAAAATACGCTTATTGTGAATTTTTTTACCAAACATAGGTAGCAGAAAACAAATTGGCCAAAAATTTAAAAAAATTTAGATTTTTACATTTTTTTGGGGGGAATTTCATATAAAAAAATGTGAAAAATATTGTTGTTTTTTCAAAATTTACGCTCTTTTTTTGTTTATAGCGCAAAAAGTAAAAATCGCACAGGTGATCAAATACCACCAAAAGAAAGCTCTATTTGTGGGGAAAAAAGGACGTAAATTTTGTTTGGGTATGGGGTCGCACGACCGCGCAATTGTCAGTTAAAGTCGCACAGCGCTGAATTGCAAAAAGTGGCCCAGACGTAAGACAGCAAAATGCTCTAGTGGTAAAGTGGTTAATCATGTGAAAACAAGTGTTTTTTTGCTCAAGATTGGATATTTTTTGCCAACTGACCTTTGTTTTTAATTTAGATAGTTTTTAATGAAAAAGAAAAAATGTTCCAACATAAAAAAAAACAACAAGTTAAAAAGACACAAACATATTAGTGGGTGTATCAAGCAGGCATTGTGGCAATTGCAATGTCACAGCATGTAATAAAGTAACGCATGTGAAACAAAATAAAAAATTGTAATACAATCTTGACAAGCTGTCCTGAGCATATTTTTCAATATGCTTTGTGTCCTCCACTTATTCCCTACCTTATCTTAGTTCCTAAATACCAGGGAGGCCCAGAGAACCGGTTTAGGGAGGCCCCCACCCCTGACAATGGGGTGTGATCCACAATAGACAAACTTGTACCTGAACCAGGCAAATCAGAACACAAATAAAAAATAAAAACAAGAACAGAAAAATGCAAACCAACTTTTTTCCACATTCACTAAGCTAAGGGAAAGTTCCCTTGCAGAGTGAGCTACCTATTTGCTGTTAAATACAGATATTTTAGTTGTATCAACAAAGCTGATAATTTGTGGTCTTTATCCAAGGTTGTATTTTAAGAAAAAGACAAACAGGAATTTATCCAAGAGACCTATTAGGGAAGGGGCCCACCTACTGACTTTTAGATAATGTTGCTACGCCTGTTAGGGTTCAAATATCCTTATTGTTTAGCCAAGCCCAGAGAAACTTTGTTTTACAGAGAAGGGCCTTTCAGTTTATGACACCAAAGTCTTCTTAAAAGTCTTTTGTCAATTAAAAAATATAATATTTAAGTTTTTCGTTTTCAAGATAATTAAATATGAACTATTTCATATTTAGCATTACCCCCGTAGGAGTCGCTAATGTCCCCTGGTCCCCACTGCTGCACAGCAAGCCACATAGCATTTCCTTCATACATTCCAATGCAGAAAACAGTCCTTGGCTTACTTTGATGTTTGAGTAGGAGATGATAACTAGGGTGGGGTAGGGAATAATGGGATGCCCAACTTGAAAATGTTCAAACGAACAAAAAAACGGGCACAACTTCTTCCCTATGTACAAAAAGTCCTCATTTTCCTTCCACCTGCACAAACTTGGTTTCCACTGTGCTGCACCTGCTGCTCACTCCTGTAGGAACTAGCAGGATATTGCTGGTTCAGGAAAGGCCCATTACAGGCAGGAACGTTCAGTCCCATGACAAAAGTAGAATAATGTGGGTGAACAGCATGACATCTTTCCTTCTGCTTCCCTGTGGCCACTGATCCCAGTTCCACTTGCTTACAGAAATGTTAGCCCACCTGGCTGCCACCGGCCACGCCTTGCTGATCTTCCTCCCAGTCTACCTTTCCTGACTGACTTTCTGCCCCAGTCCTGCCTGACTGGCATACACTCATGGAGATCTCCCAGGCCGAAGTTAGATGAAGACTTGCCACACCCCTGTCTTAAAGAGAGACCTGCTACAGCTGGTTGGCTCTCCCCTTGTCTGTCCCTGTACAGTGCTGATCCACTCACTGCCTCTCTTTGCTCCTTCTTGCTGCCTCTCCGGTATGAATCCCTACTATGCCTCCTGTGTTAGGATCCTTCCAGGACAGCTTTCCGGAGCACCCGGTCTGAGGCAAAACTCCCCAGTAAGGGGTCCCTCAAGGGCCATGGACAGCCTCTCTTCAGCAGTGTGTCTCCATCTTCAACCCAATGGCCCATGTATATTTAGGGGGTCGTCTCAGTCCACCTCTGGGGATTGGCTGAGACCCTATAAATATTCATGACAGCTCCTCCTACCCCCACTGATTGGAGAAAAAGTTCTCCAATCTACCAGACACCAGGGGGAGGCACCAGAGAGCTGCCAGGATGAGTCATCCAACCCTGGTCTCTAGTAACCCTGACCAAATTCAGTGACTCAGGTTTTTTCTGTCCAGAATATGCTTTTATCTACTCTTAATTCTAGTAGCACACACTAGAGGGTGCTTCACATATAAAATATTTTGTATTCTTTTTGTGAGCCAGCAGGTGGAACTTTGAGGTTCCTTTGTATGTGTTTTTCAGTCAGTGTTTTGCCCTTTTGGGTAAAATAAAAATCTGTTTTTGTGGCCTTTAAGGCTCCAAACCTACAGCGAAGATCCTTTTTGCTTTACAGTGGACTCACTTTATCCTTTCCTGGCACCCTGCGGGCGTATTGCACAGATGGGGGGGAGGGAGATGGGTTGGTTGGAATGGGGGGTTTTCTACCTGGCAGTTAGACGTCTATGTATAGTTAGAAATTTGGTCCAGGAGACTGGTGTATGTTTCTTGCATTGTTTTTATCTGCTGTTTGTAAAGAAGAAACAGAATTTTCCACCAATAAAAAAAAAAATATTTCTGCAGTGTCCTTACTCCAGTCCAGTCCAGTCAGTTAATCTCTTGATAGTTTAGACACAGCGGGAGCCAGACCACGGGAGGAGTGGGCGCAATTGCCGCTGGCCTCCCGCGATCTTCAGGGGAAGCTGACAGGAGAGCCTTGACAGGAGATTTTGGGTACAGTGTGACACGACCACGCAATTGTTAGTTAAAGCAACTCAGTACCGTATCGCAAAAAATGGCCTGGTCATTAAGGGGGAAAAACCTTCTGGGGCTGAAGTGGTCAACACTGGGTGGCCTGTAACAAACTCCAATGACTAACTTTTTAGTACGCACACCCATGTGTAGTTCCATTCATAACGCTTCAGCTTCATCATATAATCCATCAACATGGTCCTCATTCACACTCGTTTTGAGTACACTGAGACACCACCACCTTTGTGTTTTACCCTGTCTCTCCAAAAGAGGGCATAGTCAGGAATAATAATAGCCCAGTCATGTGAAGAATGAAGCCAAGATTCAGCAATACCAATTAAATCATAGTTCTCTTGATCCAAAGCTTCTAATTCACCCATTTAGCTTGTCACATTTTGCACATGTATTTTGCATATTTTTTATTTTAGTACAAATTGTACCATTTCTAAGGGTACGCTAGATTCCTAGTATGTATTACTAAAATAGTACATACTTATTTTGCTTCAATGCTTAACATGTCTAATTATATCGGCTTAGTTCATTAATTTGCATATCTTCCATGCAAGCCAATAAACTGACTCCTTCATCAATAATTGCTTCCCTGTATCCTTGTAATTTAGGGGCAAGTCATTTGAAAGGAAGACTTTGCTTTGTGTTTTTTCTTTCCCTCATCTATAAATGTAGCTAATAAAATTGTTTAACCGCAAGTTAAAACTTTGTGAGTCACTAGCATTTCGAGCATTAAATTTCTATTCATATGAAAGTGAAATGGAATATTTAAGTGAAGCCGCTGTGTGACACAGCAGATGGCACTTAATGGCAGTGTGCGTTCTGAATCTCTATCACCATGCTTAAGTGCTTCTTTAAATGCTGGAGTTAAACAAATGATTAAATGCCCAGCATTTTTGGTATTTAACAACAGGGCCATTGTGGCTTTTCCTTTATCCTGCTGCAGGGTAATTGGATTGTGGCTGCAGTGAATACAAAAAGGAAAGCACTGACAGGGGGGGGCATTTAAAATATATCATTTTAGTAATGAACAGACAAATTTAGAATAAAATCTCAAGCAATAACTTCTTAAATATTCAGATAATCAGATCGAATCCACCTGAAATGACACGGGGCAACAAGAATACTCACTACCTGGTTCTTTAAAGTTATATTAAAGTCTTGTTTTTTTTTTTTTTTGGTTAAAAATAACAAACATGTTATACTTACCTGCTCTATGTAGTGGTTTTGCACAGAGGAGCCCAGATCTTCCTCTTCTCTAGTCCCTTGCCGGCTCTCTTGGCCCCTCCCTCCTTCCAAGTGTACCCACAGCAAGCAGCTTGATATGAGGGCACCCAAGCCGTGTCGCTGCTCTGTGTGTCCATTCTAACACAGAGCCACGGCTCAGCCCCGCACCTTTTTACTCCCCATTGGCTCACTGACTTTGATTGACAGCAGTGGGAGCCAATGGCGTCCACTGCTATGTCTCAACCAATCAGGAGGGAAAGTGCCAGACAGCCAAGGTTCTTTAACATTACTTGACATAACTTTACCATCGATGTATGTTCATCTGGTAGGTCTTCCAAATTGTACTGCCTTTAGTAAAGGCTTATTCTATGTGAAGAAAAGTAGTCAGACCGTTGTGTCTACACAAGTAGAATTTTGTTATAAATTTTCTATTTTAACCCCTTTCAAAGCCAGGCCAATTCTAACATCTTTCACATACAGTAAACCCCCCTCCATCCCAGGGGTTACGTTCCGAACCCACCCGCGAAAAGTGAAAATCCACGAAATAGAAAGACCCTATTTAAATACACTCTAGGCATATTTTTATAACTTTCACTGTACTCTTAAAAGCATTTTAAGGTCTTTAAACCCACTTTTAAAACAATAGAAACACATTGAAACACATAAAAGATACTGAGAGACAAAGCAAGAGCAATGGAAAACACAAAAATATTTAATTAACAATGATTTAATTAGTAAAATAATATTAATAGGTCTTACAGAAAAAAAATGCAGTATACCGGGACCGCAAACACTGAACCGCGTTATAACCGGGGTTTACTGTACATGAAAAAATCAGCATTCTTTGCTAAAAAATTACTTAACCCCCAAACATTATACATTTTTTTAATTAGAGGCCCTAGAGAATAAAATGGCGGGTGTTGTAAATTTTTATTGCACACAATATTTGTGCAGCAAATCTTAAAACAAATTTTTAGGAAAAAAATACACTTTAATGAATTTTAGCACACACAAACACAATATAATACCCATTCTTTTGTAAAATATATAAAAGGATGAAATGCTGAATAAAAAGATACCATGTCCTTCTTTAAAACTACATACGCCCGTGGAATGATGACAAACTTCGGTAAACTAAAATATCCATAGGTGACGTTTAAAAAGTCTTGATAGGTTACCAGCTTAAACAGGAGGTTTGGAGCAAGAGTTATTGCTTTCACTCTGACCTCACTGTTTACAAATGCATGTGGAACCTATGTGCACGTAAGCACGGGAGATGGAAGCACTTCAACTGTTTTTTTGTTTTTTTGCACATTTCCATTATTTATTTTTTTATTGAACTTTATTGGTATCACATGGGATGAACAACATCCGTTGTGAAAGCATTAACCGTGACAAGTCCTCCTTATAGAGAAATCTCGGGTCTATTAGACCCCCAGATCTCTCCTTTGCCCTTCAAAGCAGCCGAAAAAACCGAGATGGGTTTGATCAGCTGCTTTAGTAGCCAGTATTGTCTGGTAAAGAAACAGCCGAAACCAGAAGTGATAAAATCCTCACTGTTTTGAGTTTCATACACCATAGAGATGATTGGGGAACTGATAGTCCTCCATTGTCTCCAGTGGGACAGGGGAGCCAGGAAATGGCAGCAAGCAGTAACAGGAGGGGGGGCTCTTCTGCTGCTTGTAAAAGTGATTGAGCTATTCATATCACTTTTACCAGCAAGGGAATCTCGGGTCTTAAAATAATTATACCAGGATAATGCATGCAGCTGTATGTCGGTTGGGAAGTGATTAAGTATCAAGGGAGGGCTGACAGCCTTAGGCCTAGGGGGCAAGTCCAGTCAAGTGGCCCATTGAACCATCGAATCAGCTCACCATCCATGCCCACCTGGTTTTATAATGGAAATTGATGTTATGAAGCAAGACAAATATGATGCAATGTGGTAACATAATTTAATGTTAATAGCAACAAAAGAGGTTTACCAAAAAATACATGACATTACGCCAGGCGGGCCTAGGAAGCTCCTGTCAGGCAGAGATCACTATGCCTGACAGGGAAGTGGCTTTTTTTACCTGGAATCAGATCGGCCCGGGGGGCAATTGCCACCCTGCCCCCCTTCCCAGTCCTCCCCTGTTAAGTATGTACATTCAATTATCTAATCATTAGTAGGGCCAATATGATGTTTGTTTAAGACCACAGTCACAAGGGAATTAGAAAGGGCAAGATGGAAAATTCCTCTTGCACAAACAAATTTCTAACAGTGAAGGTGATGTTCGTTTGGGAAAGTCCATTGTCACGCTACCCCCTAATGCAGGTGGTCAGACACTATAGCTAGTTTCTGTGTTCTTCACCTATAGCAGCCCCCTTTTCCATAGGGCAAGTAGGCCTACCTGTACTCGGTTGCCCCAGGACTCAGGCACAATGCTATAGTGCCTGGCCACCATGCTAGGGCAGGTGCAAACTAAGCAAAGCAAACAGGTCCTTGCGGTTGGCAGACAGGCAGAGGGGTTCAATGACAGTCCAGGTACAAGGCAGGCAAGGTTCAGAATAGTCAGGGTCAATCCATAGTCAAAAGGCAGGCAGAGCTCAGAGAAGAGTACGATATCGGATCTGAGGTTGTCAACAAGGGAATCCAATCTAGCAGAGCGGGGAAGACAAACAGGGAGCTTGGAACACGTGTAACAAACGCAATATCATAAGCATGAGACTGCAGGCTTGGCTGGCTTAACCACTTTACCACCGGAGGATTTTGCTGTCTTACGTCCAGGCCACTTTTTGCGATTCGGCGCTGTGCGATTTTAACTGACAATTGCGCGGTCGTGCGACGCCATACCCAAACTAAATTTACGTCCTTTTTTTCCCACAAACAGAGCTTTCTTTTGGTGGTATTTGATCACCTGTGCGATTTTTACTTTTTGCGATATAAACAAAAAAAGAGCGTTTATTTTGAAAAAATAACAATATTTTTAACATTTTTTTATATGAAATTCCCCCCAAAAAAATGTAAAAACCAAAATTTTTTTAAATTTTTGGCCAATTTGTTTTCTGCTACCTATGTTTGGTAAACAAAAACACAATAAGCATATTTTCATTGGTTTGCGCAAAAGTTATTGCGTTTACTAAGGGAAAGACTTCTGTCATTTTTGGTGTTTTTTTTTTTTAACGAGTAATAGCGGCGATCTGCGATTTTTTTTGCGGGACTGCGACATTGCGGCGGACACAGATCGGACCCTTGACTGACATTTTTGGGGTTACCAGTGACATTACTGCAGTAATCAGTGCTATATATATGCACTGTTACTGTAAAAATGACACTGGCAGGGAAAATGTATGCCTGGTGCTTACTGACGTGTGTGGGGGGAGGTGACTGAGTGAGTCAGGGACAGATCGCATGTTCAGCTATGCTGAACACTGCAATCTGTCACTCCTTGTTACTGAGGAGATCCGCCCGCTCTGTTTACACAGGCGGGCGGATCTCCAAACTAGATTCCCTGACGATCGGGGAAGAGCAGCGGCGATCGCCGCCGCTCCTCCCCTGGCCCGACTCCCGCTGTGAATGAAAACAGCGGGAGCGCGCCTCCTACAGGGGAGGAGTCCAGCGACGTAGTACTACGTCGCTGGATGATAACGAACCACTTTGCCACAGTAAAAGTCAACGTGACCGGTCGGCAAGTGGTTAAATCAGGTTTCTCTCCACCCAGGGACTGACCACAGCGATCACCTTGCAGGTGGATAGACAGACAAGGATACATCATAGCAAAAACCAGGATGCTGGAAAGAGAACAGCAGCTGTCAAAGAACAGGAGCGATTACACGCTCCTGACATCCATTCATTTCAAAGTTGAATGCTAGCAGATAAAGTTTTTTTCGAATTACATTTGTTAACTCATTGAATGTACTAAAAATTTTCATACAAATGTTCATTCGAAAATGTACTGGTGTGTGGCCAGCTTTACTCTTTTCTTTAACCATAATCCACTTATGACTTGTCAGTGGGATCAAAATGGGCAGTTGAAAACAATGTCACTCCTAGTGGTCACACCTACTGTATTGGACACCAGAGTGGATAGTTTTTAACACACTCCTCTTCTATACAACAAAATTACTTTAAAATAGATACAGCAATAAAAATGTACTGGCTAATTTCCCAAATGCTACTTTTACACAAATATACAATATGTTTGAGGCAAATTTCACATTAAATATTAGAAATGTTATTGGGTATGCTATACCCAACAATAATGTTATTGTATTGAAAGTTTTTTTTAGTAGAAACCAGTGGCGGCTGGCACTAAACATTTTTCGGGGGCTAGCAAACAAACCCCTCCAAGTCCCCACAAACTGAGAATTACACCCTCTCCCCCAAGACTCTCCACCTACTTCACTAGTCACTCACCCAAAATCAGCTTCGGGGTCCAGCAATAAATGGTGATGGGGACATTAAAGTAGCCACTTCACTATGACACCCACTGCCCCCGCCCTTCACCTGGGGCTCCCTGTAGGTGATCATCCCTTGGAGTGGAGGTGGAGGGTGATGTCACTTAGATGAATGGGATGAAGGGGGAAGGGAGGCCAGCCGAGCTCCTCCAGTACTACCAATACTCCTCAGTTCCCTGGGCATACCGATCACTGGCCTCCTCACATAGCCGGCTCCACACATTCTTCTCTTCCACAAGTCCAAATGTCACCGCAACTAGCCCCGTCCAGGAGTGCTTGTGTGTGTGTGTGTATGTTTTATCACCATCCACCAATGAGAGCTTTCACTAGGCGGGTCCTAAAATTCTGCCCAGCCAATCAGTGAAGAGAAGGAGAGTGGGAGGGTTCGGGGCGCAGTGCTCCATGCCCAGAGGACAACATTTTACAAGCCAATTAGAGCCTCATGCTCTAATCAGGTGCTTGAAAAAAAAGGCCGACTTCATAGAAACCTGTTAGTCTGGTGCCCTACATGCAAACTAGGAAGGCAGCACCTTTACACCCCTTGTGGACCGACTGCCACTGGTAGAAACTGTGTTTTGCTGTCCCACTGACCCCCGTTCCCCTTATTTTATCAAGGTTTCAAAGGGGCAGAATTGAATTGGAGATATTCCTATATGAGATCATAGACACAGATAAAAACATACCTCTTGTCCGCGCCATGCAAAAAAAGTTTCTACTCTTTTCTTTAATTCCTCCAACCCCCTATTTTACCACCTAAGTTAATCTTCCGTAAACCTACTCACCTTTCAAGGCGGTGGTCTCCTGTGGTGTTTACACTCCAGGTGTATGGGTTTTCTCCTTTACTGCTTTGCCTGTGCAGTATTCTCCCAAGTGGTTCCTGCTGCCATGAAGAGGTACTGTAAGTATACACCAGGACAGGGTAGGGTTGCCACCTCATCCCTTTAAACCAGGACACATATAATTACACAGGTTCTGAGGCTAATATAATGCACATAAGGCACTAAGTGAGTCCTGGTTTAAAGGGGTGAGGTGGCAATCCTAGGATAGGGGGTCCTTGGTTTAATTAGCTTAGGGGCCTAAGGAGGGGGACTGGAGGTTTGTATGAAAATTGTAATTGTACTTTAATGGAGAACTTTACTTTCATTAAAAAATATATATATATTAGGCCTTTACAATTGCTACCCAAGCCATTCTGTAATTTAATGTTAATAAAGTTACCTTTCCATTTCAATCTAAAGTTGCTGTCATTTTCTAAAAATTTTCAGAAAATGAATTTCAATATGGCAACCTGGAGGTGTTTTGTACATCACTATTGTGACAGGAAGTCAGGTAAATCTGTGGATGTTGTCACAGACAGGAGATACACTTCTGCTTGGGTTAGACAATTCACCAATTACTATAGGGTGTCGGCTGCAAAGGTAGCCAGGACGGCTTAAGGAAGTTGAAAGGCCTTCAGCTGTTCAGAATGAGGAAGTTAAGGCCTCTATAATTTGTCCAAAGGAAGTCTATTGATTGCTGCCTCCTGACGCTGTGTGAGCTGGGGAGAGGAGGACAGTCAGATGTGTGCCTCCCGACGCTGTGTGAAGCCTGGGAGAAGGATTGCTGCCTCCTGACGCCGTGTGGGTAGAGGAGGACAGTCAGATGTGTGCCTCCCGACGCTGTGTGAGCATGGGAGAAGACCTCCTGGAGCGATGTGCACTGAGGAGGGTAAAAAGTGTGAAGACTACTCAAGGTGAGGTCTTGGACTATTTCTATGTGGAAAGAAATAAATGCACTGTTTGCTATGTGAAGAGACAAGCAAAGGAATGGTTGCTATGTGAAGAGACAAACAAAGGAATGTGTTCTATGTGAAGAGAAAAGAGACATGTTCAATGGACATTTGTTGTGTGAAGAGATAAAACATGGACTATTGAGAGTCTGCTGTATGATCAGCCAAGTCTGCCCAACAGTAGGTTGGGGACAGACTTCATTAGATAGGTTCCTGTGTGTGAGAAGGTAGCCGCCCACAGTGGCAAGGATTTATTTTGTGTTTTATTTTATTTTGATGTTTTTGAGGCTTGCACTTGTGTGAAGAAAATTGCAATAATAAAACCTTACACTGTTGTCTGCAACCACTTCTCGGCTATCTCCCTGTGTAACTAACCCCCCGAAAGGGGTCATCCACGCCTACCACCGAGCTAATCAATCCCACACTATATATATATATATATATTTTTTTTTTTGCCAGTAAAGTATGAGTTACACTTTAGGAAGAAAATTATGCTTTCCAACCCCCCAAAAAAACACAAGGAGGGGAATTTATCAAGAATGGAGCAAACAGAATATGGAGCAGCTGTGAATGGCAAAAATAAAAAATAAAAAATCAGTTTCTATCTTTTAGTTTCAAATCTTAACTGAACAAGCAGAAGATAGAAGCTGATGGATTTCTATGCAGATCTGCTCCTGTCTTCTCGAGCTTTGATCATTTACCCCATTGCATATTGTCACACAGATTGTGCCCTAAATTGACTGATATGTACTAGCAAAAAGACATAATTCTTATGTTATAATGGCATCATATCTTTTATGTGGATTAATGCATCGCATTGGTAAATGAATTGTTATGTTGATTTCTTTCCAGCAAGGAAACAGAAAAAAACAATATTATGCAGGGTAGTTTTCAATGGCTGTTATGTGCATCCCCTATATGACAAGCTGCAATATACCTTTCCATTTAATGAGTCAGATCAACCTGTAATTGGTATACAGATTGTTTATGCTTTACTTAAGGCAATGCTCAATAGGTCCTTAAATACATTACCTAATGGAATAGTATGACTGCACACAGAAGTAAAATGTAATTATATAGTATATTGTCAAATTGTCGCCCTGTAATCACAACAATGCCAGCTTTTTAAGTGCTGTCTTAAATTACTTATGGTACATAATTTACATAATTGCTTTATCTTTGTGTTCTTTTTTGCATTTTCTACAACTAAATACGTTAAAAATGTACTTAACCTTATTTTGAATTAGATTGCTAGAAAGGGTATATAGCAGTATGCAGAGGTTTCATCCAGAACTTCTAGTGTTAACATGCAATCACACGCCTTTAGCGCCTGATAGATTATATGTATGTACAAGCTATTGGGATTTGAGCACAGGTATATCTTATTTCAGTTGCATTGCAGGTCAGTGGCCAGTCCTGAACCTGGGGGCTCTCCTCCAATGTGTGTCAGTTTGCCCCATGTTAGCATTGTGTCCACTGTATGAATGTATAATAAATCCGCGCCATATGGGATATGGGATCTAATTAGTTTGGATCAGCAGCAGGTACTATATCACAATATATGTAAAAATAAAAGTAAATTTAATAAAGACCTCTCAGAAAAAAAAGCAATGTGCAAAAAGTGTAAAATATTATCATGGAACCTTCAAACTTAAAGAGGAAGTAATGACTTGAAAACACAATTATTTTTGTTTACCTGCAAAGTAAATGCATAATGTGCTAGTATGCAACTCCTACTAGCACATTATGTGACGCTTACCTGCAAACGAAGACCGCATTGTCCTCGCTGGAGGCCGCAACCATCTTCGCCCATCTTCCTTCCGGGTATGCGGACTCCGGCTGTGCTACTGGCCGGAGCCGCATGACGTCAATCCAGCGCATGCGTGCGGGAGCCTCAGGTCACTGCACAGAGCTTTGAAGAAACGGCACCGGCAGCTGTTCCTCCAGAGCGCATGCACCAATGATGTCATCAGCTACATGCAGTGTAAATGTCTCCCAAATGGTGCAAGTTTAGGAGATATTTACAGGACCTATAGGTAACCCTTATCATAGGCTTACCTATAGGTACAAACAGTATCCGGGGGTTTACCACCACTTTAAATTAAGTGACAATACAGCTTACAATCAATAAAATAAAATGAGTGATTATTTTAAAATGTGTGAAAAAATGTATAACCCAAGATTTATATATATATTTACTGCAATAACAAATGCTGAATGGACCTTCAATCATAAATAAAGTGTAAAATTCAAAGTTCAAATAACATGTCCAATGTGCAAGTAAATCAATCAAAAAATGTCCTTTTCTGACCCCCCAAAAAAACAGATACTGTGAAGTGACTCAATACATGTGCAGATAAAGATTGCTGGAATCTCCTCTCCCTGGAATCTTTCAGCTGAAAAGTACACACCTCCTCTCTCCAATTAGCATTGATAGAAATATATCATAGTCTCCCAAAAAACAGATACTAGGAAGTGGCTCAAAACATTTGCAGACAAATATCGCTGGAATCTCCTCTCCCTGGAATCTTTAAGCTGAAAAGTGAACACCTCCTCTCTCCAATTAGCATCAATGGAAATGTAGCGCACCCCACATAGGAGCCACAAAAGTAATGGGATCCCCCACCCTGCACAGCCAGGCACGCCAACTTTTCACAGTCCCCCAGCACCCGAAAAATAAAAAAAATAAAAACACTCCTGCCAACATGAAGGCTGCCTGTCTACTGCAGGCTGAGCCATTTGACAGTTCTTATATAGATAAGGGGCGGGGCCACCTGGCGGCACCCCCCCCCCCCCGCTGACTCAGCATGTCAGCATGCATCGGTTCGTGATGACAGAAGGGGCGGTGCCACCAGGTAACTTAGCTTACCTATATAAGAACTATCAGACGGTTTAGCCTACAGTAGGTGGCCAGCCATCATGTCGGCATGAGCGTTTTTTTTGGGGGGTTTATTTCGGCTGCGGCGGGTGGCGTGATTGGCGATGGATTTACATCAGGGGGAACTGTTTTATTTTTTAATAAATTCATTGTCAAAAACTGTCTCTGTGTTTCCACTACTTTTTTATTTTTTTGGTGAATGGGTATGGGGTACTATGTACCTCATTCTCATTCACATGGGGGAGTCGGGATCTGGGGGCTTGGTAATGGGGGCTTCCAGATTCTGATAAGCCCCCTGCCAGCAGACCCCCACCACAGGTGCTTCTAGGCAGGGAGACAGAGCCCCCCCCCCCCGACCCAAAGCACCCACCTCCCCATGTTGAGGGCATATGGCCTGGTATGGTTCAGGGAGGGGCGTTTGCTCGTCTCCCCACATTCCTGACCTGCCAGGCTGCATGCCCAGATAAGAGTCTGGTATAGATTTTGGGGGGGACCCCACGTGATTTTTTTTTTTACTTCTTTTTACTGGCATTTTGTATCATGTGGTCACACCCCTTTAGCACCTGATGGATTATATGCATGTACAAGTTATTGGGATTTGAGTACAGGTAAATCTTACTTCTTATCTTGGATTAGAGCACTGGGTTAGTTTCTGCTGAATTTCAATCTATCTTTAGCTTTTCCTGTTCACGAGAAGTTGATTTATTGTCCCGCTGTCAGAATACAATAGCGCAGTGGGGATGATTCCCCCCATCCAACTCGAATGAACAAAAAAAAAAGAGAACCATGTATGACCAGCTTTAGAATCTTGGGACCACAAAATTGTAAGGTGTCATTTGGGGTGCAGACCCTCAGACTGTGTACCTTTTGAACTGGCTAATTAAATCACTGCTCATGCTACATTTGAAGCTCGAAACCGCCTAAAATGATATCCCAATTGGAGCTCTTTGTCCTTTTTTTTATAATACTACACTTTTTTTTAGAATGTCTTCAAATACATGTTTCTCTTGGTGAAATGGGCTTACTGCTCTCCCCCTTTAGCCTTCTATACTGACATAGTAATGGCAACACAAATTCTCCCAGGCATTTTCATGCATACTTGTGTGCCGTACTAGGTCATTTAAGCTGGTCATAAACAAGTAAAATTGTGTTTGAGAGTTCGTATTAAAAGTCTGAAAAATACTGTGAGAGCATTTTGTCATTAAATCATTTAGTCAATACATTTGTTCAAAATCCCTTGAAATTTTGTCCAGACCTGCTTCTATGGAATTCAGTAAGAATTCAGTAGGTCTCTTCTATGCCTAAAACATACATATTACAATATGTATAATTTTTTCCTGAACAAAAATAACATTCACAGTTATAAATGTGTTTATTTTAGAAGATTTTCAATCCTGATCCTTTAAAATTTCTTGTCATTGTGGCTGAAAATTAACATCTATTTAAACCCACTAATCATCAGTAAATCAAACAAAGATTCTGAAATTAAAACATTTTTGCATGAAATGTATCACCAGATTTACAGTATACTGGACAGCTAGGACAAACTAATTATAATTTTGTGATATGCCTGTTCACACCACAAAAACGTCCCCCAAATCCTTTCTGAATGCATTTCTGCATGCATGTTATTAACACGTTTTTGATGCTTTTCTGGATGCATTACAGATGCTTTTTTTTTTCCTTCTTTTTTCCTGTTTTTTTTTTTTTTGTTTTTGTTTTACTGTACTGTGCTTCGGTGCATTTTTGATGCTTTCACCACGTTCTAGTACAGTTCTGTGCAGGAAAAAAGCAGCATGTTGTACTTTTTTATGTAACTGAAAAGCACTGGAACGCACTGCACTGGTGTGAACTATGCCACTAGAACCCATATAACCTACTTTTCATGTCTTTTTGATGCAGAAAAAAAAAAGCAATGCATTGCATGTGGTGTGACCGGGCCCTAATGCCAATGGGCACTGCCCAGTCATATTTAGATACACTGCAATACTGCTATAACAAGAAAACATTTTCCTATCAAAGGATGCTTTCTTTTTTTGTCAATAAATAGAAAAAGGTATATAGACTTATCATCTCAGAAAAACTAACATTTTATGGATATCATGGATATCAACTTCTGTTGGAGGAACATGATGAAAATCGTTTGTCCGTGGGTGCAGCTGTCAAAATACCATGTCCCTGGCAGTGGAGATTCCTCCATCCACCTCTTTTTTGAGAATAGAGGAATTGACCCATCTATGGTCAGCTTAAAGCTCAACTCTGGGCAAATGAAAACTTTTCCTATGTAGCGGGGCTGTGCACTGCATAGGTTAACTGATCGTTTTGTCCATGGAAGAGAAGAAAGCTGTATACTCACCAGATCCTACACTACACTATACTGCAAACGGCACTCCCCCATGATCTAGCAGTGGACTGTTCCTGACGTCCTCACATCCAGAGTAGGTCTGTAGCCGCGATGACTTCAGGAACAGTTCACTGCACATGACTGCTAGATTGCGAGGGGGCAGGAGCCACATGAATTGGGCTTGGGTAGGGAGGATCAGATTAGAGGAGGATTAGGTAAGTATATCTCCGTTCTCCAATCGCCTAGACAAAAACAAGTAGCTGATCTGTGCAGTGCAGGCACAGCCCCACTGCATGAGAAAACTTTTTTTTGCCCAGAGTTGGGCTTTAAGTTGTATGCACACTGGGAAAGACAGCAAATCAAATACAGGAGCAGGGGGAAAAGACAACCAGACATTCTAACTAGAAACTCAGTACTGTCGTGGTTGAAGGGAAGATACATTTGAATTTATTTGACAATTACAGAAAATCATTTCTGGCAGCGGAAAGAAAATAAAAAGTATTTCTGATCAAATTACTTTATGAAAAAATTGTAATATTAATAATGGTAAGCTTTATTGCAATTTGAGTTTTCATTTAAACCTCTAACCTAACAGAAAACAACATTGATTCCAAAGATTTTTACCCTACAATTTTGTCTTGTGCCCAGACACTACTTATATTTATAAAAATGTAATCTAGAACTATATTGTAATATCTATAAACATAAGCATGCAAACCTAATTATTTTAATTAGTGTATATCCAATTCGTTCTTTTATTGGTGGTGTTTTCTCTTTACTTTTGCTCATTGACTTAGTAATGCATACATAATACGATCAGTATGTAGGTTTTCCCATCATTATACCATATGTTAATCTAGGACAACATAGTAAATTAAACATTGAAATGTGCTGATGGTGAGTGTTCAGTGGATAGGTGTGTTATTTTGATTGTTCGTGGACACAGAAATTCTTCTTGCTTTGACTCCTTGACCTTCTGGGAAGAAACAGTATTCACATGCGTGCCCATACAGCATTAGCACTGAGGGACAGATCACATATCCTCTGTTTCAGCAAGCTGACATGTGCTTTCCTTTGCTTGCCTATTGAACTTGGATTGTCTAAGTGAACCTGAAAATGTTGAATTGTGTTTTCATCCAGGCATCCATGCTTGATTTGGAAAGGATTTTTGAAATGCCAATAGCAGCTCTGCTGGGCAAGTCATCAGAAATCATCAACATGTCAGTGATACAACCCTCTCCAAGCCCACACACTCAACATAAAACAATGACATAAGGAAAAGACAAAATTTACTAAGAATCTATTGGATATTCAATTCTAAAATAAGAGAGAAGCACATTTCTTTGAACTTGACAAAATTAATAAAATCGCTATTATACGTGCTAGAAAACAAATAACCTTGAACATTATTTAAAGGAAAAATAATGTGGATTATATTGTTGTATAAAAAATGATTTTAAAGGTTGGGTGTGAAATAGTTTCATGTTATTGGTGTATATACAAAATGTTTCTACTTTAGCACAGTAATAATTAATACAAGAAAGCATTCAGATTAGGTTTTCTTAGGGGGTTAGGTTTGGATGTGGACTATGGTTAAGAGTTAGTGGATTAAGGGTTGAGTAAAATGGTTGTTAAACCCAAAAAAGCAAACATTTATTATATTGCAGCTTACCGATTCTTAGGGTGGCTTCACACTGCCCTGCTGTGCTTTGGCCACAGGGTGGGTGCAACGCAATGTACGAAACACATAGGGGCGGGCATTTCGGTCAAGTACTACGTCACTTCCACCTAGTGGAATGCATGTTAGCTTCAGAGGATTTGTGGAGCAGTGACAGTTACAGCATTGCCACCCGTTGGCAGATCATTTCCGGTGCTGGGACATGGGACTATTCCATGTGAGTGGACATCTTTATCTTTTGAAGTGTACTTTTAAAACGTTATCATGCTATTTCGATCCCTGTGATCTAATCTTTCCTATGAATTTGATGCATCAACGGGGACTCCTCACTCCTGGATAGAATAATATATACATAGAAGCTTTGTAGACCCACCTCGGTATAAGCCCAGGCAGTCCATACTTGCAGGTTAGCACTATAGCACTTTAATATTGTTACCCACATATGGTGTATTGCTAAAGGGTAGTGCACCAACTATTAGAAGTTAAAACAAAGGAAGGATGCCCACTTTCACCATTTTTGCTCTAGCCATTGAGCCACTGTCAGCTATAATCAGATCTAATACAAGCATAGTCAGTTTCAGATATAGTGATATTCCTTAAAAAATTATATTATATGCTGTGGAGATCCTTTGTTAGGTGGCACTACCATATCCCTTCAGTCAGTGATGTTTACCATTCTGGCATATACTCTGGACTCACTATTAATTGGCGGAAGTTAGCCTTGATGTTACTAGATGAAAATATGTCTCAAACGGTGACCTTTTTCTGTCCTATACCAATTACAACCTTCTATAAAGAAGAACGCCAGCTTTTCCTCCCCAAAACAAGAGATGCATTGTGCATATAAACGAATCCCCAATGTCAGTTTATGTGTAACTTACCTTCTATAGCTGTATACAGCAGGTTTCTGTGTATGTGATGTCTCTCCTCCTCCTGGCTGAATTTCAAAGTAATCTGACTTCCTGCTACCTTCCCTTGCAAGTCCTAAAACTATATCCACTCTTTCTCTCCCAGCTGGACAAGATGGCAATCGGCAAGAACAAGCAGCTGACCAAAGGCGGCAAAAAAGGTGCCAAGAAGAAGATTGTCGACCCCTTTTCCAAAAAATATTGGTATGATGTTAAGGCACCAGCCATGTTCAATATCCGCAACCTTGGCAAGACTTTGGTAACAAGGACACAAGGAACCAAGATTGCATCTGATGGCCTCAAAGGGCGTGTATTTGAGGTAAGCCTTGCTGACCTTCAAAATGATGAAGTGGCCTTCCATAAATTCAAGCTGATTACTGAAGATGTTCAGGGCAAGAACTGTCTCACCAACTTTCATGGCATGGATCTGACCTGCGTCAAGATAAGCTCTATGGTCAAGAAGTGGCAGACCATGATTCAAGCTCATGTTGATGTAAAAACTACAGATAGCTACCTGCTCCGTCTCTTCTGTGTTGGATTCACTAAAAAACATAATAATCAGATCAGGAACACTCCATATGCCCAGCATCAGCAAGTCTGTCAGATTCGCAAGAAAAGTATGGAAATCATGACTCGGGAAGTCCAAACTAATGACCTAAAAGAGGTTGTGAACAAGCTAATTCCAGACAGCATAGGCAAAGACATTTAAAAAGCTTGTCAGTCAATGTACCCTCTGCATGATGTCTATGTCCGTAAAGTCAAGATGTTGAAGAAGCCAAAATTTGAGCTGGGTAAACTCATGGAACTGCATGGAGAGGGTGGCAGTTCTGGCAAGCCAACTGGAGATGATACAGGCGCCAAAGTCGAAAGGATTGATGGTTATGAACCCCCTGTGCAGGAGTCTGTTTGAGATGATCAATCTGATTCAGCGTGTAAAGAAATAAACAACTATTCTGTAAAAAAAAAAATATATATATCCATGATCCTTTGAGCCGATGTACCTTCAGGGAGGCTATGGGATTCACTTGTACCAGCTTCGGGATTGGATGTGGGTCCGTCCTAAGTTTACTGTGGGTGTTTCTGGGCCTTCATGTAGCTGGTGAAAGGTGTGTATGTGTCATACTTTCTCATGTGTTATTCCTGTCTTGCAGCATGCCAAAGAATAATGGCTTGCTGCAAGACTACAGAGAAAGGACTATGGGAGGTTATTATGAAGGTGTTTCCTTCATATGTAAATTCATCACTTCACAGAGAGCAGGTCTATGGGAGGGTGGGATCTGAGGGGTGGGTCTCTCCCTGTTCACACTGGTCAGTATATTTAACTGGGCAGGATTAAATTCTAATTGTGATCCATTCCATCCTACCCAGCAACAGCTAGCTTTCAGAACAGGCTGTGTATGAAGGGATTTCCTTCTTGAATAATGCTGTGATCTGTGAGGTGGGACTTGGGAAGTTTGGACTCTTTCTGTAGGTATGACTGGGATGGGATTGAATGCTAATTAGGATGTAGGACGAGGTGAAGGTAGAAAACAAATTATGATTATTGCTAGCAGGAAACACACCACAAAAGGGCATGTTATAGCACGACAAAATGTGTGAAAAACATAGCAAATTGTGCTGTCTAAAAACACTCCAAAGTCAGCTCCAAAAAAGGGTACAGGAGCTAATTTGGAGCATTTTTGGAGCAGAGGGAAGCCCATTCAATTGAATGGTATTACCACAAAAATGCGGCAAAAAGGCGCAAAAAGAGTGTGAATAATGCAACACTCTGGTACTGCTAGATGTAAATGTAACCTTATAAAATGATTTCGTTACATAGTAGGTGAGGTTGAATAAAGACAATAGTCCATCCAGTTCAACCTGTGTAGGTGTGTGTGAACGTTATTATTTCCCATACCCCTGAATGTTTTGATCCTTGAGATGTACGTCCATGAGTCTTTTAAAAGTAGCCATACTCCCTGCAGTTACTACCACTTGTGGTAGAGAATTCCACAATCTTGTAGCCCTTACTGTAAAAAAAACCCCTACGTAGCATAAGGTTAAATCGCTTCTCCTCTAATCGCATTGTATGGCCTCGTGTCCTCATGCATTCATTGCCACTGAACAGTTTTTTTTTCTATGCTGAGATCACCGTTGAGGTACTTGTAAATCGCTATATATAAAAGGTGTAGTAGCGCCAAACACTGTAACTAGATATTAAACAATGTAGAGTGTCCACAATAAGTCCCAACAGTCCAAGAGAGATGAGAAGTAGTGGAGACCAATTCCCAATATCAGAGCCGTGCGGATGAAAAGAAGCCAACACCCAAGCGTGGAAATATGCCAACTGCTTACCAGATATTAGATCGATATGGGCGATGCAATAAACTCAAATTGGGCCATCAATGACAGACAGTGCCAACAGTATAACTCATCAATTCCCAGTGTCTCAACAGATCATGGTTAAGGGCAATGAAGGCTCAAATCGTACCACCAGACAGAGTAATGATCTCAGCAATATTCAATTCACCTCAAAAGAAAGGGGCAGGACATAGTGCAGACTGTACAAACTCAGGTTTAATAAATGCATAAAAATATACTCACACAAAGGTGAATGTATACAGGCATAGTAAATAAGTAAAAACCGCGGTATTGGTGGCGTGCTGCTCGTTCCGGATCACCTGACGCGTGTCGTCAAGGAAGTGACATCATCAGAGGTGGACCGGATGTACACGGCAGCACGCATATAAAAGGACAAACCGGAAATGACGTATGCGGATGTAAACCGCAAGTGCGTTCCACTTGGTCATCAGCCGGAACCGGAAGTGACGCACGCGGAAAACATCCGTCAATGCGTTCCATCGGGTTCCACCGGCCGGAAATAGCCTATGACAGCTATAATAAGTTTCTGTAACCATAATTATAAGAGTGATTGTGTGCTCAACCAACCAGACACAATCACTCTAAACAGCCGGTGCTGATAGGACAAAAAAGGAAAAAAAGAAAGAAAAAAACTACCAGCATGGACAAAAACAGAGATCAAGTGGAAGGCACATAAAACAGTTGCATGCTATGCAATTTTTCTATGCAAGAGAAGATCTATACCTCTCAAATAATAAAAAAATGCCATTAAACACATATAACACTGGATATGAAATTAACCCACTCAAGGTCATATAAATATCCCATAAATGATAAAACATTGTAGAAGAGGACGGAGGATATTAATGCTAACTCAGACGGATATAAAGTAACAGCATCAAATATCCACACCGTCCCAAACTTCATAAAATGACAAATACTGACTCTGAAAAAACTAATAAAATAAAATAAGATAAAATACATCACTAAAAGATCCTCATAAATAATGATGTCCAAAATAATTAACTGTTATTAATGTAACAGTTCACATCCCACTCAACATTCAGCCCCCATGGAGAGTAAGTCCTCATATTGAAAATCCACCGAGTTTCGAGACGGGAAATTTCACGGTGGACATGGCTTCCTCTCCAATGGGGGGTGAATTTGTCGATCCCCCAGATCTTAGTACCCACAGGGTTTTTGTCGTGGCAATTGGCGTAATGCCTTGAAACGCTATGGTTGGGAAAACCCTTTCTGATATTTTTGATATGTTCCCTCACCCTCACTGTCAATGTCCTCTTGGTGCGGCCTATATATTGTAGGCCGCATGGACATTGCAGGAGGTAGACCACATTATTGGAGGAACAACCAATGAAGGGTTTGATGGGGTGTGTCTTGGAGGTAGCCGTAGATGTAACCTCGCAGAATTTTCTACCGGTAAGAGAATTTACTTTACATACCGAGCACTTCCTACATGGATAGTGAGCAGTGACCAGTGTCCAGTGTTATATGTGTTTAATGGCATTTTTTTATTATTTTTTTATTATTTGAGAGGTATAGATCTTCTCTTGCATAGAAAAATTGCATAGCATGCAACTGTTTTATGTGCCTTCCACTTGATCTCTGTTTTTGTCCATGCTGGTAGTTTTTTTCTTTCTTTTTTTCCTTTTTTGTCCTATCAGCACCGGCTGTTTAGAGTGATTGTGTCTGGTTGGTTGAGCACACAATCACTCTTATAATTATGGTTACAGAAACTTATTATAGCTGTCATAGGCTATTTCCGGCCGGTGGAACCCGATGGAACGCATTGACGGATGTTTTCCGCGTGCGTCACTTCCGGTTCCGGCTGATGACCAAGTGGAACGCACTTGCGGTTTACATCCGCATACGTCATTTCCGGTTTGTCCTTTTATATGCGTGCTGCCGTGTACATCCGGTCCACCTCTGATGATGTCACTTCCTTGACGACACGCGTCAGGTGATCCGGAACGAGCAGCACGCCACCAATACCGCGGTTTTTACTTATTTACTATGCCTGTATACATTCACCTTTGTGTGAGTATATTTTTATGCATTTATTAAACCTGAGTTTGTACAGTCTGCACTATGTCCTGCCCCTTTCTTTTGAGGTGAATTGAATATTGCTGAGATCATTACTCTGTCTGGTGGTACGATTTGAGCCTTCATTGCCCTTAACCATGATCTGTTGAGACACTGGGAATTGATGAGTTATACCGTTGGCACTGTCTGTCATTGATGGCCCAATTTGAGTTTATTGCATCGCCCATATCCATCTAATATCTGGTAAGCAGTTGGCATATTTCCACGCTTGGGTGTTGGCTTCTTTTCATCCGCACGGCTCTGATATTGGGAATTGGTCTCCACTACTTCTCATCTCTCTTGGACTGTTGGGACTTATTGTGGACACTCTACATTGTTTAATATCTAGTTACAGTGTTTGGCGCTACTACACCTTTTATATATGCCTATATGATTTGTAATCTATCATTTAGTTGGCTGCCTTCACATTTATCTTCAGGATCCTCATTATTATTTTAACTTCTTGTTGTCCGAGCGCAGATTCTTTTCCCCCTTTTTTATAACTTGTAAATCGCTATCATGTCCCCTCTCAGGCGTCTCCTTTCCAGGTAGAATACATCAAGCGTTTGTAAGCGCTCTTCATAATTAAGGTCCTCCAATCCCCTAATCAGTTTGGTTGCCCTTCTCTGGACTCTCTTCAGCTCCTTCACATCCCTTCTGGGGACTGGCGACAAGAACTAGACAGAATACTCCAGATCAGTACGGGTTTACAAAAGGGCGTTCTTGTCAAACCAATCTGTTAACATTCTACGAGGGGGTGAGCTGTGAGCTAGATAGTGGGAGATCTGTGGATGTGGTGTACCTGGATTTTGCTAAGGCGTTTGATACAGTTCCCCACAAATGCTTAATTTATAAAATAAGGTCTGAAGGGATTGACCACAAGGTTTGCTCTTGGATACAAAACTGTCTAAAGGGGCCAGGGGATTCTACGCCTAAACTCCTATATTTCCTCCATAACACTCCAATGAGCATCCCACTAAAAAATTTCCATATTATTAATTCTAAATTCCAGGCCTTGCTATGGAAACGCCAAGAACGCAGGGTTAAGCTTGAACAGTTACCTCGCCCAAAAGACGTGAGTGAGTGGACCTGCCGAACCCATAGTTATAAAATTTTCCGGCGCAGTTACAGCACCTGGTGGGGGGCTTGGCACCATCTCAGGAAGCAGATAGGTAAAAAGGGATTCTACAGTGTAAATTCTTCTCCTTTTTTACAAAATGGCAGGATCTACCCTCATCTACCCTGCCGAACCCTAGGCATTCAAAAATCCAACATAACAAAAAATCTGGAATAAAGCCAAACAATTGCAATGTGATACTGGTTTTACCTGTTATACTCCTCTTTGGTTAAATAATACATATACAGAATTAGTTAAATTATAGTATGCGGGCAAGTAGAGGACCTTTGGCATCACAAACCTACAGCATATATTACTGAATGGCTCCCTGATGCCTTTCTCACAGATAACATTTCTCAATTTAAACTCCCTCAGTATATGCACTTCTACTATTCCCAACTTAAACATGCAGTGGCTGCTAAAGTTAATGTGATTGACTGACAGCTGTCTTCCAACCCTATTTTAAATCTTGTGCAAAATGTCACATCCTCTAAGGGTTTATATATCCCATTGTTATGATATGCTTCTTGTAGCGTTTCTGGGGAATTATCCATGTAAAGTTGCAGAGAAATGGGAAAGTGATGTGGGACCTCTCACAGGTGACCAGTGGGAAACTGTACTGCAGTTAGTTAAACTGAGTTATCTTAATGTGTATTGTATCAGAAGCTCTCACAATTGTTTATACTTTTGCGAACCCACTATACACCTTTGAGGTTCTATAGGATAGGAACACTAGAAGACCTATTATGTAGCAGATGCTGCAGGGACCTTGGTGATATGATTCACACTCTTCGGAAATGTCCTACATTCCACAAGTATTGGACAGCAGTTCTTCATACTTTGAACACTGTACTTAGTTTAAGCTACTATTCAGTCTGACCCAAAGCAATGCCTATTAGGAATTTTAGAGGATCTTCTGGTACAAAATTACATTAAAGAGGCCATCCCAAGGGCTTTGTTTCAAGCTTGTAAACGTTTTATACAACATTGGCAATCAGATGAACCCTCGACTTAAACAGAATAAGTAAGACACATGGGTAATAATGTATGACTTGAACACCATATATTTCAACATAGAGGCTGCCCTACTAAATTTGGGAAATTATGGGACAATCAGAAAAATTGTCCTTTGGTTCTTGTAATTGAGAAAATTCTGTAATATCCAATGGATGCTTTTGCCCTTTGAACATAACTATTGGGTTATACAAGTGTAGCAGGATTTCCAGGCATTGGGCCTGATGAGGGTCTGCCATTGTTACCGGAAACGCCAGCAGCCCCTTTAAACTGAATACCCAAGTGTGAGATTGGAGTCAAAGACCAGTCCAGCATCTGTGGTTTGTTTTGTTTATTTGATATAGGGGATGGGAGAAGGGAATGAGTGGGATACTCCTCTGGCTCAACTAGGTACAAATGGGTCACTTTGAAGAAAAAATGCCTTTCAGCGATGCCTTGACGCCGGCTGAATGACGACCAACGCTTGCTGGCGCTTGAAAAAACACTGACTTGTGGTACTGTACTTAAACTTGACTTCTGACACACAGGTTAGCTCAAAAGTCCTGGACTGCATTGAGACTTGACTCCTGACACTTTGATTAGCTCAAAAGTCCTGGAAACAGCTACCTCCAGTCCTTCCTGACTGAGGTAGCCTCCTGTAACTGCTTGTGCTGCTGCAACTCTCAACACTGTACACTGCACACTGCACGCTGTACACTTTAACACTTCAGGGCCCAACCGCTGGCAACCCCTCTGAACTTCAGGGTCCTCTTACTAGGCACCCCCTCTACACTTCAGGGTCCTCTCACTGGCACCCTCTTTGCTCTTCAGCGTCAACACTGGCACCCCCTCTACACTTGCTCCTGCACCGGCTAGCTAGCTCCTGGATGCCTACGACCTTCACCGGAGTGGTCCCCTCTCGCTAGGCAGACCCCTAGTGGCAGTTTGCAGTACTCACGAACGCTTTCCTGAAACTGGACCCCTCTCAGCTCCTCTGGTCCTCGGGCACACCGGATCCTCTCTGCAGCTCAGCCCTTTGTCACCTCAGGCAAGCCGCCTGGGACACCCGCTCCTGCTGACAGGAGGAAAGACAGCCATACTCTCCCTCCTGGGACTCTGCTTCCCGCCAAAGACGCTGCGTCATGAGCTCCCCTCAAACTTATACCCACTCCCAGAATGCTGTGCGGCAGAATCTGCCTTTCTGGGGTAGATACAGGCCTGAGTGTGCCATTGGCTGGGTTTCCTCCACTGCCCAATGAGAGCCCTCTCATAGAGCACAGTGGGGAGACTCCCCAGTCTCAACAGCCACACCTGGGAACCATGACAACCTGACTGAAAACATGGCCCTGCTGTTAAGCATGTATGGGGGAAGGGAATGGGGAATGTCGCTCAGGTGTGTGTCCAAACAGGTGCTGGCTGGATCCGCCGTCCAGGAAGATACAAGTAGAAATGTGAAGCCGCACACAGATGATTGAAATCAAATGAAATGTCTTTATTCTTCAAAAGTATCCAGGACAACCGTGGTAATGAGTAAGCGGCCATTCGAGCCGTGAAACGCGTCTACCTTGGACATATTCTGTTCCTCACACTGTCTGTTTGTCCTGGATACTTTTGAAGAATAAAGACATTTCATTTGATTTCAATCATCTGAGTGCGGCTTCACATTTCTACCTGCTGTTAAGCAGACAAGGCCCACTATATTTTTACCTAGCACCTACTTTGTAGGGTGCTACACAATGTTACTGCACATGTACAAAGTATTGGAGACGCTGTAATATCTTGTCTGTTTTCAGATGCAAACTTGTATTCTGGATTCAGACAAACTGTACCAATTTATTCCTACTCTGGAACTGCTCAATAAAATCTTTTTCTGATTTAGGAAAACAACATTTTTTAAGTATATGAGCTATTTGAGTAGAACAAATATTAAAGTCTGAAAAGGGTTCCAAGCCTTAATACTGGTTTATGGAGATATTTATCCTCACTTTCTTTCCCTTTCCCCAATATCACTCTTTGGGGTAGATTTACCAAAAACCGAGAGTGCAAATTCTGGTGCAACTGCGCATGGATTGTTCAATTAAACTCTGACAAAAAAAAACAAACAAAAAAAAAAAAAAAAACAGGAAGCTAATTGGTTTCTATACAGAGCTGCACCAGAATTTGCAAACCAACCCCAATAACATGGAGAAACAAGACAAAGAGTCACATTTAAAAAAGGCAAATGGACTGTTCCCTTTGCATAGAAAAATGCACTTTGTGTGGGGAATTTTCCCTAGAGCCTAGAGAAGGAGGTTAGGTTCTGCCGAGTTCTATCCCCCCAATCATGTTTAGGGAAAAACGCTGTTTCTTTAACCACTTGCCGACCGCCGCAAATACATTTACTGCGGCAGTCAGCCCCTCCTGGGCAAGGTGACGTAGTACTACGTCGCTCGCCCAGGAGCCTGTAGGGGGCGAGGCGCGCTCCCGCCCCCACTCGTTCACGCCCATCCTCAGGCGAGTGACCGGCGGCTCCGATGTCTGCCGGGCACTCGCGATCTCCCGCTGGAGAGGGAGAAAGGCAGGCCGCTAATGTAAACAAAGCCGCCTGTCATTCTCCCTGGTGTAACAGCAGAGACTATACAATCCTGCTATGTAGGATCATATGTCTCTGTGGTTACATCAAAAGCCACGCCCCTTGACAGTTAGAAGCACGCCCCTAGGGACACACTTAACCCCTGGATCTCTCATAAAGTTAACCCCTTCCCTGCCAGTGTAGTTTTTACAGTAACAGTGCATATGTATAGCACTGATTACTGTAGTGACATTACTGGTACCCCCAAAAGTGTCAAAAATGTTAGTCAGGGGTCCGATCTGTCCGCCGCAATTTTGCAGTCCCACAAAAAAATTGCAGATCGCCGCCATTACTAGTTAAAAAAAAAACAATAAAAATGATATAAATCTTTCCCTTAGTTAGTAAACGCAATAACTTTTGCGAAACCAATAAAAATACACTTATTGCGATTTTTTTTACCAAAAATATGTAGCAGAAAACAAATTGGCCTAAAATGTTAAAAAATTCTGATTTTTACATTTTTTTGGGGGGGAATATCATATAAAAAAATGTGAAAAATATTGTTATTTTTTCAAAATTGATGCTCTTTTTTTGTTTATAGCGCAAAAAATAAAAATCGCACAGGTGATCAAATACTACCAAAAGAAAGCCCTGTTTGTAGGAAAAAAAGGACGTCAATTTCATTTGGGTACAGCGTCGCACGACCGCGCGATTGTCCGTTAAAGTCACACAGTGCCGAATCGCAAAATAGGCCCTGGTCTTTGAGCAGCCAAATCCTCCGGGGCTTAAGTGGTTAATTTCTTGCTCAAGATTGGGTATCCATTTCAAAGGTACATTTTACCACATTTACTAAGTTCTGGGAATAATTCCCATGTAGAATGCAACATACTTATCAAAGTGTAACTTCACTTCAAAGTTAACAGCCTATTTGCCTGTAGTAAATCAGTTTCAATATCTTTATGTTAGTTCCCAAAAAAAATAGGGTTTCATAGATTTGTAGATATTTTTTGGGTCAGTACCATATTCAATCATCACAAATTTCATCAAAATTCAATTTGTTTGATCCAATTAGAATTTAAAAATGAGTTGATTAAGAGTCGGTTCACACTATGGAGACACGACTTCGGGGGGCGATTAGTGAAGTCGCCATGCACCGTGACTTCGGCGTGACTTGCACGGACTTCACATAATGGAAGTCAATGCAAGTCGCTCTGACTTTGGTCAAAAGTAGTGCAGGAACCTTTTTCTAAGTCGGAGCAACTTGAGTCGCTCCTATTAGAACGGTTCCCATAGCACAGAATGGAGCACGACTTGTCAGGCGACCAAGTCGCCTGACAAGTCGCGGTAGTGTGAAACGGCAGTTAAAGTGTATAGCTCCCTCCCTTCACCAACCAATCATAATAAATGGTTAGACTGAATTCTAGTTCATATGGCTCACAGCACTGTGCCTATTTCACCTAAATGGGTAAATAATCTAAAGTGTTAAGAGTAAGGAGATCTTCCAGAATGATATCTTAACCACTTAAGCCCCGGAAGATTTTACCCCCTTCCTGACCAGGGGGTTTTTTGCGATTTTTTACTGCATGACTTTAACGGACAATTTTTTGCGATACTGCACTGCGTTGCTTTAACTGACAATTGCGTGGTCGTGCGAAGCTGTACCCAAATAAAATTGGTGTCTTTTTTTCTCATAAATAGAGCTTTCTTTTGGTGGTATTTGATCACCTCTATGGTTTTTATTTTTTGCGCTATAAACAATAAAAAGCGACAATTTTGAAAGAAAAAAAACAATACTTTTCACTTTCTGCTATAAAACATTCCCAAAAAAAAAAAAAAATGTAAATCAATTTTTTTTCATCAACTTAGGCCAATTTGTATTCTGCTACATATTTTTGGTAAAAAAAAATCCTAATAAGCATATGTTGATTGGTTTGCACAAAAGTTATAGCGTCTACAAACTATGGGATACATTTATGGACTTTTTTTATTTATTTTTTTTTATTGTTTTTACTAGTAATGGCAGTGATCATCGATTTTTATCGGGACTGCGACATTGCGGTGGACAAATCTTACACTAAATGACACTTTTTGGGGACCAGTGACACCAATACAGTGATCAGTGCTAAAAATATGCACTATGTATACTGTTACTGTATAAATAACACTGGCGGGGAAGGGGTTAACACTAGGAGTGATCAAGGGATTAAGTGTGCTCCTAGGGAGTGCTTTCTAATTGTAGGGAGACTGGATTTACTAGAGGAAAAGAGAGATCAGATAGCTGCCATAACCCCAGTATTTTCCTACACGGCCGGCGGTCCTCTTTCATATAAAAGTGGTCACAGTGGCAGATTCACCGTGGGATCACTTTTATGGGCACCGGGAGAGGTGCCCACTCCCCTCCCCCTGCTTCCTGGTCCTTTTCCCCATTCACAGGAGCCATCTGTAGCGAGGAAACCGATCCGGTCCTTGCAGGTTCTAGACAGGAACTCAAGTGAGGGCAAGATGGCCCCCACTCAATTCTATGGCCTTAGAGGACCGAAGTGACGTCATAAGTTGCTTCCTTCCAAGGGCCGTAATGGGCCCATTTTTTTTTTGCAGAAAAAAATTGTCTTTTTTTTTTTTTTGCTTTTAAATGTAGATGAGAGATCTGAGGTCTTTTTGACCCCAGATCTCACATTAAAGAGGACCTGTCCAGCTTATTTCTATTACAAGGGATGTTTACATTCCTTGTAATGGGAATAAAAGTAATCCAAAAATAAATAAATAAAGGGACAGTGTAAAAATAAAAGGTAAAATAAATAAAAAATAAAAATTTAGCTCACGAACTCATACGCAAGTCGCACCCACATATGTAAATGGTGTTTAAACTACACATGTGAGATATCCTCGCAATCGTTAGAGCGAGAGCAATAATTTTAGCCCTGGACCTCCTCTGTAACACTAAACTTGTAACCTGTAGAAATTTTCAAAGCGTCACCTATGGAGATTTTTAAATACCAATGTTTGTGGCCATTCCACAAGCGTGTGCAATTTTGAAGCATGACATGTTAGGTATCAATTTTCTTGGTGTAACATTCTCTTTCACATTATAAGATAAATTGGGCTAACTTTACTGTTTTCTTATTTTTTAATTCAAAATTATATTTTTTTTAAAAAAATTGCGTTTGTAAGACCGCTGCTCAAATACGGTGTGACATAAAGTATTGCATTGATCTCTATTTTATTCTCTAGGGTCTCTGCTAAAAAAAAATATATATATAAAATTTGGGGGTTCTAAGTAATTTTCTAAAATACTGATTTTAACTTGTAAACAACAAGTGTCAGAAACAGGCCTTGAGTGGTTAAAACAGCACAGATTCGCACAAAATATTTGAGGCTTGACAGTGCTGGGTTCACATACCACAATACAGCAAATTTATTTAGACTCCTTATAACTTCCTACCCCACATTGTTTTCATTTATGTTTATTTATCTATCCTTTAGACTAATAAGATTTTGTCTTGAATATATTAATGTTCCTGTCACAAGGAAATTGGACAGAGCTGCTTGTCTCATCACGGCACAGTACATTTATAATCTTCCAGGCTATGTTTAGCATCTACTTTAATATTGATGCAGCTTTTTGGCATGAGGGAAGCAATGCATGATACACAGGCAGACGGTGAAATCAACAATAATGCCTGTGCTGGCCGGGTGGCAATAAAGGAGTTAATCTCCCTGACCTAAATGTAAAGAGCATTTTTAAAGAAGCTCAAAATTGCTTTTTAATCCAGGCTCCCGAGGATTTCCTTTGTTGCCATCTGCTCTGCACCCTGGGTATTCACTTCCAGAATTAGGTCTCTTTAAACGTCAGGAACATTGGTTGTGTTTGACCAGTACACCATAAAAGCCTACACATTGCATACCCAGTGCATGACTACTGTCACAGGGCATGTCCATTTACATACAGCTATCTTCGTTTTTTCAAAATAAAAGTGACAGCATGTCAAATAAATTATTTAGTAGCCTAATAATTTATAAGACTTGAAATCTGTCAAATTTAACTCTAAAATGCACACTGTACCCATGTATTGCCATATTGACAAGGGCAACATATCTGCAAACGATAATTTTATTCACTAATACTTTCTTGAAAAAAAAAAAGAGAGGAGGAGATTGAGTTGTTAGAAGGCAGGCTTGTGATATCTCAATAATTGATAAGAAGCAATTGGTTACAATTAATATACCAAAAGACAACAACAAGAGAAGGGCGCACCGACCTAGTGCATTACCACTAAAAAGATTTATTAAAATGTTTTACAGGTATATACTCACAAAACAATTGTAGGTATCACCTATATACCTTTTAAAATTTTTAATAATTCCTTTTAGTGGTAATGCACTAGGTCGGTGCCCCCCTTCACTTGTTGTTGTCTTTTAGTGTGTTTCGGATACCCTTGGTCCTAAAGGGGCAGCAAGACCACAAGTAATACCAACCCAAGTCCACTTGAACGTCTATATACATTCCATTTACCCATCATACATCACTTGAGCGAAAGAGATTTGTTTTAAATTTTACAATTAATATACCATCTGACCAATCAGATTTTATTTTACTATAGTCAGTAAATGAGATAAAAAGTATATCATAGATTTCGATTAGTCCATATGGCTTAATGCACAGTATCTATTTTACTAAGCAACCAGCCAGGTGTTAACGCAGTAGTAAACCGCAGCCTTTTAAAAAAAAAAAAAACTGCAAGACAATGGCATAATGTGCTAGTATGCATCACATACTAGTACATTATGAAAAGCTTACCCAAAACGAAGCCCTCCAGCAGCATGCTGTCACCGTTGACAGGGCTTCCATCTTTACCTGGTCCTCCTTGCGGGTTTGAATGCTCCGGCCATCATTCTGGCCAAGTCGAGATGACTTCCTTTTAGAACGCATTCGCCGGTGACGTCACTGACTGCATGCTGTGTGAATATCTCCTAAACAGTGAAAGTTTAGGAGATATTCACTGTACCTACAGGTATTCCTTATTATAGGCTTACCTGTAGGTACAAGTTAAAAAAAAGACTTTACTTCCACTTTTAGCTGGCCATAGATGGACCAATAAACGTATGGTTCAGCAAGGACTGGCCGAGTTTCAATCCATCTATGGTCACTCCAGCTTGAGAGAAGTTGATCTAATGATCAGCTTCTCTTGCACAGGAATGTTGGAAATTTTTCTTCGATCAGCGCGCACGAGTTCCACTGTAAGAATACAATGGCACAGCGGGGAGGATTCCTCCATTACCCTAGAATTGTGACCGGAGGAACCCGTACTTTTTGGGGGGTTTGTTCCAGCCTTGGCTGTTAAATTATATATCCATCTATGGCCAGCTTGAGAGTCGGTTCGCACTAGCGCGACTTGTCAGGCGACTGGTCAGCCTGACAAGTCGCGCTCCCTCGCAGTCCATTGACCGCTACAGGACCCGTTCTAATAGGAGCGACACAAGTTGCTCCGACTTAGAAAAAGGGTCCTGTACTACTTCGGGGCGACCTCGGAGCGACTTGCATAGACTTCCATTATGTGAAGTCCTTGCAAGTCGCTCCGAAGTCGTGGTGCATGGTAATGCACAAGTCGCCCCCGAAGAGTCATGTCGCCTCAGTGTGAATCGGCTCTTAGCGTCTACTCTCTAACTTGCACACAAAAAAATAGTAGCTATGCATGGCAGGGTCTGTTCATTGTGCCTACATTGCTGTCTCAGCCCTACTGTTTTATCTCTTTAGATGTCTGTCATTAATTGTCTGTCAATCAGTCTTTCAATCTAGCCAAACAATTGGCTTGACCTTTGTCTGCTATCTATAACCAGTTTACAAAGTTTATCTACCTGAAATTGTAAAGGAAAAAATATGTTTATGACATATTATTACAAACAACACAAATTGCCTAAATTACCATATTGTAATTAGTTCAACTGCATGTAACCTTCTTCGCTCAGACAATATTCAGTGTTCTAAAGTAGTGATTTCCAAACTGTGACCTTGGGGCCTGATGTGGCCCTTTGCTTGCCTTTATACTGCCCTTGAGGCATTATTCCTGCCACTGATACCAATAAAGCGGCATAATTCCTGCCATTGACACCAAGGATGGGGCATAATTCCTTTCACTGACAACAAAAATGGGGAACAATTTTTCCCAGTGACATCAACTATTTCTGCCTCTATTACCACTGGGCACAGTCTGGCCCCCATAAAGTCTGAAGGACAGTAAACTGGCCCTTTCTTTTGAAAGTTTGGAGACCCCCTAAAGGTCAGTCACGGTAAATGATTAATGCTGTCAGTAAAAATCATCTTGCTATCCTAACAATTGTCTAGGTTCCTCAAGAAGCAGGCCTTTCAATGGCAATTCATTACACCCACATAAACTTAAGGTGGCAATTATTTAAAGTGGTAGTAAACTCTTCTTAACAACTCAGTACCATGTAAAGCAGTATAATATACTTAGCAGTAATTGCCTTCAAAAGTATTTCAAGGTGCGCTGTTTAGGACCTATCTCCCTCTCCTTCTTTCAATTACGTTGCTCGTGCTTGCACAGTATAAGCCCCACTGACAACATGCTGAGTGTGCTATTAGTCTATACAGCTATGTGCCGTGTATCTCTCAGTATTACTCCACGGCACTGTAATCCCACCAGGGTGCTGACAATTCAAAAAACATGTGATTAGGTACGTCAAAGGGGAGGTTCACAAACTGACATATAACATCACTGATTGCTGAGGCGGGATTAAAGCTCCATGGGCATTGCTAAATGCAACCTAGGATGGTTTAATCTTATTGAGCATGTGTGAGATTTCAACCCTAACGTACATGAAGGGCGGAAGTTTCAGTGGAGAATTGAGCAAGAGGATTCCACAAATATGGTGGCGGCTTCAGGCGGAACGGGCTACAATAAAATTAAGCAGTATAAATTGTAAGAACAATTACATGACACTCTAGATCAGGGGTCTTCAAACCATGGCCCTCCAGTTCTTCAGGAACTACAATTCCCATCATGCCTAGTCATGTATGTGAATGTTAGAGTTTTACAATGCCTCATGGGATGTGTAGTTCCGCAAAAGCTGAAGAGCCGTAGTTTGAGGATCCCTGCTCTAGATTATCCCTATGTGTTGGAAAGTGCTTTTAATTGTGGTAGTTTGCTTTTAGTGCATTACTTGGATTGAGTTTACTACCACTTAAGGGAAAGGCAATTATTTAATGCAGAACTAAACCCATCGATTTAACAGTTTAAAAAAATAGCTAAGCCGGCCATATATGGTGCGATTTTCTTTTCTGCAAGCATAGGTCAGTATTGATGGAGGAATCCCTCCCATGGAGCAATTTTTTTTTCTAGAGGGGGGGCAGGGGAAGCCGTCTTGGCCGGGAGAATACACTGTGTTGAAAAATCAGATCGCCCAATCAACTTGAGTACAATCAGTCTGCCCATACATGGTTTAAATCTCGGGTAGTCGTGCTGAACCGGCTGAGATTCGAACCATCTACGGCTGGCTTTACATTCCTGGCAAGTGCCTAGAATGTAACTGTCACATTGGTTGTGCTATACCTCCCAACATTTGAACTTCGAAATGAGGGACACTGGAAGAGGGATAAGACCTGTGGCGCGCTACGTGGTAAAATGTGGGTGTGGTCAATCGCTTAGCAGTGGGAGGGGCTTAAGGGGAGTGGTTAAATAAAACCCAGGCTTCCTTGTACCCATAAAATATGCTTTGATTGCTTTGTCTGAGCCGACCTTTAAGAAGAACTTCATTAACCACTTCCCGCCCGCCATATAGCAAAATGATGGCAGGGAAGTGGTTGCTCTATTTTGACTGGCGATCTGTGGTGCGGTGTGTCACTCTGACTCACCGCATCTCTGATCTCGTGCCTAATGACGTAGGCACTTTACCATGTGACTAGCTGTGTCCAATTACAGCTGGTCACATAGTAAATAGGAAGTATCATTGATCGGCTTTCCTTAGTTGGTGCCTGACAGGCACGAGTAGAGGAGAGCCGATCTGCGGCTCTCCTGACAGTGGGGGAGGTCTGTGCTGGTAATCAGAGCATTGATTACCAGTGCAGACCCTTGGGGGTGCCACTAGAGCCACCAGGGATTGCCCACCCATGGCCACCAGGAATGCCCACCCATGACCACCAGGGATACCCACCCATGACCACCAGGGATGCCAATCAGGGTTAAGGGACCCTTTCAGTGCCCTACTCATCAGAGCTGCCCATGATTGCCATCTATCAGTGCTGCCCACCAGTGCCCATCTTTGCCATCTATCAGTGCCGCCCACCAGTGCCCATTATTGCCCATCAGTGCTACCTATCAGTGCCCATCAGTGCAGCCTATAAGTGCCCATCAGTTCTCCATATCAGTGCCGACCAATGCTGCATATCAGTGCTACCTATCAGTGCCACATATCAGTGCCCATTAGTGCTGCATATCAGCACTGCCTATCAGTGCCCATCAGTGCCGCCTATCAGTGCCCATCAGTGCCACCTATCAGTGCCGACCAATGCTGTATATCAGTGCTACCTATCAGTGCCGCATATCATTGCCCATCAGTGCTGCATATCAGCGCCATCTATCAGTGCCCATCAGTGCTGCATATTAGTGCCACCCCATCAGTGCCACCCCATCAGTGCCTCCTCATCAGTGCCTGTCAGTGCGGCCTCATCAGTACTCATCAGTGCAGGAAAAAAACGTATCTATTTACAAAATTTTATAACATAAACAAAAAAAACGGGGTTTTTTTGTTCAAACTTTTCGGGCTTTTCTTATTTGTGTAGCAAAAAAGAAAAAACCTTGCGGTGATCAAATACCACCAAAAGAAAGCTATATTTGTGGGGAAAAAATTCCATAAATTTGGTTTAGGTACAGTGTTGCATGACCGCGCAATTGTCATTCAAAATGCAACAGCCCTAAAAGCTGAAAATTGGCCTGGGCAGGAAGGGGGGTGAAAGAGCACTGTATTGGAGTGGTTAAAATAGTCAGGGACTGCAAGGCAACCAGCAACTGTTGATACAATGAAGAATTTAGTGAGAAGTATATAATATGCAGTATTGTGTATATAGTGCAGGGGTATGTAATGTACAGAATGCAGCGGACAGGAGTGTGTAATGTACAGAATGCAGGGGACAGGAGTATGTAATGTACAGATTGCAGGGGGCAGGAGTATGTAATGTACAGATTGCAGGGGACAGAGGTATGTAATGTACAGAAGGCAGAAGACAGGAGTATGTAATGTACAGAATGTAGGGGACAGGAGTGTGTAATGTACAGAATGCAGGAGGCAGGAGTATGTAATGTACAGAAGGCAGGGGGAAGGAGTATGTAATGTACAGAAGGCAGAGGTCAGGAGTATGTAATGTATAGAATGCAGGGGTCAGGAGTGTGTAATGTACAGAATGCAGGGGACAGGAGTGTGTAATGTACAGAATGCAGGGGACAGGAGTATGTAATGTATAGAATGCAGGGGGCAGGAGTGTGTCATGTATAGAATGCAGGGGGCAGGAGTGTATAATGTACAGAATCCAGGGGGCAGGAGTATGTAATGTAAAGAATGCAGGGGACAGGAGTATGTAATGTACAGAATGCAGGGGATAGGAGTGTGTAATGTACATAATGCAGGCCACATGAGTGTGTAATGTACAGAATGCAGGGGACAGTAGTGTGTAATGTACAGAATGCAGGGGCAGTAGTGTGTAATGTACAAAATGCAGGGGGCGGCTCCATTCATTCGCCCCAATCCTATCCTGGCTCCATCCACCACCCCGATCCCATTCCGGCTCATCCACAACCCCGATCCAATCCCGACTCATCCATCACCCCAATCCAATCCCGACTCCATCTAACCCCTGATCCCATCCCACCTCTATCCGTTCCCTGATCTCATCCCGGCTCCATCCGTCTCCCCAATCCAATCCCGGCTCCATTCGTTCCCCAATCCCATTCCGGCTCCATTCATCCCCATGATCCCATCCTGGCTCCATTCTCTCCCCCAATCCCACCCCAGCTCCATCCATCCCAAACACCCTCCCCCTACACCCATCCCAGCTCCATCCATCCCAAACACCCACCCCAGCTCCATTCCACCCCAAACACCCACCCCAGCTCCATCCATCCCCCACACTCATCCCAGCTCCATCCATTCCCCACACTCATCCCAGCTCTATCCATCCAAAACACCCACCCCAGCTCCATCCATCCCAAACACCCATCCCAGCTCCATCCATCCCAACTTCCCACCCCAGCTCCAACCATCCCAAACACCCATCCCAGCTCCATCCTTCCCCCACACCCATCCCAGCTTCATCTATCTCCCTCACCCATCCATCCCCCACTCTCATCCCAGCTCCATCCACCCCAAACACCCACCCCAGCTCCATCCATCCCAAACACCCATCTTCAGCTCCATCCATCCCAAACACCCACCCCCAGCTCCATCCATGCCAAACACCTACCCCAGCTTCATCCATCCCAAACACCCATTCCAGCTCCATTAATTCCAAACACCCCTCTTACCTCCATCTACCCCCAACACCCCACCCCAGCTCCATCCACGCCAAACACCCACCCCAGCTCCATCCACCCCCCCCCCCCCCCCCACACCCATCCCAGCTCCATGCTGGGGTAAGAATTTTAGGAAATAGTGTACAAGGGAATGTTAATTTTTTGTGCTCAATGTGTTAAGCTACAAACAACTCATAAACAACCACAAAAAGACAATACCACTAGACTTATCACCAAATATTCACCATAGCACCAACAGGTCAAACAAATAATCTCTAGGTATTGGCACCTCCTGACAGCTGATCCATCTATAAGCCCCTATATTCCTGTTGAACCAGCCATTACATATAGGAGAGTTCCATCTGTGGGTAACAGACTCACACAGAGTAAATTTTCAGCAGAGGCAATATTTGTAAAACACTGGGCACTTTTCTTTGTGGATCATGTGCATAATGTAAATATATGGACAGACGCACGCATGTGAGATTACCTAATGGACACATTTTTTATCCAAAATATTATGTTAACTGTAAAACCCCAGGAGTGGTATATTTACTGTTAAAACTACGTCAGGAAAACTAAACAGGAATTTTGGAAATGTATCTATCGACATATAGCTAGTATATGTAAAAAAAGATCCCAAACTACTTGTAGGCTATAGTACACAGCCAGTCCATCCCCAAGGTGTCATTTTTGCCATTGGTCCGCATCCACCCCAGCCCCAGGGCAGAACAAAATCCTCCTCCAATGAGAGTTGAGGTGGATCTATAACCTTAATGCCACCTCACCCCCTGGCCTGAGCGAAGCCTTCAATTTCAAGCCTTTCCTACAGGGCTTCAAATCTGGGGGTAGTGAAATGTATTTGGAATTTGTACCATTAGGTATGCCCTCCTTCTTTATTACTGCCTCCTTCATTTACATGTTCCCATATGGACAATCTGTAGGCCTAGTCTCCATTCATGCCCTTCTCCCAATTTTCCTCCCCCCTCTTCCTCTCTCATTGTCTCTTTGTCCAGATATATTGCTTTTCTTTCTTCCATGTTTCCTCCCTTTTTATTTTTATTTTTTTTTTCCCTCTATAGATCTAGTTTTAGGTGTAGGTTTTAATTTGTTGTATTTTATTTCTCACATGATATACATGTATACTTCTTAAATATCCTTTCCTTATCCAAAATAGCTTTCTCCATCTGCATGTTACTTTATTCATCTGTAACAGGCTGGGATGTTGCACATTACTTCTCCACCAGTGGGCGCATTTCAGCACGTGTGGCCCATTGTGTGCCCAACCCGACATGCAGGGGCAGTCCCCCCTGTCACCTCAGTGCATGGCCCCTCTCTTAGCTTGGGCTGTGCTGTTGTGTCTCTGACTTGAGCACTTCCACCCTCTCCACACCTCTCCTGGCGCGGATACACTCTCTGCATGTATGCGGCGTGGTACCGCAAGACATCATCCCGAACAGTGGGTGGGGCGTCGCTATGTGCCACCATGCCGGGGGACCCCCCTGCCCTCAGATCCGCTTGCCTACCCAGCTGGCATTCTGGATGGCAATGGCAGGCAGTGTCATACCAATGCAGGCTTAGACCTTTCCCCACTTCTGATTGGGTTACACCCATATACGGGCCCACCTTTTACACTTGGCCTCTATCCTGTTGGCTTTGGTTACTGTGTGTGTTACATAACTGGTTCTGAAGCTGAAATGCTCAGTGCTCTCCTTGTGGCTGAGTGCTCAGTGTCCCTGAAGGTGGAAACCGGGAACACAAAGCCCAAAGAAGCAGGGATTGCTGGCTGTGCCACAGATGAGAGATGCAGGTGTGGAGATCTCTCTATAGGTAAATACCAGATGAGGTGAGAAGTAGGACCAAGTGGAGCTGATGATGGTGCGGACTGGACACAGCAGGAAACAGGCTGCAATGGAAGGTGCAGCAGGCTGTATACAGCAAATAGGTATTGCAGGCTGGAACAGCAGGTAAGTACTGCAGGTAGGTACGGCAGGCTGGGTACTTCAGGTAGGCACCAGGGCGGATCACAGCAGACAGGGTGAAGCAGAAGGCATAGTCAGGAACAGATGCCAAGGTCAGTAAGCCAGTGGTCAGGAGACGGAAGAGCAGAGAGGTGGTCAGGTAAGCCAAAGTCATACACAGGACAGGAGACAAGAGCAGATCTGTGGGCAATCCGAGGTCAGAGCTAGGAGACAGACAAGAGGTATCCAAGGGCAGGCCGGGTTGTTAACCGCAGATCAGAAGCATAAGCACACACACAGGAACAGGAAGCTGAGGGCCAGCCACAGTCACTCTTTTAAAGGCCAGAGGGCGCCAGGATCTGACATGTATTGCGTGTGCCAGCACACACATGTCTTCGTTTGCAAAATCTGTGCACGCATTTGTGCGGTTGCGGCGATATTGGAAATTGGCCACTGTGCCAGGCCTACAGGCAACTCTCCTCCGGCTAGTCTCCTGACAGCGTCTCTGTGTATGCTGCAGTATCCACTTATCAGGTATGCCCTTCCACACCGACTCTACGCTACTTGGCTGGAATGTGTACTATTTATGGCCAAGTATTCTTATTTATTTTCTACTTTAAAACGTAGTCATAGACTTTTAACTGGTTATCGTCACTTATTATACCAATCTGGCCACTGGCCAATCTGGTTTCTTTATCAAATAAACTCAGCCACTCTTCCTATATGCCATAATATAATACCATGCCCAACATCTACTTACAGACCACATATTTCCCTTTTGGGCATCTATGGCCCATAGGGGTCCTTGTGGTCCCCACGTTGCTGATTTGCCTAGTACCTGGAGAGTTGACCTGCATCAGCTTTGCTTGATATAATTGCTGTATGTAATGTACATTTACCGTCTGTGAGTAAGCTTTTGCTATTATTATTATTATACAAGATTTATATAGCGCCAACAGTTTGTGCAGCGCTTTACAATGTGAGGGAAGACAATACAGTTACAATACAGATCAAAACAGCAGGAACTAGAGGGCCCTGCTCGTTAGAGCTTACAATGTAGAAGGCAGGGCCAAGTGAAACAAAAGGCAATGCTACACAGTAGTCCTATGTAATTTATATACTAAATGTGTTAAATATTATACGTATACAAATCATATTATGTTATACTTGTTCTATACTATCATATTGATCTTGATATATTGTATTCTAGAACCTTAACTCCCTTAAAGAAGGAAAAACCTCTGAAACATGTTGGGATTCACTAAAGATCTCTTTCCCTAGCTAGCCAAGCATATGCTGGCAGTCCTTTGGGGTATATCTTGGTGTGTTGGGTATACTATGTACATATACACTGCCTGGTCAAAAAAAAAGTCACCACCTGGAATTAACTAAGCAACCGACTAAACTAAGCATGCAGTAACTATGCTGTTGGATAGTTACTGCATGTGCCCAAAGAATGAGATTAGCTGACTACCTGAATATACTGAATGACCAGGTTATTCCATCAATGGATTTTTCTTCCCTGATGGCATGGGCATATACTAAGATGGCAATGCCAGGATTCATCGGGCTCAAATTGTAAAAGAGTGGTTCAGGGAGCATGTGACATAATTTTCACACATGGATTGGCCACCACAGAGTCCAGAACTTAACCCCATTGAAAATCTTTGGGATGTGCTGGAGAAGGCTCCCCAGTGTTGCCAACCGTCCGTATATTTACGGACAGCCCGTAAAATGAGGGCACTTTTCTCCTGCCCGTAAATGCCCGTAGCAGGAAAAAAGTGCCCTTTAAAAAGCTGGCTGCGGAGAGACAAACTGACTGCGCATGTGCGGAGTGTGCCTCTCGGTCACTCACACTCAGTCAGTCTCATCATTTCTCCTCCCCCGCCTGTGCCCTGCCCACATGGCTCGCCCAGAATTTTCCCGCCACTGCCGCCACTACCTCCCCAGCCTATAAACAGCCCAGGACCGAGTGGGTGGCGCTGGGGGATTGCACGCAAGGAGCATTGCAACTGCAAGCCAGGAGGAACTTGTAGTCATACCCGGCATGGTGGCTGGGAGCGGAGGAGGAGGACGGGGGATCCGGGTTTTGCAAGGTCGTCTGTGTCACCACAGTCCAGGAACATGTAGGCCGGGTCCCCGGAGAGGAGGTCTGACCATACAGACCAAGATAGGACCGGAAACACACCGGACACCGCCGCCTGTCTGTGCGGAGTGGAAGGAGCCTGCCGGAGGTGGACGATGGAGGAGTCCGACGACCGACCATTAAGTAAGTAACAGAAAACAATGCAGAAAGTGAAATAAGTACAAGCTGCAGATTAAATCCGATTGATTGCTACAGGTTACTGTTGTCACTGACGAGGGTGGCTTTCTTGACATCTGTTACGTCAAGCAGTTGATGGGGAGAGCCAGATTGGTAGTTGAAGTGAAGTGGGAGTCGGGCTGCATCATGTCGGGCTACTCTATTAGTGGGGATGTCGAAGGGGGCTGATCCTGGGAGGGAGGGGGCAACATGGATGGTGAAAGGCAGCAGAGCCAGCAGGCAGCAGATCCCTGGCATCATCATCATGGTGTGTAATGGAGCATAAAGCTTTTAATTACTTTATTGCATCATGTTTTGTGATATTCCTGAGAGACATAGGACACTGAGGACAGCCTGTTTCACAGTCTATGACAAGCTCGTTTGGTGACCGGTCTGTCTGTCTGTCACCACACTCCACACAGTTATGCCCCGTACACATGTGCAGATTGTCGGCCGAAAAGATTCGGCCGACGACCGATCGGCCGATTGTAGGCTTGTTAGTATGATGCTTCCGACAGCCGACAGCGCACTTTCGGCCGAAAATAATCTGTCGTGCAAGCATTAAAATTTTTGTCTGCCGACACCAGAGCGGCCGATTGTTCGCCAGTCAATACAGAATTCGGCCGACAGACAGCAGATTTGCAAGAAAAAACACAGGGAAAGTTAACCATCACATGACATCACTTCTGCAGTCGGCTGTAGTCGGCGGACAAAATTTGTGTGCAGTCTTTTGCACTTTTCAGCGGACACGACAGCCCGGGGACAAAAGACGGCCGATCGGTACGTGTGTACGAGGCATTAGCTTCTAGCTGTAAGAAGACAAACATTCTTTTATATTGAAATCTCCCCCAAATCACACTGTTAATTGCATAATGTATTGGTTTGCAGCATAAAGACTGAAATTTGCACTTAAAAATTAAATTTTGTACATTTTTGAAAATGGCAGTAAAAAATTTGCTCTGCCCGTAAATTTTGGGTGTTGTGTCAGTGATTTTTAATGTGACGGGTTGGCAACACTGAGGCTCCCATCATCAATACAAGATCTTGGTGAAAAATAAATGCAAAACTGGATGGAAATAAATCTTGTGACATTGCAGAAGCTTATCGAAACAATGCCACAGTGAATGCGTGCCATAATCAAAGCCAACAATTTTTTTTTTTGGTTGCGAATTTTCTTTGGCCACATTGTTTGCTATATGTGAAATTTTTACTGGACTCATGTCCTTTTTACTATGTAATTCACAATAAAAATTGGCATTGGCCTTCTAACTCAATTACTCTGGTTTGCTTTCTGCCCCTAAAGTCCCTGAGGGTTTTTTTCTGCACAATCCTGCATATGGATATTTGTACTTGGGATGCTGGCAGAAGCCATATACACTCACTCTAACTCATTATCCTAATGAAATGTGTTAAGCTAAAAACATGCCAAGGGTTTAATACTACTTTAAGCTTTATTAATAACAGAATCCACTGTCTTAAGACCTATCACTTTGGTCTTTGCCACTGCAGATCAGCTTGCAAACTCTTGCCCTACTCACCTGGAAATACCATGACACTACATCTTATAAATCATTCTACTCTGTGTCCTGATAGTCCCCTGAATTCTGGCCCTAAATAACAGATTGCCCAAACCACAGAGCCTCAATATGCCCCACTGTAGTGCATAATGCAATCTGGATGCCTCTGATTGGGATGTTAGGGGATGCAGGATTTACTTAATCATTGACTTTCTGGAAAGTCAGGTTTATAGGTCTAATGGTTTCCAGGGAGCAGTTCAGCAGTATTCCTACATGACAGAGAAATATGTAGGCACCCGATGGTGGCTGTTTTCATACTGATTTATCTTTGCTGTTAGGTTTTCTTTGATGTGATTGCCACTGATTCCATCTGAAACATAAAAATAAATCTCAACTTTTCCTTTAGCTGAATCTAATGTCACGTCAGCCCTAGAATCTCTTTTGATCCAAGGATTGTTCCTTGTAAGCGTGAAATGTTCCCTCTATTATGTGACAGAGGGGAGGATAGAGCTGTGAGCTATTTTCAGAAGAGCTCTGTTAGCCGTATATAATTTACAGATTCACAGAACAACGTCTAAATTTCCCTCCCAACGGGAACGGCCTGTACCAATCTCAGGACAATGACACTAGAGCCAGGCACATGATTCATATGTTCAGATGAGATGATGTGCAAGGCGATGCTTGCTTTTTTTTTTCAGCATGCTACAAAAAAACGTCAGGAAATGAGCCCAAAATAACTTGAACACCATAATCACTAGTTTCAGCAACACGATCTCTGGATGGTTTCCTCAAGACTCCCCAGCATAGCATACACTGTGCTTCTATGTTGCTGATAAGAATGGCTGTACTATGCTAAAATTTCTGCAAGCAATGTGACCGATTTGAGCATTGGTTACAATAACAAGACAATGCATAGGTTGTAAGGCAGTGAATGTACCAGAAATGCAAAAGTGCCAGTTTATGGCTTATTCACAATTGTTCCTCTTCCCCATAGTCTCCTGGAAAAAAAGTGACACTCTACTCACTTCATCTCTGATTTGTAGGCCTGGCTCTGATTATCAGCTTAAAGTGAAACTTTGCTCTCCCAATCAACATTGGCTATTTTTATTCCCTATGCTGCTAGCATTAGCAAATAGATAGAAATGTATATTATATTTGTGTGTTTTAACCTTTTTTTACATTTGCTACAATGGAGGGGGGCAAAGTGGGATTTTAACGGTGCAAAATGATGGAGAAAAATCTGAATTCTCAAAAATTGTACATTTTATTACACATAGGAGGTGAGGACAAGACAGTACATCAATATAAAATGATAAAATCAAGAAAATGCACTCGAAAATATCAACTCTACATGTTTCGCCATCTTCATAATAGCTTCTTCAGGAGTTTTCATAGACATTTCTCGAGAGTGAACATTTCTAGGTAACAAAAGGAAAATACATAAAAGACATAGCATGTGTATATACATAGGGCTTATCTCAATGGTCCTAAAGTTGAGTGCCCAATTGATTTACATATTAGAAAGACAATGATACCAATAAAAGTACCTTAAGATGACCTGAACCCTTTCTTATGCCGAAGGTGGAGGCAATAAAGGTGACGCCACCCAAGCGAGCACAGAGGGGGAGGGGAACCGAGACATCCAACCTCTTAAAGTTGACCCATAGAGAGGGTGACAGCCAAGCTAGGAAAGATGGGTAGAAATAATGAGACCAGAACATGGAAATACACTTCAATCCAAGATTGCTATATCTCCAGTTGTATAGGACTAAATATCAGGTTGAAAAATTGCTAAAATATTCACCTGATTATAATGAATGTGCAGTTGATTCACTAGGTACCCCAATGTAAAAAAGCAGGGAGGGAAAACAAAGTTTCCTTAGTATCCCCAAATGGGAGGTATCCCTTAAAGAGAAAAATGGAGTTTATTAATGTTGCCATCCCCGACCTTCCGGTTCCGGCGGAACAATGCGATACGGTCGCGTCTTGATGACGCACTTCCTTTTCGGTCTCCATTGGACCACTGGGCATACCTTGCTCTCACTCCCTCGGTGACGTCAGACGCCGAGGGAGTGGAGAGGGTGTATAAATGCCGGCACAATACGGTCAGTACTACACTAGACCACCGGGGAACGACATATGAGCTCCGAGACCATTTGCGGTAAATGAAATCTTCTAAACCCTGCCTCTCTCCTTACATCTTTTGTATATTAGATGCTGACTATGTCCTTCCATGCCTCTCTCTTCTTTCTCCTCCCGAGCAGTCTCTTTCATTTTGAGCGTACTATTGGAAAATTTGTCCAATTACAATGGCGGTGAACTTTTGAATACTGCATGATAATCCATGTGCCCAATTTTGCCAATTTTGGGTAAGTATGCATACCCTCAAAACTTGACAGACCCGCATTGCGTTTGTCATTGTCATTAATAAACTCCCATTTTTCTCTTTAAGGGATACCTCCCATTTGGGGATACTAAGGAAACTTTGTTTTCCCTCCCTGCTTTTTTACATTGGGGTACCTAGTGAATCAACTGCACATTCATTATAATCAGGTGAATATTTTTCAATCTGATATTTAGTCCTATACAACTGGAGATATAGCAATCTTGGATTGAAGTGTATTTCCATGTTCTGGTCTCATTATTTCTACCCATCATTCCTAGCTTGGCTGTCACCCTCTCTATGGGTCAACTTTAAGAGGTTGGATGTCTCGGTTCCCCTCCCCCTCTGTGCTCGCTTGGGTGGCGTCACCTTTATTGCCTCCACCTTCGGCATAAGAAAGGGTTCAGGTCATCTTAAGGTACTTTTATTGGTATCATTGTCTTTCTAATATGTAAATCAATTGGGCACTCAACTTTAGGACCATTGAGATAAGCCCTATGTATATACACATGCTATGTCTTTTATGTTTTTTCCTTTTGTTACCTAGAAATGTTCACTCTCGAGAAATGTCTATGAAAACTCCTGAAGAAGCTATTATGAAGATGGCGAAACATGTAGAGTTAATATTTGAGTGCATTTTCTTGATTTTATCATTTTATATTGATGTACTGTCTTGTCCTCACCTCCTATGTGTAATAAATTGTACAATTTTTGAGAATTCAGATTTTTCTCCATCATTTTGCTCCGTTAAAGTCCCACTTTGCCCCCCTCCATTGTAGCTACTTTAAACAAAGGCATGTGGTTGTCAGGGATACCACATGCAGGCATCCAGCAAGGGTGATCAGATCAGTTGGCTGCACCAAGGAATCAGGACCCAGATGGATAAAGATGTAAATAAGTTTATTAAGCAAAATGACACACTCCAATACCAACACCAATGACCATAAACAAGTAAACAAAATATAAATGATAACAGTACAAAACCCCAATAGAACCTAACAAACTATATACAAAAGGATGGAGCAAACAATAGCAGGACAGGACAGGGACAGGAGACAAGGAAAGCAGGGAGCCAGGTACAGGAAGCAGGGTACAGGGAACAGGATCAGAATACAGCATTCAGGATACAGGTTTCAGGATACAGGTTTCAGGATCAGACAGGGACACGGCTAGCAGAGAAAATACTGAAGCACTGAGCCTCAGTGAAGGGCGGGCTTATATTCCCTCAGCAGTCCTCCTCAGGTGCAGCTTAATTAAAAGAACAGTCCAGCTGCTGGGAGACACCCGCTGGTGGGCCCTGGAACTGCGCCCCTCAGTTCCAGGAACAACAGTGCCACCAGCAGGTGACCCATGTAATGACACAGATCCTGACAGTTCCCCCCCTTTAAGGAGCGGCCTCCGGACGCTCCATTGTGCTTCTACCCCAAAAGTCCAAAAAGGTCTCCCCTCCATGTCTGCGGGTCTTCTAGCACTCTCTAGGCCAAAGTCCTTTAACTTGCCGGAAGGCGTGCCACCAGAGTCCAGCAATTGATCATGCGCCCCACCACCAGGGTCTGGAAGCCGTCTTGGCACCCCACAGGTCAAGTTCCTGAAGAGGCGTAACATTAGGGATACACCTGCCCTCATTGCAACACACGTCCCAACACTGGGACTGAAGGCAAGCTGGACATAAAGCAGGGGAGCGCCAGCGGCATGCAGGATGTCCGGCAGTGGCACACCAGGCTGGGCAACAGACAGTGGCACATCAAACAGGGCGGCAGACCGTGGCTCAGCGGGCACTGGATCAGCAAGCACTGGGTCAGCGGGCACTGGAACAGCAAGCACTGGGTCAGCAGGCACGGTAGTGGTCACCGGAACAGCGGGCACTGGAACAGCAAGCACTGGGTCAGCAGGCACGGTAGTGGTCACCAGAACAGCGGGCACGGGATCAGCTGGCACTGGATTAGCGGGCTGAGTAAGAGACACCGGATCAGCAGGCACCGGAACAGCAGGCACTGGGTCAGCGGGCACTGGAACAGCAGGCACTGGGTCAGCAGACTGGGTAGTGGTCACCAGAACAGCGGGCACGGGATCAGCTGGCACTGGATTAGCGGGCTGAGTAAGAGACACCGGATCTGCGGGCACCAGAACAGCGGGCACTGGACCAGCAGGCTCAGTAGGAGGCACCAGATCAGCGGGCACGGGAACAGCAGGCATCAGAACAGCAGGCACTGGATCAGCAGGCTCAGTAGGAGGCACCAGATCAGTGGGCACTGGATCAGCAGGCTTAGTAGGAGGCACCAGATCAGCGGGCACTGTAGCAGCAGGCACTGGATCAGCAGGCTCAGTAGGAGGCACCCGATCAGTGGGCATTGGAACAACAGGCATCAGAACAGCGGGCACTGGATCAGCAGGCTCAGTAGAAGGCACCGGATCAGTGGGCACTGGATCAGCAGGCTCAGTAGGAGGCACTGGATCAGCGGGCACCGGAACAGCAGGCATCAGAACAGTGGGCACTGGATCAGCAGGCTCAGTAGGAGGCACCGGATCAGTGGGCACTGGATCAGCGGGCACTGGAACAACAGGCATCAGGACAACGGGCACTGGATCAGCAGGATCAGTAGGAGGCACCGGATCAGTGGGCACTGGATCAAAAGGCTCAGTAGGAGGCACCAGATCAGCGGGCACTGGATCAGCAGGCATCAGAACAGCAGGCTCAGTAGGAGGCACTGGATCAGTGGGCACTGGATCAGCGGGCACTGGAACAACAGGCATCAGAACAGCGGGCACTGAATCAGCAGGCTCAGTAGGAGGCACCGGATCAGTGGGCACTGGAACAACAGGCATCAGAACAGTGGGCACTGGATCAGCAGGCTCAGTAGGAGGCACCAGATCAGTGGGCACTGGATCAGCAGGCACTGGATCAGCAGGCTCAGTAGGAGGCACTGGATCAGTGGGCACTGGATCAGCGGGCATCAGAACAGTGGGCACTGGATCAGCAGGCTCAGTAGGAGGCACCGGATCAGTGGGCACTGGATCAGCGGGCACTGGAACAACAGGCATCAGAACAATGGGCACTGGATCAGCAGGCTCAGTAGGAGGCACCAGATCAGTGGGCACTGGATCAACAGGCTCAGTAGGAGGCACCAGATCAGCGGGCACTGGATCAGCAGGCACTGGATCAGCAGGCTCAGTAGGAGGCACCCGATCAGTGGGCACTGGAACAACAGGCATCAGAACAGCGGGCACTGGATCAGCAGGCTCAGTAGAAGGCACCGGATCAGTGGGCACTGGATCAGCAGGCTCAGTAGGAGGCACTGGATCAGCGGACACCAGAACAGCAGGCATCAGAACAGCAGGCACTGGATCAGCAGGCTCAGTAGGAGGCACTGGATCAGTGGGCACTGGATCAGCGGGCATCAGAACAACGGGCACTGGATCAGCAGGCTCAGTAGGAGGCACCGGATCAGTGGGCACTGGATCAGCAGGCACTGGAACAACAGGCATCAGAACAGTGGGCACTGGATCAGCAGGCTCAGTAGGAGGCACCAGATCAGCGGGCACTGGATCAGCAGGCATCAGAACAGCAGGCACTGGATCAGCAGGCTCAGTAGAAGGCACCGGATCAGTGGGCACTGGATCAGCAGGCTCAGTAGGAGGCACCAGCTCAGGGGGTACTGGATCAGCAGGCTCCGTAGGAGGCACCAGATCAGTGGGCACTGGAACAGCGGGCATCAGAACAGCGGGCACTGGGACAGCAGGCTGAGAAACAGGCACCGGATCAGCAGGCTGGGTAACAGGTATAATTGTATGTGTTGGGAAAAATCTCCTTTTCTTTTTAGGTTTAGATACAGGAATCTTGCTAGTGGTTGCAGGGCTATGAATAGATTGTGAAGTAGATGGAAGTGAAATGGCAGTATTGGGAGATGGTGGAGGTGGAAAAGGAGAGACAGTTACAGAGGAGAATTTCTGAGAGGTTGCTATGGGCAACAGGGTAGTAGAGGAAGTTTTCACAGGGTTAAATGCAGGAAAAGTGCAACTCGTTAAGCCAGGATATGAACAAGCAGTGGAAAGCAAACCATACCTAACTGCAGCTGTGGTTGCTACGGGTAACGGAGAGGAGAAACTTTGAGAAAACTGGTGTCCAGAGGCAGAAGTGGATTGGTGTGAGTTAGCTGATGCTAAATTGGAAAGATCTGACCAGGTTTGCAGTAAGGCCTGAACAAAACTCAATTTACAACCCCCTTGTCTGATTAGAGAATATACAGCAGTCATGCAATCCAACAGGGCCTCTGGAGAATACACTGAATAATGTTCAATAAAATAGGGTTTATCATCTTCCAAGAGCCACACAAGAGATACCACCTGAGAGACACTAAAAGGAGGAGAATAATCATCACCACCCTTAGGGGTATTAGATAAAGCCAACTCTGCACAGAGCTGAATAAGTGGCTGAATCTCTTTGAACAAAACTCTGCCTTGGTCAACAAACGAGTGGGCCAGACGGATGCATTCCAACAACTGCTCGCTAGTGTAAGTTTTCAAAATTTGGCGACAATATTCCCTGTCTTCTGTTACAAGCAAAGAAAAATAAAAGACCTCCTCTGACTGCATCTTGCAACAACCAGAAAATTCCTAATTCCCAGGTGCAACCAATCTGATCGTTAGTGGCTTCAGTATTCTGTCAGGGATACCACATGCAGGCATCCAGCAAGGGTGATCAGATCAGTTGGCTGCACCAAGGAATCAGGACCCAGATGGATAAAGATGTAAATAAGTTTATTAAGCAAAATGACACACTCCAATACCAACACCAATGACCATAAACAAGTAAACAAAATATAAATGATAACAGTACAAAACCCCAATAGAACCTAACAAACTATATACAAAAGGATGGAGCAAACAATAGCAGGACAGGACAGGGACAGGAGACAAGGAAAGCAGGGAGCCAGGTACAGGAAGCAGGGTACAGGGAACAGGATCAGAATACAGCATTCAGGATACAGGTTTCAGGATACAGGTTTCAGGATACAGGTTTCAGGATCAGACAGGGACACGGCTAGCAGAGAAAATACTGAAGCACTGAGCCTCAGTGAAGGGCGGGCTTATATTCCCTCAGCAGTCCTCCTCAGGTGCAGCTTAATTAAAAGAACAGTCCAGCTGCTGGGAGACACCCGCTGGTGGGCCCTGGAACTGCGCCCCTCAGTTCCAGGAACAACAGTGCCACCAGCAGGTGACCCATGTAATGACACAGATCCTGACAGTGGTGCTTTCTACTTCATCTCTAGCAATATTTCTTTAAAAAAATTTTAAAACTTTTTTTACATTTCTTCAGTTACATTCTTATTTCCATGACTAAGCAAGTTATGTCATATATCCCAGGAGTCTTCAGGAGGGGAGGAGGGGTTTTCTCAGCTAAGCACCCTCCTGCTTGCATGCTTGAGCTAAGGGCAGATGAAGATTACATGAAGTAAATGCTACATGAATCATCTGTGCTTACACTAAATGGCCACGGCCAGAAATGCTAGGAGTGTGTTTCAAAGTGATTTCTAAACAAAATAAAGCATGGAGACATGGATGGATGGATGAGTTTGCTTTAAAGATTAAAAATGAATTAAATAGCGATTTTGGTTTGTGGTGCTCAGATGCTGTGTAGTTCTGCTTTATTCCCCCATTGTGTTAGCAGTGTAAAAATCTGTGCAAGTTTGCAGAAAGTTTTGCACTCACCAGACAACACCGATTGCTCCGTATCCAATGGAAAATATTTGGTAAAACAGAGGCTGCCGTTTCTTACCTTTCCTTCCAAGAATGTCACATACCTTGCTTCATGCTAAAGAGGACCTATCGGCAAAAAGTCAAAGCAAAACTAAAGGAAAAAGTTTTCTTTTTTTTTTTGGAAAAAGTATGGGAGGGCTATTACCCCTATCAGGGTTTTCTGCCATCTGTGTCACATTGGGGAGATTTCTTTCCCATAGCTAAAAGAGGAAGTGAAAGGAAAGTGGGCCAAAGCTTTTTTGGCCATACTTCTCTTCTGGGTCACAGAAGTACACATACTTTTAGTGACCCAGATTCGGCTAATAGCAGGTTATAGTCCACTCGCAGCTAACATCACAGAGTTGCTTGAGGCTATGGATAGATGCTGACCATACTGTTGGGATCCACCCAGCTACCTAATAACGCACGGCTGAGAGCTGAAGCCAACCTCTCCCACCCCCTCTCCAGCCTGGCGCTCCAGTGAGCACTGGAGGGGCAGAGCAGAGAGTGGTGACTGACAGTCATTGCTCTCTGCTCTGAGCAGACTGGGAACGGACCAATTAGCAGTCATGTGATCACTTAGTTCTTGGTTTTAGAGTTGGCGTGGGACAGCTGCAGCATCACACCGATACTGCAGCATGGAGGTGAGTATGTATGTTTGTTGGTTATTAGCCCAAACTTCTTTAAATCCTCATGACAATCAAGCAACTCACATTTTTTAGAAGGAGAGGTCTGCAGGTGAATCAATTACCATAATTTAACTGCTTCCAGACTGCACTATAGCAAAAAGACGACTACAACATGCTCTCCCGTTGTGGGAGGGTGTCCATGGACGTCCTCCCAGAAATAGGCTTCCCACACACTCCCTCAGGCACAGCACATCATAGATCAGGACATTTCCTTCCTGCTTGGCCCTTCTGATCATGTGCTATATAAGTACCTGAAATAAATAAATAAATAATGTGATGGTTATGTGACAGCACTGAAAGCTATAAATTGGCCTGAGCAGGATGGTAGTGAAAGCCCACAGTATTGAAGTGGGTAAAACTCATGAACCAGAAAGATTCACCTGCAGTGAATGTTTGGTGAACATCACATTTACTGGTTTATAAAAAAAAAACCTTCTAGTGTCCCTACTCCCTACAGTAAATCAGTGGCAGCACTAAGGTCCCATTCACACCCCTACAGTGCATTAGCACATATGCACTAACTTGCATTGTGTTAAGGCAGCACATACTTTGGAATGGGCTGCCTAAAGCCCCAGGGCACTCCAACAAAAGGCAAATGTACCCTTTCTGACAGCACACCGTGTTAGCATGTTGCTGTGCTGCAACATACGAGCATTGGAAAGGTGCACTGGGGTGACATTCAGAATAAATTAAACCCCATCACAACAATACATGTAATGTAGTGTAGCAGTAACGCGCGTGGTAATGCAACACACTCATGTAAATGGGCCCTATTAAACCTTAAAAATGTAAAAAAATTGAATTCCACATACTTGCACTTTCTTATCATTATTGCTTTAACTGTCCTATTTTTCTTCTCATTCCCAATAAAAAAAGTAATTACATCCAATCACAATGCTTATAGTATGCTTCAGAGATTTAACTGTTCATAACGCTTTACATTTTGCTGACAGCGCTCTTTCAGTCTTATCTGGCAGGACATGAGGGAAGGAGCCAGTGGAAAAAGTTATGTTGTCAGATGAGACTAAAATAGAGCTGGTTTTAGTAAAATGCATATATATACATAGATAGGTGCTAGAGAGTGAGTGTAGTTTTAGCTCTGTCTGTCATCAGAGGAGCAGCAGGTAAAATCTATATTGCACTCTTCTTAACAGAGAGCAGGATCTGTAAGTTGGGTCTACTCAGTGTGCCCAGTGTGTGATGTATATGTTCTGAGGGAGTGTCCCCACTGTGTCCAATGGGGAGGCACGTTGGACAGTGGAGGAGACATGGCCAATGACACACAGGCTTTTGATACAGCCCCAGGGATTGGAACAGACTGTTTGTCTCAGTGTATTATGGGGCAGGGTATAAAAAGCCAGGGGCAAACGAGGTAGAGGTCTTTTGGCAGGAAGCAGAGTCCCAGAAGGATGGTGGCTGCTGCCTCCTCTTCTGCACTAGTTGGTGATGGTCACAGGCAGTCGGCCTGGTGAACCTACAGTGTGGAGCTGTACCCAGAGGTCCAGGAGAGCTGACTGAGGAGTTGAGTCACTGTGAGAATCTGGAAAGCAGTATCGTGAGTACAGAGGATCTTGCCCAGGGGTCTGCCCAGGATGGGGACAACTCCGGCTAGTGCAGTCAGACGGGTGTCGGCTAGTACAGAGAAAGAGGGTACTGGGTGAGTACCCTGAAGAGAAATCCAAACAGGAACATTTATCTCAGCTTCATTCAAGTGGCAGGATGAAGTAGCGGCCTTGCGGCATCCTTAATTTAGAAGTCCTCAGAAACTCTAAATAGTTCAAGGTTGGAGTATCCCACTCATCCCTTCTCCCATTGCAATATAAAATAAAAACAACAAAAACATCTAGACCTAGACTGATCATTGACTGAGCCAAGAAGGTAAAGTGCTATGAATTCTGCATGCAGTTGCTACAGGTAACCCAGGGGAATCTAAAAGTGTAAATCATCAGCAATCCTCTAGGGGGCAATGCTATATATATATATATATATATATATATATCATAAAGTGGGATGTCTAGAAGTGAATCTTTTAATAAAGTATTCCACACCCAAATGTCTTATACATTCACATGAATACAGGGAGGAAAGCATATATACAGTTTAGAGACTTTTGAGATTACCATATACCATAAAAAGGCTAGTGTACACATACTGTACAGCAGCCCTCAAATTTTCCACTCACCTGCTCGCATTTTGCGAGTGGAAAATGATTGCGGGCGAGGGCGAGAGAGGAGAGGAAGAGGAAAGGCGGCCGGATAATCAGAGCGGGGATTGCTGCACTGTAACATCTTTCATTTGAATTGCCTGGCGCTCAGCTTCAGACGTTGTCCCGCCTCCTTGGCTCGGCTCCTTTGATAGACAGATCACCGCCGGTACATGTGACGTCTATCATAGGAGCCGAGGCAGGAGGCGGGACTGCGTGTGAAGCTGAGCTTCCGGCAATTCAAATGAAAGATGTTACAGTGCAGCGATCCTCGCTCTGATTATCCGGTCGTTTTCCTCTTCCTCTCTCTTCTCCTGCACAGGTGAGGCTGCAATCCATATTTATGGTCACATGGTTGGGGAGTCTAATATAGGATTACAAGGCTCAGCATGTCTTATTTATGGTCACATTGTTGGGTGGTCTAATATAGGATTACAAGGATCAGCATGTCTTATTTATGGTCACATGGCTGGGGGGGGGGGGGGGCGTCTCCTATAGGACTACAAGGCTCAGCATTCTATATTTCTATTCACATGCCTAAGGGGGGGGGTCTCATATAAGACTACAAGTACATACAGCATGTCTTATTTATGGTCACATGATGGGGGGGTCTCCTATAGGACTACAAGGCTCAGCATTCCATATTTCTAGTCACATGGCTAAAGGGGGGGGGTGTCTCATATAGGACTACAATGCACAGCATGTCTTATGGTCACATGATGGGGGGGGGGGGTCTCATATAGGACTACAAGGCACAGCATGTCTTATGGTCACATGATGGGGGGGTCTCATATAGGACTACAAGGCACAGCATGTCTTATGGTCACATGATGGGGGGGTCTCATATAGGACTACAAGGCACAGCATGTCTTATTTATGGTCACATGATGGGGGGGCGTCTCCTATAGATGGGGCAACTGGAAGCGAGTAACCCTTAAGGCCTGGCTAGTAGCTCAGGACTTGAAATTTTGAGCCCTGCTACAGCATATCTTTCCAAACACACATATTTCATATAGAAACATACAAAATTATTGCATAGACTATACTCATTTCTTTTTAAAGAGTGATGATAGGAGTTGTATAAAGAATTACTAACATAAATATGTGCTATATATTAATGTGGACGATACAACAAGAATAAATAGGGAGAAAAAGAAAGAACTAACAGCAAACATAGAGACATGCAGTGTTTGTCAAGATAACCGGCTATCATGTACTGACACAAGGTTGTAACACCGCAAAGATTATGTTTCCTTTTCTGGGAAGATAAGCTGTAAATTGGTAACTTCAAAGAAATGTTCCCGCTTGCTAAGCAATATACAGCATGTACGAAAAAAAAAGGTGTGTGTGTGTGTGTATGGAGAAATAAAAATTCTCCCTTACTTTTTCATGCTATAGACATAATCCTATGTTATTTTAATTATGTGACATGACATAATCAATGAATTATTAATGGATTCTTGTTCCACATACAAAACGTTTTTACAGCACTAAGTGCCTGTTCACACTGATGCGGCTGCGGCGATCACATGTAATGTTGGAGCGCACTGCTCCTTCATTACATGCGATCGGCTGTACGGTGCGAGTTTAGCCATACACTTTGTATGGCTAAATTCGCACCGAACCCGCAGCAAAGACGCACAGGACCCTTTTTTGCAGCCGCATCAGGATCGGATCGAACAGCGGTTCACACTTGTGCGATCCGATCCTGTGCGAACTGCAAGATCGCACTGCGATATGCGATCAAACTGGGGGTGTCGTTAAGATTACATTGACACCCCCAGCGTATCGCATATGGCAGTGTGAACTGCCAGGGGTGCGTTTGCGATGCGGGAACAGGCTGCGAATTCGCAGCCTTCCCGCATCGCATAAGTGTGAACCGTGGCTTAGAGAAAAGAAAAGTACAAATGTGGAGTTAGCCAATCAGATTACTTGCGCCAGTGGCTGAACCTGAATGTTTTTTTAGGAGGTAAATAAACTTTGAATTCCATTCTCTGTTCTCCAGTTTTTTAAAAAGGCCCATAATACACAACTAGTACTGTGCTGCCTGGAGCACATAGCTCCCAACTGTCCCTGATTTTGAGGGACTGTCCCTGATTTGGAACAGTGTCCTTCTTTCCACCTCATTTGTCCCTAATTTTGGTCTGATCTCTATAGTTGTATATAAAATGCACTATATATCAAAAAGTGTTTCCCAGTGCTAAACCTTTTATTCCAAACTGCTGTATTTGTAAATGCCAAAAGCTAGTATAAACACACTTGTATAAAGTACTCGAAACCCATACTTGAGTAAAAGTACAAGTGCTCGATCAAAAAGTGACTTGAGTAGAAGTGGAAGTGCTCTATCAAAAAGTTACTTGAGTAGAAGTACTAAAGTATTCAACATTTTTTGTACTTAAGTATTGCAAGTAGTTTTTTTTTAAATTTTGCTACTCAAGTACTGAAAGTAAAAGTACAAGTACTGTGTTATGTAATTTTTAAAGAAAGAAGTCAAAAGTTTGAACATCATATTGTTTTTTATTATTTCAAATGATTAACCTAAAGGACAATCACAATTCCTTTGGCTGTACACATGACATTATACACATTTTTTTGAACTTCATGAAACCTGCCATCTACTGTTCTGGCAGTGTTAATTTTTATAATTGTAACTAGTAACTATGCAGCACAAAAACAAAATATCGGAGTAGAAGTATTGAAATCATCGAAAAAATGTAGTGAAGTAAAAGTGGAAGTAGGAGAAAAAAATTCTACTCCAGGAAAGTACAGATAACGCCTTTCGGTACTTAAGTACAGTAGTGAAGTAGTTCTACTTAGTTACTATACATCTCTGAGTATAAAGGAATAGAAGTGGTAAAAAAGCACATTTCTGCCATGTTGAAGAAATGTGGCCTGGTATGGTTCAGGAGGGGAAGGAGAACCACTCGCTCATCCCCACAGCCCCCCCCCTTCCTGGCCTGGCAGCATGCACAGATAAAGGTCTGAAAAGCATTTTGGGGGGACATCACGCCAATTTTTGTTGATTTAAGAATGTGGCGGGTGGCGGTTCCTTAACAACCAGCTAGTCCCTGGTTGTTAAGGACACCGGCGGGTGCTGGCTCCTTAACAAACCAGAAAAATTTGTGAAATAGTGGGTGGCTAGACCAAGACTTATTTAACCTATGCTTTTGTTTATATTTTTTTTTGTAGTGAATTGACTTTTAACCAGGTTTATGGGGTATTTACTGATGTTTCTTATTTTTGCGGTAAACTTTCGATATTGCATGTAATATTTGGATACATTACCCAAATATCACATGTGATCTCTGTGAATTCAGCTCATGACTCATCCCTGCTGTCTGCAGGGTCAATGATGTCACAAGGGGCAGGACCACCCAGCGATGTCATTGACTATGTATGGTCAATGACATCACCGGGTGATCCCATCCCTTATTATTTCATTGACCCCCCCCCCCCCGCCTCATTTACTGAAGTGATGTGTCAGTCAGAGGGAGCCAAATGTCGGAAGCAGACATGTTGGGAGGCAGTGTTTTTTTTTTCATCGTGATTGACAATGGATCTTCATCAGGGGCCAGCTGTTTGCTGTCTTTGTATACACTAGTCATTTTTTGATTTTTTGTTGAATAAATAAGGGTACTATGTACCCCATACTCATTCACATGTGGGGCCAGGATCTGGGGGCCCCCTTGATAAATGTTATTACGTTTTTATTTATTTTTTTAAATGTTAATGTACCTTTAACTTTTTTTATCAACTTTATTGGTATTACAAGGGATTAACAAAACCCATAAAAAGTGCATTCAGGGGAGTAGCTGAAGAGCTAAAAAATGTTGAATGCACCTAAATGCATGTAAATGCGTCCAAACGTGTCTAAACCATAAATTGTTACCGTTGAGAGTTTGCGCGTTATGGCATTCCAATGGCCTGAATAAATGATTTTTCTGTTCAATGGAACCCGCAAACTCTTGATACCCCTAAACACGCTTTAAAGTGCCTAAAATTGTCTGCAATACATGAGTTTAGTCAAATTTTATAGGCTTAGATTTTCTCTTGTTAGGAATTATGGCATTCACAGGGGAAAAGCAAACACCCAGTGTGCATGAGGCCTACTAAGTGTCAAAGGGGCCTCAGGTTGAGTGAGAGGGCCTTACTTTGTTTAACCATAGCACACACATATCCACAGAGTTGTATAAAGTACTCGTAACCCATACTTGAGTAAAAGTCCAAGTGCTCAATCAAAAAGTGACTTGAGTAGAAATGGAAGTGCTCGATCAAAAAGTGACTTGAGTAGAAGTACTAAAGTATTCAACATTTTTTGTACTTAAAGCGGAGTTCCACCCTGGGAATAAATTTTTTAATAAAAATACCCCCGGGACAGTCAGGGCTAGTACATTCCACAATGGCTAGCCTCTGATCTGTCCCGGGTTGCACTTACCTTTTAGGAGAAATACTCACCTTGAAAATGTATTGTCCAGCGCTGCCATCTCAGGTGTGGGCAGCTTGAAGCCAGCGCGATCCTCTTCTGCGTCCTCTTCCGTCTTCTTCGGTCCCACGATGCACTTTACCGGCCCCGCCGTCACTTCCGGTGCACGCGCGTCATCCCTCCACAGCTTCTGGGCATGCCCAGAAGCTGTTTAGAAGGGAATGATGCGCGCGCACCGGAAGTGACGGCGGGGCCGGTGCAGGCGCATTGATTCCTGGGAGCGATGACGTTCAGCTCCCAGAAATCATTGCAAAGCCAGGAAGTGACGAATCGCCGTGGCCGCCGAGGGGAGGAAGAAGGAAGTAAGGTAAGTATATTTTCTTCTATACGAGGTAAGTAAAAAAAAAAAAAAAATTGCGATTATCCATTTGTTTTTCAGGTGGCCCCGAGCGAGAAGATGGAGGTAAGTATAAATTTAGGGTGGAACTCCGCTTTAAGTATTGCAAGTAGTTTTTTTTTTACATTTTGCTACTCAAGTACTGAAAGTAAAAGTACCAGTAGTTTTGAAAAAAATTGCTACTCAAGTACTGAAAGTAAAAGTACAAGTACTGTGTTATGTAGTTATTAAAGAAAGAAGTCAAAAGTTTGAACATCATATTGTTTTTTATTATTTCAAATGCAGCTTTTATTTATACATACAGTAGCATTTATTTTCGTATGCGCTGATAATACACATGTTTTGAGTCTCATGAAACCTGCCATCTACTGTTCTGGCAGTGGTAATTTTTATAATAGTAACGAGTAACTATGCAGCACAAAAAAAAAAATATCGGAGTAGACGTATTGAAATCATTGAAAAAATGTAGTGAAGTAAAAGTGGAAGTAGGAGAAAAAAATTCCACTCTAGGAAATTTCAGATACCGCCTTTCGGTACTTAAGTACAGTAGTGAAGTAGTTCTACTTAGTTACTATACATCTCTGCATATCCATGCCCGGACTGGAAAAAAAAAAAATAGGCCCAGGCATTTTAGCCTAAGCACCTAATTTTTACAAGGGAAGGGGTGTGCAGGTGTTCATGGGGGGCAGTTGGTGACAGAATAATGATTACATTGCCCCTTTACATTGCATGTCCCTTTATATCACAGTGACCCTTTACATTACAGTGCCCCTAGCAATCACAGCCCCCTATCTCAGTGCCCCTTGCAGTTATGCCCCCCCTTTCTCTCTAATCACAGTGCCCCCCCCTTTACTCTGCCTCCCTTGCACAGTCCTACCTTCGGCAGGGCAAAGACAAGATTCAACCTGTGTGTCCTCTACAGGGTCTCCTGCTGATGATGTCATCCTATCAGCAGGGCAGAGGGCGGGAGGAGCTGCAGATCTGTATCATAGTAACAAGCGGGTGATTACCCGCTTGTTGCTATGAAAAGACTCCCAATTTCTGTGCAGATCTCCAGCTCCTGATAGGATAGGATATGCTGATAGGAAGACGTGGCGGGATAGCCGGGAAAAGAGACACAGACATGGCCGCTTAGCGGAAGGTAAGTGGCGACCATGGTCTGTTAGCCCTGTCCATACCGTGGTCGCTGCTTATCTTCTGCTGCGCAGCCCGGTCATCAACAGGCCACTCTTGGTAGAACATGCAGCCCGACAGCCCCGGCCAAGACTAGCCATAGGGCGTTTGTGGGCCCTATGGCTAGTCTGGGCCTACACATATCGTATGATATAATATATTATAGTTTACCAGTCTGGAGCACTTTGTAATTAGGGGAACACATTGAATAAACATGTTAACAATACATGTACCTGAAAAAAAATATAAGAACCTGCTCTCTAATGACCTTGGAACTCAATGGGATTTATGGCATCAACAGTGACAACTTTTGATGTCTAGAAGATAAATAATGACTGGTAGTTAAAGTATGACTAAAAGCAAAACTTTTTAGTTTTGGGCAGAGTGGCGAGGGATTAGACCCCCTGTTAGCTTTTTATTGCTATCTGTGCCCCCGTTAGAGAGATTCACCCTCTCTGTTTGTCCTGTTTACCATTATCACTGAAAGTGAAAGTAGATACAAACATTATAGGGAAGTTTACAACCATTTTAATGTAGAACTATAGGCAAAACGTTTTTTTATTTGTTTTTTTTTTTTTTTTTGGTTAGAGTAAGGGCCGGTTCACACTTTTGCGAGTTTGGCGATCGCATGTAATATCGGAGCACACTGCTCCTTCATTACATGCAATCGGATGTGCGGTGCGAGTTCAGCCATACACTTTTTGTATGGCTAAATTCGCACTGCACCCGCACAAAAGACGCACAGGACCCTTTTTTCCAGCCGCATCAGGATCGGATCGCACAGTGGTTCACACTTGTGCGATCCGATCCTGTGCGAACTGTCAGATCGCACTGCGATATGCGATCAAACTGGGGGTGTCGTTAACATTTAATTGACACCCCCTGCGTATCGCATATGGCAGTGTGAACTGCCAGGGGTTCGTTTGCGATGCGGGAACAGGCTGCAAATTCGCAGCCTTACCGCATCGCACAAGTGTGAACCGGGACTAAGGGAGGATTATAACCCCTGTCAGATTTTTTTTTCCGCCATCTGTGTCCCATTGCAGAGATTTCACTTAATTTCCTGTCCTATAGCCAAACCATGGGGACCCCCAGGTCACAGGAACTAGTGTCCCCACTGGAATATTTGCCGTATATTACTTTTCTGGGGACAACCCAAAATTTTGGGTCTTTCTTTTGCTTTCACTTTCAATAATAATGGTGAACAGGACAAATAGAGAAGGTGAATCTCCTCACTTGGGCACAGACAGAAATAAAAACCTGACAGGTGTTCTCATCTATCCGTACTCTATGCAAAACATAAAAAAATAAAGTTTAGCCCTAAGTTTTTGCATGTAGTTATACTTTAAGAGTAACTATACTTTGGGCTTTACAATTTGACCTTAAATCAATAAGCATAAAATTCTAACACGTTCATAGTTCTAATGGTAAATTCCTGTTCTTCTGCAACGTAATGCCTAAATAGCATTTTTTCATTTCCAGCTCTGTACAGGTGCTTGTCCATTGATTTGGTTATTTGGATACAGTCTATGCATTTGGCTTTAATTTAAATTTTTTATTTTACTTGCAAAATATCTGTAAAAGTCAGTGACATGCACATGCCAACATAACAAAACACAACACATGCCTTAACCTAATTAGCTGTTTTCTGAATGGTGGCCTTGAGCTGCTGCGTAGCATTGCTATACTCAGTGAGCCCATAGATATTACATAATAGTGTTTTGTAAAATCATATCAGATTGAAGATTTTATTAGTCTGAAAATAGTTTTAATCCCTTATTATGATGTCAGTTCTGCCGTATTCAAGGTCTGCTGTTTCAGCTGCAAACATTAAATAGCAGATAGGCAACATTGTGAAAGTAACTCTGGCCAAAATAAAAAATGACATATATGATACAGTCTGTCATTAACATTTATTACCTTGTGATCCTGCCAGTTAGTCTGTTGTTTTTCAGCTTCCTTTAAAGTGAAATTAAACATACAACTATTAAATCCCATTGATTACTACAACAATGTATAAAGCCTCTGCTTCTTGTTTTTTTTTTTTTTTAAAGCTTCCAAATACTTCATAGGTGCCCTGTGTTGTGGTAGTCACATGATCTTTCTGTACGGGTTCTTGTCCGCTGGTAAAGATCTGTAGGAGGAGCATGGGGGATTTTGATGATGTATGCTATATATATATATTTATATAGTAGTCTCATTTTTTTTCCTGTCTCCGCACAGTGCTGGCTGGCACTGTAATATTCATATGAAATGGGGGAGGAGAGAGGGAGGGGCTTGACATTGAACACTGAGTATTTGGCCACAGATATTACTCAGTAATCACGTTGGCTGCCAAAACGGGGACAAAGGAGGAAAGGCTTCCTCTCCACAGAAACTGGAGCATGCGCAATAGATGTGGCAACGTTCACTCCACAAGATCTGATGCTGCAGCGGCGACACCGAGAGGACGATGGCGCCATCGAATGGCAAGATCAACCAGGTTTTTAATACTCTACATACAATAGATGTAAATATGAATAAAGGGTTATGTTTACAATAAAATATTACACATAAAGATATTTTTAAATCCTTTTGGGTTTAATGACACTTTAACACACAGCGCTGTCCAGCAAAAGTTGCAGCTAGAGGTTGAGACAAACCATTTATCACAGACATGGGTGCTTGCAATGCTCAGCTTTTATTAATTTATGTAAAAAACAAAATTCTCAAAAGGAACACAACTGTTTCTGTAAGTGTTAGCTGGAATTTGGCTTTAAACTGTTAGTTACTTTTGTAAAATTGACTAATCCGTTTAACCACTTAAGCCCCGGAGGATTTGGTTGCTCAAAGACCAGGCCCTATTTTGTGATTCGGCACTGCGTGACTTTAACAGACAATTGCGCTGTCGTGCGACGCTGCACCCAAATGAAACTGATGTTCTTTTTTTCCCACAAACAGAGCTATCTTTTGGTGGTATTTGATCACCTGTGCGATTTTTTTTTTTTTTTGCGCTATAAACAAAAAAAGAGCGACAATTTTGAAAAAAATAACAATATTTTTAACATTTTTTTATATGAAATTCTCAAAAAAAATGTAAAAATCAAAATTTTTTAAACATTTTAGGCCAATTTGTTTTTTGCTACATATTTTTGGTTAAAAAAAATCGCAATAAGCGTTTTTGGATTGGTTTGCGCAAAAGTTATTGCGTTTACTAACTACGGAAAAAAATGTATGTCATTTTTCTTGTTTTTTTTTTTAACTAGTAATGGCGGCAATCTGCGATTGTTTTTGCAGGACTGCGACATTGTAGCGGACAGATCGGACCCCTGACTGACATTTTTGACACTTACGGGAGTACCAGTGACATTACTACAGTAATCAGTGATATAAATTTGCACTGTTACTGTAAAAATGACACTGGAAGGGAAGGGGTTAATTTTATTGGGGATCGGTGGGTAAAATGTATCCCTGTGATTCTAACTGTGGGGGGCGTGGCTTGTGATGTAACCACAGAGACATACGATCCTACATAGCAGGATCGTATGATCTCTGCAGTTACACCAGGGAGAATGACAGACGGCTTTGTTTACATTAGCCGCCTGCCTTTCTCCCTCTGCACCGGGAGATTGCGAGTGGCCGGCGGACATCGGAGCCGCCGGTCACTCGCGCGGAGATGTTAGTGAACGAGCGGGGGCGGGAGCGCGCCCCCGGCGGTGCGCGCGCGCCCCCTAGAGACTCATGGGCGAGCGACGTACCCCTACGTCACTTTGCCCAGGAGGGGCTGACCGCCGCAGTAAATATACTGACAGCGGTTGGCAAGTGGTTAAAATACTTTTGGGTTTAATGACACTTAACACACAGAGCTGTCCAGCAAAAGTTGCAGCTAGAGGTTGAGACAAACCATTTATCACCAACATGGGTGCTTGCAATGCTCAGCTTTTATTAATTTATGTAAAAAAAAAATTCTCAAAAGGAACAAAACTGTTTCTGTAAGTGTTAGCTGGAGTTTGGCTTTAAACTGTTAGTCACTTTTATAAAATCCATTTAAAACTATATTATTCACTGATTAGCAATGCTGCTGTCCAAGGGTGGCTACATTTCTCCTCCATAGATACAGTGGATGTAGTCACCCTAGGGCAGAAGGTGTGTTATTGCCGATTATCATATGAAAATAAAGGTATAAAATCTTAAAAAACGACTGCAGCCACTACATCCAATGATTAGTAAGCTATGATGGAATACATTTTAGTTTAGTTACACTTGTGCATGTGCGTAGAGGTTCATTTTTTGTAGCGTTAAGCAGGTGCATTGTTATGCTTCAATGTGCATTTTCTCTTTGCATTGACATGCATTTTGACGTGCATTGACGTGCATTTATAATGCATTTTTGAATTTAGAATTTGGAGTGAATACGGTTAACAGTCATTTATCGAGGCTTATTAATACCTATTGCCAGTGCATCAAAACAAAGTTAAAAGCATTTGATGCACTACCATTGACTTTTATGGGCCTCCTAATGCACTAAAGCCATAGCTCCCAACTGTCCCTGAATTCTAGGGACTGTCCCTGATTTGGAACAGAGTCCCTCTGTCCCTCTTTCCTCCTCATTTGGTCTGCTCAATGTAGTTGTATATATAATGCACTTGTAGCACTGTCCCCATAGGGCTTGCTGCGTCTTGACTTCTTAGGCCCCCCTCTGATTACCTGCAGACAGTTGATGGGGGTTTTCACATAATCCCTCCTTACTCACGTTTGCCTGTTACTCAATAAATAGTCCAGGGTATTTGTTTTTTTGTATTTATTGTGGAACTTGGATGGGAGAAGGGAATAGTGGGATACTCCAACTGAAATATTTACAGTAGGTAAGGACAACTCTCACTTGGTCCCATCCGATTACTTGTGGAAGCAGACACACTGCTTTGACCATACTGCCACTTGTATGGAAGAATTAGGTCTTATTGCTCTCTCTAGCAGCAGACTTGATGCAATTACTTTATCTTCAGGACACTCTCTAGCATCCCCTTAACTAACACCCGTCCACTGACTCTTCTACTTAAAGGGATGGTCCTCACAGGACAGGCCCCATGACACAGAGCTGCACTCACTGTAGGCAGAATCAGATCCTTCTAGCCAGCTCTGCAGGACCTCTCAGTGCCGCTTTTATCTGACTTTCAGGCCCTCAGGTCGACTACCCAAGACCGCATTGCAGCTTCTGCAGAGGAGGGGCACCTGCCCCCTCCCTCCAGGACACCACTCTCCAGCCAAAGACCCCGCACATGTGCCCCTGGCATTTATACAGTCACCCAGCATGCAACGAGGCATATTCATCTGCCAATAGCCAGGGTTGTAACAATGTCTGTGCCCCCACTTATCAGGTTCTTCCCATTGTCCAATATGCCTCTCTAATGGACCAGTGTGAAACATTCAGACAAACTGAGCTGCACCTGAGCACCATGAGCAGACCCTATCAATAGATCCTGCTCCCTGGCAGGCAGAGAGCACTCTAAATTTACCTGGCAATCTTCCTGTTAAGCAAAAAGACCCAAAGACCCCAAACTATACTCTCTTCTAGTACCTACCTAAGAGGATGCCACACACTATTTATCTTTCATAACACATTTCCCAGTGCTAAACCTTTCATCCAACTTATAAATTGCTGCATTTGTAAAGTTCAAACATCAGTATAAAGGAATAATAGTGGTAAAAAAAGAGCACTTGTGGGTTTACCTAATCATTTTATGTATAATTCTCCTTTAGGGGGCGTGGCAGGGGTGTGTCCTATGCCTATATACTTTTACTAATTGGTGTCCCTCATTCCCATTTCAGAAAGTTGGGAGATATGCTAAAGCGCAGAAAAAAAATAGACATACCGTATATTTTAAAAAATACACTGCAGTGCTGCAAAGGGAAAAGACACTATTTTTATCACGGGAAGCTGGACAGATGCATTCTAGTGTGCATTAAAACGTAAAAGTGGTAGGCCCTAATTGTCTGAGAACATTGATTGCACAGAAGAGAGAAAGCAATGTACACCTGGATGCAGGCCTCCAACATTAGGATTTCATTCCAGTTTTTTCACTTACACGATATTGTCAAAAGTATTAGGAAACCTGCCTTTACATGCACATGAACTTTAATGCCATCCCAGTCTTAGTCCGTAGGGATCCATATTGAGTTGGCCCACCCTTTGCAGCTAAAACAGCTTCAACTCTTCTGGGAAGGCTGTCCACAAGGTTTAGGAGTGTGTCTATGGGAATGTTTGACCATTCTTCCCGGAGCGCATTTGTGAGGTCAGGCACTGATGTTGGACGAGAAGGCCTGGCTCTCATTCTCCTCTCAAATCCATCCCCAAGGTGTTCTATCAGGTTGTGGTCAAGACTTTGCTTTGTACACCTGTGCGAAGTCATGTCGGAACAGGAAGGGGCCATCCCCAAGTTGTTCCCACAAAGTTGGGTGCATGAAATTGTCCAAAATGTCTTAGTATGCTGACGCCATAGAAGTTCCCATCACTGGAACTAAGGGGCCAAGTCCAACCCCACACCCTAAACCCCCTTCCACCAAATGATTTGGACCAGTGCACAAAGCAAGGTTCATAAAGACATGGGTGAGAGAGGTTGGGGTGGAGGAACTTGACTGGCCTGCACAGAGTCCTGACCTCAACCTGATAGAACACCTTTGGGATGAATTAGAGCGGAGACTGCGAGCCAGGCCTTCTCTCCAACATCAGTGCCTGACCTCACAAATGTGCTTCTGGAAGAATGGTCGAACATTCCCATAGACACACTCCTAAACCTTGTGGACAGCCTTCCCAGAAGAGTTGAAGCTGTTATAGCTACAAAGTATGGGCCATCTCAATACTGAACTCTATGGACTATGACTGGGATACCATTAAAGTTCATGTGCGTGTAAAGGCAGGTGTCCCAATACTTTTGACACTATAGTGTATCTCTGGGACACTAAAACCTGACCATGCCCAGAGCAAGTTTTTTTCTGGCTCCTACTAATCCTGCCAAAATGTAAGCCATGGGTGGCCCTGTCAGCATCCCCTGCCTGACGTAATTTAGGGCTCTTTCACACGGACGTTCCGTATGTCCGTATATCACCCCATCCATTTGCGGGTGATATACGGACATAATGCATGTCAATGGGATTGCGGATGTCAGCAGATGACCATCCACTGACATCCGATTTTCTTCCTTTCAGTTCTGTTCCGTTTTTTGGAACGGAACAGAACCCTATTTTTTCTCCGTTAAAAAAACGGAACTAATGCAAAATCGGATGTCAGCGGTGTCATCCGCTGACATCCGCAATCCCCATAGACTAACATTATGTCCGTATATCATCCGCAAACGGATGGGATGATATGCGGACATACGGACTGGATGACACAAGTGTCATCCGTGTCCGTAAAAAAAAAAAAAAGTGCAGCAGCGGACAAAAAAACGGAGCGGCCGTGTGAAAGAGGCCTTAGTCTGAAAATCAAGGGAGCCAGGTGGAACCTTGGCAGCCACACAGCGACTGCATCATTCAGATGCAGCTATTGTTTGGGTATTCTTAAAGACATGGGGGCCTGCTGTAAGAATACCCAAACAATATCTGCATCTGCATCATTAGCTGGCAGGAGAGATTCTACTATATGTGGATAAGGGAATAGAGTGATTTTTATTATTCAGCCTGTGGGGCTGAATGTAAAAATCTAACAGTGTATAGCCAACTTAACTATACTGCAGTCTAATGCAATACAGTTTCCAGGACAGTAGGTATAACAGTGAAGGAATTGTGTGGAGTGATCAGGAAGAAGGGTAAACAGGACAGGTGACAAGTCTGGAAATTGCTTTTCAGAAAAACATATAACGCCCAACACTGGGCAACTAAAAAATTATCCCTTGCAGTGAGGCAGACAATGTGGTCTAACAGATATAAATAAAATACTTTATTATTGAAAGTTGTTCCTTTTTTTATATAACATTTTATTATTGATCTAGAGTTTTTCTTTATGTGATATATAAATTAATACACTGCAGGTGCACATGATATGCATTCCCATGGTTAAATGATGTCATAGGTCCAAGCAATGACTTAATCATAAGTAGTCAATGCCAGTAGGTCAGGGCGGTGTTGCGGCTCATAGACGTGATAAATGACTGAGCTAATGTAATGTGATTTATGAGTTTCCTCCAGTAAAACATCTTTTATTGTTCAGAGCTTTCTGCCTAGGTGGATAATCCAGGAGTATCTTGCTGTGTTGAGAAAGTCACCACATCAATGATAAATGAATGTTGCTGAATGCATTGTGGAATGTTATGACTAGACAGCAGGGGGCGACCCTCTGTCCATCTTTATTAAAATTTAGGCCCGACTGCCTTGTGGCTTTGGATTTGTTCTGAGCTACAATTATCAGTGTGGTTTGCCATTCTGTGACAGGGCGTTATCCTGGGACTTGTAGTCCTACCTATAACAGCTGTAGTGCCACAGTTTACCAAGGCTTTAATTAGCACTGATCATCTGCTATTCATCACTATACCTACATTAGACTGCAAAACCTGCAGCTATTTGTGTTCCCAGGAACAGTCTCAGTTTTTTTTTTTTGTTCTTAGAAATGTCCCTGTTTTTACTAACCAGCTGGGCAATAACCACTCTGTCTTTATTGTAGATTTGGTTGTAGTCATTTAAAGTGTATCTCTCACCAAAATGTTGTTTTTGGGGAATTGTTATAAAATGACGATTTTTTTCTTGTTGTTTCTCTCCTGGGGGCACAACAGAATCTCATTTGTGATTAATCTTTCTAAAGTAAAGAGCAATCCTCTTTTTGACAGTTGTCGCATGAACAGGTGTCCCCATTGCAAATTTCCCCCTGACTTCCTGTTCTGGTGACAATTGTAAATATCTGTATTTCCCATTACTTTCTATTCCAGTGATAGCAATCACCAGGACAGAAAGAGAGGATTAATCGTCACAGGGGAAATCAGACATCAAAGGAAAAAAAAAGCCTAACAAAGGACAATTGTAACCATTTTCTAGTTTATTCAATGCAGAAAAAAAAAAAATACAATACAAGGAAAAAAAAAAAAAAAAAACATCTGGGTAGAAATACATTCAAACAAGTGGCCATTATCCTCTTTAAATTAAAGTGTTTGTGAACCCCTACCTTGTAAAACAACCTAGTCAGTTTAATAAAGAAATGGCAAGTGTGTATATATATATATATATATATATATATATATATATATATATATATATATATATATATACACATAGCACCCTCCTAGATAGGTGCTAGGAAGAAGAGTAGTTTGCTCTGCCTGCTTAACAGGGGAGCAGCAGGTAAACCATAGTCTGCTCCATCTGCTTAACAGGGGAGCCTGATCAATATTTATGCCTGTTGCATGTGTCTATGTGTGATTCATCTGGCCTGAGGGAGTGTCCCCACTGTATCTAATAGGGGAGCCTGTTGGACAGTGGAGGAAACCCAGTCAGTGAAACACAGGCTTATGTAACTGTCCCAGTGGGTTGGCACAAACAGTGGTGCATCCTGGGATAGGTTAAAAGCCAAGGGGACATGTGACAGGGTGTCTTTTGGGCAGGAAGCCAGGTCCCAGGAGGAGGATGACGGCTGTCTCTCCTCCTGTCTGTATGGAAGGTGGTCACAGGCGGTCGGCCTAGTGGACCAGAAGTGTGGTGCTGAGCGAGGAGGTCCAGTGGATGCTGACAAGCGGAGTTGAAGGCAGAACAACCTTGGGAAAACAGTGTCCCTGAGTACCGGGAAGCTTGCCAGGGGTCTGCCCAGGAAGGGGACCACTCCGGTGGAGAGTCAGTGGACAGGGGCTAGCACGCACAGCAAGTGAGAAAGGGGGTGCCAAGTTAGGACCCTGAAGAGAAACTAAATCAGGGTCATATTCTTTATCTTCAGTGGCAAGGTGAAGCAGCGGCCTTGCCGCACACTAGAGCTAGTTGTCCTCAGAATTTGTGCATAGTTCATAGTTGGAGTATCCCACTCACCCCTTCTCCCATCCAAGTTCTAAATAAAACACAAAAACCAAATCCCCTGGACTGTTCTGAGCCAAGCGTAGGAAGTGATACGTTTCTACAGACTGTTGCTATGGGTAACCCAGGGGAATCCAAGAAGTGTAATTCTCAGCAGTTCTCTAGGCGGCAGTGCTATATATATATATATATATATATATATATATATATATATATATATATATATATATATATAGTGCCTTGCGAAAGTATTTGGCCCCCTTGAACTTTGCGACCTTTTGCCACATTTCAGGCTTCAAACATAAAGATATAAAACTGTAATTTTTTGTGAAGAATCAACAACAAGCGGGACACAATCATGAAGTGGAACTAAATTTATTGGATATTTCAAACTTTTTTAACAAAAAAAAAACTGATTAAATTGGGCGTGCAAAATTATTCAGCCCCCTTAAGTTAATACTTTGTAGCTCCACCTTTTGCTGTGATTACAGCTGTAAGTCACTTGGGGTATGTCTCTATCAGTTTTGCACATCGAGAGACTGAAATTTTTGCCCATTCCTCCTTGCAAAACAGCTCAAGCTCAGTGAGGTTGGATGGAGAGCGTTTTGTGAACAGCAGTTTTCAGTTCTTTCCACAGATTCTCGATTGGATTCAGGTCTGGACTTTGACTTGGCCATTCTATATATATATATATATATATACTGCTCAAAAAAAGGAACACTTTGAAAACACATCAGATCTCCATGGGGAAAAATATCATGCTGGATATCTATACTGATATGGACTGAGTAATGTGTTAGGAATAAAAGGATGCCACATTGTTTGGTGAAAATGAAAATGATCAATGATCAATCTACAGAGGGCAGAATTCAAAGACACCCTTAAAATCAAAGTGAATAAATGGTGCAGCAGGCTAGTCCATTTTGCTGAAATTTCACTGCAGCAACTCACAATGGTACTCAGTAGTTTGTATGGCCCCCACATGCTTGTATGCATGCCTGACAATGTCAGGGAATGCTCTTAATGAGACGATAAGGGCCTTAGAGAGCTAGGGGTGGAGAAAAAGCAGCAGACTTGTCTTCCCAGTGAATGGCTGTGCAGGGAGGCGTGCTAACACAAGCCTTGGCCATTGGAGGACAGGCACGCTGTGCTCCCAGCACAGACAGAAAATTGACCACCCTAGGATGGATGTGTTCTCATGCTTAGCATGATCAGACTAAAATAGGAAATCAGGGAAACTGGCAGGATCACCAGGTATTTCACACAAAGGAAGAAATACAAAGAACAGGATACTTTTAACACAAGTTCATGGTACAACAGACACATATCAGAAATATAAAATGTTGGAGTAACATATTCTTTTCAAAACAAAAATCTTTTGCTTTAATACTCACCTTCGTCCTATGGCTGTCCCTTCTGCCCCACCGTAAGATGTGGCTGATCTTCCAGGTTGAATGATGTTGACTTGTCTTGAACCTAGATTGATAAGGACCCACCCTCCAAGAGAAAGCCCTGGACCCAACTGCCCTGGACTCGTAGGAGAATGCTGCAGAGAGCAGTGCCAAGGTACTATATTCAGGAACTACCCACTGCTGGTAGAAGAAAGGGATATGATCTCTCATGAAACTGGGCCAAAGTCCCGAGAAAAGGAGATATGTATAAAGGTTGTGTGGGTGAACAAGGGGAGTGGTGAGGGCTGAATAGGGTGGACAACCAGATTGCTGGTGTTGGCCTTAAAGAAGAATTGAAGAATTCCAGGTATGGCTATTTTATACATAGTTACATTGGTCCATCATTGCAATGTATACTCCATACCTGGCTGATCCTCCTGGAAGCTGTACATAACTGAAGAATACACCGCTACTCCAGTGATCTCCACTTGCTTCCGGGGTCCCGTGCTGAACAGCTGCCCTGCTGCATCTAGAAAACAGGAGGTCGGCTGATTGGCATGGGCACCACGCAGAGAATGCTTGACATGTTCTGAATGAATGCAAGCATTCTCTGACTGGATAAGGGAAAGAGCGTGATGTTACCACCCTGCCTCCCCATGTTGTCCAATCGGGGACTGCTTTGCCCCCAAGGGGTATCTGTGAGCCTCTGGCTATGCCACCAGTGCCTTAATACACAGGGCAGTGGACATAAAGTAAGTTTTGTAGGTAACAAAATAGATCTTTCATTAACCATTCGCTGACTGGATAACACATATCTTTGGGTGCTGGGAAGGTAAGCTTTAACACCCAGCACGTATACCTTCACAGTGTGAGTGCGTGCTCACTGTGTGTTCCTAGTACACTGACCGAGCTGTCATAGACAGCTGTCAGTCAAAGCTTCGGATTGGGAGCCAGCAGGACCGGCTCACGATCATGTGAACACTGTAAGGCCAAATCATAGCAGTCACATGATATAGAAGCCAGCGTTTAAGGGTTAAATGAGTTGAAGATGCTTTGAGCTGTATTTGTCTTGGATTTTTAGTATTGGGGATGAAAGGTCTGCTTTAAAGGGGAACTACAGTATACTCCCCTTCCTCCAGTGGTGACAGATTAAAGCCATCCCTTGCTGCTCTGTCCCATAGCATCACCACCTTCTCCACTGCATCTCCAGGGTCCCACATCGCTTATCTGCTCCCATTGTATGACCCCTTCTGATGTAGCATTGTGTGCAGGAGTCACATCACCCCCGACACCCGGCTGCATTCCTGGCATCTTACAAATGGGGGTGTACAGTGTACTGCGCATGCGCCTCTTCCATTAAAAAACAATATCTCCTATATATATGTTTTGTAAATCACTTGAAGTTCAGATTCTCCTTGTGGCAAAAAAAAGTGTTTCATTTCACTTCTCGCTAGAAAATAAATTCAGGAACACTCGCTGTGAGTCTATTTAGTGGCTCATCACTCACAGCGACGTCTCCTAAGGACCAAACAACACCGGATACCCAATTAGCACCATGTACATTACACTGAAAATCAGGACATTTTTGCATTTTAAATGCATTTCCCCTCATTAATATTACAGCTTTAAAAAATATAACTAGATGGTGAGGAATAGATTAACCACAAAAACAATGGGGGGGGGGGGTGGGGGGAGATAAATGAAAAGTGTCTCAGATCAGTTCTGTCTCAACTGGGGATATTGTACATAACAACCAATCAGCGTTTAGCTGTCATTTATTACACAGCTCCCAAAATGAAAAATTAAAGTGGAAGGCGAGTCAAAACCTAACTAAGGCCGGCCGTACACAGTTCCAATCTCGGCCGGTTCAGCAGCAATCGGCCTAGATTTGAACCACATATGCAGTATTTTTCAACCTTTTTTCAGTCAAGGCACCGTTAAAAAAAGCATCCTTTTAAAATTATGAACAGTTTTGAGGCACCCTTTAACCACTTAAGCCCCGGAAGATTTTACCCCCTTCCTGACCAGGGGGTATTTTGCGATTCGGCACTGCGTGACTTTAACGGACAATTGCGCGGTCGTGCGACGCTGTACCTAAACTAATTTGACATCCTTTTTTTCCCACAAACAGAGCTTTCTTTTGGTGGTATTTGATCACCTGTGCGATTTTTTGATCATGCGCTATAAACAAAAAAGAGAGTCAATTTTGCAAAAATAACAATATTTTTCACATTTTTTTATATGAAATTCCCCCAAAAAAATGTAAAAATCAAAATTTTTTAACATTTTCGGCCAATTTGTTTTCTACTACATATGTTTGGTAAGAAAAATCGCAAAAAGCGTATTTTGATTGGTTTGCGCAAAAGTTATCGCGTTTACTAACAAAGGGAAAGATTTTTGTCATTTTTGTTGTTTTTTTTAACGCGTAATGGCGGCGATCTGCGATTTTTTTTGCGGGACTGCGACATTGGGGGCGGGCAGATCGGACCCTTGACTGACATTTTTGACACTTTTGGGGTTACCAGTGACATTTACAGTAAGCATTTACCAGTGCTATACATATGCACTGTTACTGTAAAATGACACTGGTAGTGAAGGGGTTAACTTTTTTTGAGAGGGAGGGGTTGTGTGTGTCCCTAGGGGCGTGATTCTAACTGTGATTGGCTGTGGCTTGAGCTGTAGGAACAGTGATCAACGGTCCTACATAGTAGAACCGTATGATCACTATTCCTACACAGGGGAGAATGACAGGCGGCTTGTTTACATCAGCCGCCTGCCTTTCTCCCTCTCCCCCCGACGATCGCGAGTGACCGGCAGACATCGGGTCCGCCGGTCACACGCGCGGGGAGGTCCGTGACTGCGCGGCAGCGCGCCTCCGGCGGCGCGCGCTCGCTCGCTCCCCAGAGCCTCACAGGCTAGTGACGTACCCATACGTCACTTTGCCTGTGAGGGGCTGACCGCCGCAGTATATGCACTTGCGGCGGTCTGCAAGTCATTAAAGAGGTTGTAAACCTCAGAAAAAAAAAGAAAAAAAAGAAAAACCTGAAGGAAAAAGGCATAATGAGCTAGTATGCATCGCATACTAGCTCATTATTAAATACTTACATTAGAACGAAGCCCCCGCAGTGCAGCCTGCTCACCGGTAGCACAGCAGACATTTTCGGCCGTCCTTCTTCCTGGTTGGCATCTTCTGGCCATCTGATTGGCTGGAGGCGCGCGGGAGCCGCCGTTCACGGCACAGGGCTCTGAAGGAATGGCACGGGAGTCTGTTCCTTCAGAGCGCATGCACAGATGATGTCAAAAGGTGCAAATTTAGGAGATATTTACAGTACCTATAGGTAAGCCTTATTATAGGCTTACCTATAGGCAAGAGTCATTAAGGGGGGTTTACAACCTCTTTAAAGTTTTGGACAGTCCCTAGGCACCCTTTAAAAATGATAAACAGTCTCAAGGCTCTCTTTAAAAATTATGGACAGTCTCGAGGCACCGCATTCTAAAATGTAAAAACTATTCTAATAGTTTTGCATAACACAGCATTCACACATGTAGGACACAAAATGTTAGAGGTGATGTATTCTTCCAAAGCAAATACATTTTTGCAAACTGGTACTGACTAGTATTCCAATGTTTCTCTTCTCCCACAATTTTTCTCCATCACTCAGCTAAGGTGACTTCAAGAAGGTTGCAATGGAGCCCAATGAAACCCTGTGGCTTTGTGTAACTAAAAGGCAGCTTTATTCCCATGCCAGCTTGTATACAATTTTGGGCAATTTTTATGGATTTTGCCAGGGCACCCCTGAAGAAACCTCAAGGCACCCCGGGGTGCCTGGGCACCCTGGTTGAAAAAGGCTGCACTAATGGGCAGGTTGAATGTACCAAGTTGATCGATCAATCAACTTGGGTTCAACAAGCCTGTCGGATTCACTTGCAATTAGCGCAAGCGGCTGCTATTGCTGCTGGCGATAATCACTGTCTTCCCCTGCCCTCCCCGCTCAGAGAAGACAATTACTGATGCCACTGTCAGCACTGTCTGTGTTGATGGGGAATAATACAAATTTCTTTCCTGCAATTTGTGGTTGCAGAAGAGAAATTTGCAATGTGTATGACCGGCCTTAGTCGCTCCGGTCACATGATCCCTCCAGCACTGACTTCAGTGTAGGGGAGAGATCACTGGAAACAGCTGCAAAACATTGGTGGTGATGTCACCCATAGGGGGCATCCGTTGTCAGCTCCTCCTCTACACTGAAGGAGGTGCTGAGACCTGATCATGTGACTGGACGGGAGCAACTTCATAATAGGCGAGTAAAGACATCTTTCCTTTTACAGGGTGGATAAAATAGGCTTAGAATGGGGTGGGAATAGGTTTAAACTTAGGTTTTGACTGGAATTACACTTTAAAAGCTGATTGACAGACATTTTTTATTCATTGTAGGAGGAAACCAAGGGACCATTCCAGAGACAAATTGGTGAAATTCTGTACTGTCCCTGGAACTTGGTGGCAGTTGTCTGTCTTTAAAATGGAACTAAACCCTCCTATCCTTTACAGCCAAGGAAGCTTCCATCTTTGGGGGGGGTTTACTAAAACTAGAGCGCAGAAAATCTGGTGCAGCTGTGCATAGTAACAAATCCGCTTCTAACTTCAGCTTGTTCAGTTAAGCTTTGACAATTAGCCCTTTGACATTGGAGGCGGGTTTGAAATCGTGCGAGTTCAGCTGAGTTTGGGGGAGATTTGAAAGACATCTGTGCAGGGTCATGCACAGATGTCTAGTGAAATTGCCCCCAGAGTCGCCAAAAGTAGTAGTTTCCAGCAATAGGCTGCAATTTGGCATGCAGTTTGACATGTCAGATCACCCCGATGTGAACGGGGGCTAAAACCTGGAAGCTGATTGGTTACTAAGCACAGCTGCACTAGATTTTGTGAGCTCCTGGTTTAGTAAATCCCCCTCTTTGCCTCTGTTAGATCTGCAGTTACTATGGTGCTGCACATAATTAATTATGACACCAGCCATATGATAGCTTGACAGCTTGGATGACAGCACAAGCAACTGTGACAGTTCTCATGTACGGAAACTGTTAAATCGATGGGTTTAGTTTCGCTTTGAAATTCAAATGTTTATAAGCCAGTTAACTACTTGTGTTCCAGCCTGAATTCCCTGTTCATTAGCAGGCTGTTTTTCAGTTATTAGTGCTGTGATAGCTTGGCTGACAATTAGGCTGGCCATACACTATACAATTTTCTTATTCAATTTCCTTTAGATTTACCTTAAACTATGTAGTGCAAGGGCCTGCCTGACTGCATACAAATTGAAAGTGTTTAGGTTTGACCCTATATTACATGGTTTTGGTAAATCTAAAGGAAAGTTGAACAAGAAAATTGTATAGTGTATGGCCAGCCTTATTCTAGTGTGCAGCACAGTGCCCAAATTAACCACTTAAAGACCAGGCCTTTTATGACACTGTTTGTTTACATGAAAAAGTCAGCTTTTTTTGCTAAAAAATGTATTTTTTTTTTTTATTAGCAGAGACCCAAGAGAATAAAATGGTGGATTTTGCAATTTTCTTAAGTCACACGGTAATTGCGCAGCTGTTTTTAGAATGCACTTTTTTTTTTGGGGGGGGGGGGGGATCCACTTGAATTTTAATGCACACAAAAACAATATAATATCCAATTTTTTGTAAAATATAAAAGATGATGTTATGCCGAGTAAATAGATACGTAACATGTCACGCTTCAAAATTGTGCACTCCATACACCACACTTTTAACCACTTTACCGCCAGAGGATTTTGCTGTCTTACGTCCAGGCGATTTTTTGCGATTCGGCACTGTGCGACTTTGACTGACAATTGCGCGGTCATCCAAACGGAATTTACGTCCTTTTTTTCCCACAAACAGAGCTTTCTTTTGGTGGTATTTGATCACCTGTGCGATTTTTACTTTTTGCGCTATAAACAAAAAAAGAGCGTAAATTTTGAGAAAATAACAATATTTTTCACATTTTTTTATATGAAATTCCCCCCCCATAAAAATGTAAAAATCTAAATTTTTTTAAATTTTTGGCCAATTTGTTTTCTGCTACCTATGTTTGGTAAAAAAAAATCACAATAAGCGTATTTTGATTGGTTTGTGCAAAAGTTATTGCGTTTACTAACTAAAGCCCCGTACACACGTACCGATCGTCGGCATACAAATGTTCCTCTTTTCTCCCCGGGATGTCGGTGTCTGTTGAAAAGTGCAAAGACAGCACAAGGACAGCACAAGAATTTTGTCTGCAGACTTCAGCTGACTGCAGAAGTGATGTCATGTAATGCCCCATACACACGTGCAGATTATCTGCAGACTTTTGTCTGCAGACTTACCTTTTCTATGTAGTGCAAGAGCCTGCCGGATTGCATACAAATTGAAAGTGTTTAGGTTTGACCTCATATTATATGGTTTTGGTAAGTCTGCAGACAAAAGTCTGCAGATAATCTGCACGTGTGTATGGGGCATAATGGTTAACTTTCCCTGTGTTTTTAATTTTCTGAGCATGCCCAGTCTTGCAAATCTGCGGTCTGTCGGCCGAATTCTGTACTGACAGGCGAACAATCGTCCGTTCTGGTGTCCGCAGACAAAAATTTTCATGTTTGCACGAAAGACTTTTGTCCGCGGATTGTGCGCAGACATCTGTCGGAGGCACCATACTAACACGCGTACAATCGGCAGATCTTTCGTCCGCCGACGTTTGTATGCCGACGATCGGTACGTGTGTACGGGCCTTAAGGGAAAGATTTCTGTCATTTTTGGTGTTTTTTTTCAATGAGTAATGGCGGCGATCTGCGTTTTTTTTTGCGGGACTGCGACATTGCGGTGGACAGATCGGACCCTTGACTGACATTTTTGACACTTTTAGGGGTAACAGTGACATTACTACAGTAATCAGTGCTATAAATATGCACTGTTACTGTAAAAATGACAATGGCAGGGAAGGGGTTAATTTTATTGGAGAGGGAGGGGTTAATGTATGCCTGGTGCTTACTAACGTGTGTGGGGGGAGGTGACTGAGTGACACAGGGACAGATCGAAGGTTCAGCTATGCTGAACCCTGCAATCTGTCACTGCCTGTCACTTAGGAGATCCGCCTGCTTTGTTTACACAGGCGGGCGGATCTCCAAACTCGATTCCCCGACGATCGGGGAAGAGCAGCGGCGATTTCCGCTGCTCCTCCCCTGGCCCGACTCCCGCTGTGACTGAATACAGCAGGAGCGAGCCTCCGGCGGTGCGCCGCCCACAAGGGGAGGAGTCCAGTGACGTAGGTCTAAGTCGCTGGACGGGAACGAGCCACTGTGCTGCAGTAGAGGCACAGTGAGTGGGGGTAAAGTGGTTAAAGGCTTTACAGGTTACCAGTGGAGAGTTACACAGGAGGTCTGGTGCTAGAATTGTTGCTTTCACTCATTGCTGTTTATATATTAGTGCAGGACCAACGCGTGCGTTTGCCCTTGCATGTAAGCGTGAGGGGACAGGGGCACTTTATTTTTTAATAATTATTATTAAATGATGTTGTGTCAAAGGAGTAGACTAGGACATCAAAACTATATACATAGTCCCTACATCCCATAAAGGAATGATTGAAAATCAAGGACTAATAAGTCTTACCACAGAGTGGCACATATGAGGGCTTGAGCAACAGACGGGGATTTTAATGGTTCTTAATAAGACGTTTTTATTGGGAATGTTTTATAGCAGAAAGTAAAATATATTTGTTTTTCTTTCAAAATTGTCGGCCTTTTTTTTTTTTTTTGTTTATAGTGCAAAAATCAAAAATTGCAGAGGTGATCAAATACCAGCAAAAGAAAGCTCTATTTGTGGGAAAAAAAGGACATTAATTGTATTTGGGTACAGCGTCGCACGACCGCGCAATTGCCTGTTAAAATAACGCTGTGCCGAATCACAAAAATGGCCTGGTCAGCAAGAGGGTAAAACCTTCCGCTGCTGAAGTGGTTAATAAAATGCCACACTGAGGCTCTGCTCTGCCTCCTGCTGCATTATCAGCGAAGAGGCGGCACACTTCACACACCAGACGGAGCTGCAGTGCCCTGGCAGCAACCTCGCGGCGCGCAAGGGTTAACATCTTTACCTCTACCACGTAGGTCACCGAGGGAGGCTCCAGAGCGCAAGCGTCGCCCAACGATTGGCCGCGACGCACGCCAATCGCCGGGAATCTCCCGTCAAGTCCCTCCTCCTTCGACCCTATTGGCCGTCTCCTTATCGTCATTTTTTTCTTTTTCTCTCACAAGCAAGACCCGCCTCTCTCTTGCGAGCGCTGATTGGACACGCCGCGGGATTGTCGCTTGCGATTGGCTTCGGCGACTGTCAGTCAGGCGAGGCGTCAGGTGGCTGGGCTACCCGCGTCTCTCGCTGCCTCTGCTTTTGGCTTGGCAGGCTGTGACTGGTCCGGACGGCAGCGGCTCGGAGCCGTGTCTGTGGATTTGTTGTGGCTGACCTCGGTTGTCGTCGTTCTCGCCGGTGGTGGCGTTGTATTCCCGGGCCTGGGACGTGGAGCTGTGTGAGAGGCGCCTTCCCGGGGAGAGGAACGTGTGACAGGAGGATGGTGTGGCCGGTGTAGCTCGGTGTCGGCTCCATTCAGCGCTCCCCTCATCTCCGCTCACCTGACCCCCCCCCCCCCCCCTCATTGTTGTCAGGGTGAGGAGAGGCGCCTGGCCTGGGCAGCTGTCCGAGCTCCTCTCTCCTCTCCATCCTCCTCCATGCTCCTGTAGTTCCCCTGTGTGTGTGTATGTCCTTCCTGGGAGGCTGGCCTGTAGCTGCTCTCTCCCAGGCTAGAGGAGGATGTGGGATGGAAGGGCCACACTGTCCTTTACTTGCTGAATCCTGGGTCAGATCAGGCTGGGGGGGTTGGAGCAGGCAGCAGCAGCAGTGTGTCCCTGGAAGCAGCCCATGTCCCTGGGGGAGGAGGATGGAGTTCTAGTATTGACTTAGGACACTGTGGTGTTTGGGGGGTGGGGGGGTTGGGTAGAATCCTGTAAGCCGGATACTTTTTTTTTTTTTTTGGCGTTCTAATATTTGAATGGTGTTGTCACGGGATTTGTGTAGGATGGTGGCCGCCTCCGAGCGTATGGCCCAGTGACCGCATCCAGCTATCGCTTCCAAAGGGCATTTTCTGTGAATGTCTCTTTGCGGCACGGCTGCCAATGCAAAAATGATGGCGGCGTACAACGGGGGCGCGTCAGCGGCGGCTGGGGCTCATCACCACCACCACCATCACCTGGCCCACCTGCCCCCTCCTCACCTGCACCATCACCACCATCTCCATCCCCAGCATCACCTGCACCCTGGTTCCGCTTCCGCCGTGCATCCCGTGCAGCAGCACGTTGCCTCTTCCTCCTCATCGTCCTCGGCGGCCGCTGCTGCAGCTGCTGCGGCGGCAGCGGCCATGCTCAACCCCGGGCAGGCCCAGCCGTACTTTCCATCGCCCGCCCCGGGACAGGCGCCGGGGCCGGCAGCAGCCGTGGCTCCCGCTCAGGTGCAGGCGGCGGCGGTGAAGGCTCATCATCATCATCAGCATGCTCATCATGCCCAACAGCTGGATATCGAACCTGATCGGCCCATCGGATACGGAGCGTTCGGTGTTGTCTGGTGAGTGCAAAACTTTCTGCAAACTTGCACAAATGTATACGCTGCTAACACAATGGGGGGGATTAAAGCGGAACTGCACTGTGTTTGAGCACCACAAACCGAAAATGCTGTTTAATTTATTTTTATGTTCAAAGAAAACTCACCCATCCATGTCTTCATGCTTTATTTTGTTGAGTAATCACTTTGAATAACACTCCCCTAGCATTTCTGACTGTGGCCATCTGGCCTAAGGGCACATGATTCACGTAGCATTTACTTCTGAAATCCATCAGCCCTTAGCTAAGGCATGCATGCAGGAGGGGGTGCTTGGCTGAGAAAAAAAAAAAAACCTATTTTGAAGACTCCTGGGATGTATGACATCATTGCCTAGGCCTGGAAACCAGGAAGTAACTGAAGAAATGTAAGGGGAGAAAAACAAGTAAATATGATATACATTGCTATTTATTTACTAATGCTAGCAGCTTAAAGCGGTAGTATCCCCTGAGTACAAAAAATCCCCCTGCAAGACAATGGCATAATGTGCTAGTATGCATCACATACTAGCACATTATGAAATACCTTAGAATGAAGCCCCCACATGGTCGCTCCGGACACCGCTAAGGGAGCTGTCATGTTCTCTCGGCATCTCTTCCGGGCTCAGCGGCTCTGGCGCTGTGAGTGGCCGGAGCCTCGATGACATCACTTTCTGGCAAGGAGCTCTGCGCCGCTGGTGTCAGCGGCTGCATGCAGGGTGAATACCTCCTAAACCTGCTATTAATTTCACCTACAGGTAAGCCTTATTATAGGCTTACCTGTAGGTAAAAGTTAAAAAGCGGAGTATACTACCGCTTTAAGGATTAAAAATAATCATCTGAGTGAAGTTACGCTTTAAGAAAAAGTGTCTAAAACAAAAGTGTGCCGTAGATGACTCAGTTTTCAAAATAGAACAGGTTCCCCCATTCACACAAATCCTCCCTGATTTGCTATTGTATTCTGACAGCAGGACTCCTTCACTGCCGGAATACACTGATCAGCACTGCAGCTGATTGGCTGAAGGTCCTGACTGAATGAAAGTTTACAAACAGTCCCGTTTAGGAGGAGTTAGTCATTGGATGGACTCTTCTCCAATGGGAACGGTCATAGATATGGCCAGCTAGACTGGCAGCCTGTCAGTGTCAGCCTGTACATGGTATGAGTTGGCAGTTTCACACTGACAGGAATAATCAATGAACTACCAGAGCACTCAACAGCGCCATGGAAGTTCATTGAGAACTAAAAGCTGACCGGTTGTCTGAACTTGTAGTTTCCCATTCACAAAAGGGGGAAAAAAGACTGGCCGTTTATTTTTTTATTTTTTAAATCGTGACAGCTAGCGGGGGGAGAAGATCCCCCGTTAGCTGTCACAATGGGGAAGGGGGGGATCAGAGGCTGGTCTTCAGTAACAGGTTACACCCTGCATATCGTTGTAAGAGGTGAACTTATCCATTAACAAAATGTAAAAAGCTGATTGGCTGCTTTATGCAGAGGCAAAAGTTGTGATGGAACTTACTCAGACACTTTTTATTAGTTACCCCCCACCCCCTTTGTTGCCATATCTACAAGGGAGGGGATTTTGGTTTTCTAATACAATGGCTATTTCTGTTTAAAGTATATGTAAAGAAACTTAGAGAGGAAAGGAATTAGAACACTTGTGAGGTGGTAGTTGCTGTCTGTGTGTCCCCATTGGATAGATTCACCCTCCTTATTTGTCCTGGTGACTGTTCTCACAGAGAGTGAGAGAAAATCCAAAACTCTTGAGCTGTCAGAACGTGAATAAAGGGAAAATCTTCCAATGGGGACACTAGTTCTAATGGCAGCTAGGGAGTTTCTTGCTTTGGAGGTATCTTCTGTCACTTCCTGTTGTGGCTATGGGACAGGAAGTAAAAGGAAATCTCCCCAATGGGACACAAAAACAACCTGACAGGTGTTCTAAACCTTCCCAACTCTATCCAAAATTGGGGGCGTTTTGGCTTTAGTTTAAAGTAATATTAAACCCTCAGCATTTTAGCACATTGAGCACAAGAAAATAAACATTCTCCAGTAAACAATTTGTTAAAATTCTTACCTCCTGCTCTCTCTGTTTTGCTTCCCTGAACTTCTTGTCTTCAGAGGAAAGCGTTAACATTGGACAGTGCAGTTTCCAGTCAGTCTGGAGGAGGGAGTAGAAGGGGAGTGTCTCACCATCCTTGGCTGTGGGTTGTGTGTTTGTGTCCATACACTCAGTGTAGGGATGCTGCCACCATGAAACAGGAAATCTAGGGTAGTGATCCTAGCACCAGCCTAAACTGGAACATAGGCAAGGATTAAAGAGAGAGAAGCTGCAAAGTCACTGAATAAATCAGCTGCTGAAAGGGCTTAATATCACTTTAAGTTTGAAGATCGGTACATAGCATTTTACTTTGATGGGGTCAATAACACACGGCACCACTGGAACAGTCAGCAAACGCTGGTTAATTATTTTGAGAAGTTCCCGTTAAAGTATTTCAGGTAATGTTCTATGCAATTATTGAAGTCCTTTTCATGTTTTTCCTGTTCTGTGTAAAGGACCTTGATCGGTGGCAGGCTGGCATTGTACTTGTTTTGGTGTCAGATACAGATGAAAATTTCTCTTGGCAGAGCGGCCCTTATTTCAGTGAAATGAATTGTTATACTGTTTTATTACACAATGTACTGGGATGGATGGCACATTATTGATCCGCCCTGGCATCATGTTCTAGCAGAAACTTTGTGAAAATTTGGTCAGTTTTTTCGATGTCGCAGCTACAGCAGCATTGTGTACTTGTGATGTGTGCTTTGAACGTTTTTTCTTTCTGACAGAAGCAAAAGTAGCTGAAAAATCATTGATGTTGTGGCTGATAGGTTAGCCCATTATGCGTTTGGGTCACCATACACATTAGTCTGGCCGTACAAACCACTTTATATTGGTCAGAACTATGTAACATAGTTAACATGTAACCTAAACTATCAGGCAGGACCTTGTACTACATTGTTGGTGGTAGATCTAAATAAGATTGTAATGTGTGGTGGGTGTCTGTCTTGTCAGCTTTACTGGGAGGAGCTAAATTGCTTCACAACATGTGTTTGTCACAAGTCTGCTTCAGCTGAAGATGATTGGATATGAATGATACCTTCCAGGCATTGTTTTCTTATGGAAATCTTGTGGCTTTCAGTCTATTTGCACTTTTTATCCCATCTGTGTGTTTTAGCTAGATGATGGCTGGAGCTGAGCTTTGTTTTCCCAGGTGGTGAGAAGTTCCATAATAAAGCCAGCAAGGCCAACAGACACCTGCTAGTTATGTATAGCCCAAAGATTATTTTTTTTTTTAATGAAGTAGGAAGGGTTAAAACATCTGTCTGTGTACTGTTTGGGAAATGTACCTTCATTTGCTGTCTCAGGGATGCAACAGAAAGAGGACAACTCCAAATAGGAATCTCCCCCCTTAGTTGTCCCTGAAACAGATTTCCCGATCAAATTATTTCCCTTTTTGTTGGAGGCAACTCACAAATTTTTGGATTTCTCCTCACTTTGTTTTGGTGACAATGGTCAGAGGTAAGGAGCTTCGTGGAGAGAAAAAAAGGGTGAGTCCATAGTTCACTCAATACTTAGTGATTATATATATATATATATATATATATATATATATATATATATATATATATATATTTTATAACAAACATGTAATACTTATCTGCTCTGTGCAATGGTTTTGCACAGAGGAGCTCCAAACCTTTCTCTGGTGCTCCACCAAATTTCTGAGCTCCTCCCCTCTGCAGCTTGCTATGGGGGCACTTGTGCATGCTCACTCCCAAGCTGCGCTCTGCCCCTTTACACACCCAGCATGACTTGGCCCCACCCCCTGCTGGTTTACCCTGGTAAAACACTTCCAAGCCCTAATGTATGTAAACAGGTATTGCGATTGGCAGATGGTTAATGAAGAGAATTCTTCAGACTTTAGAATCACTTTAAGCCTGGATTCACACAGGTCCGGCTGCGGTTTGCATTCTGGTGTCCTGTGCACTTGTGTTCACCGTTTCAGGTGGGAATTCTTCCCTAAATTCGCACCTGAACCGGTACAAAAACACACAGGACCCTTTTCAAAATTGCACCCCGGTCATGTGTGAGCCGGCTCCATTAAAAGCCGTCACACTCTCATTTTACGCAAATTGGATGCAGAGAAAGTGTGAACACAGCCTTAAACTTGTATGCTCTAAAACAGAGAGGAAAACAAGTATTGCACATACTAATGGATAATTAGATTCATTTTCAGGGGTCTGTTGGAGTTGAGTTGCTCTAGACAACAAAGAATTCTTTTTTTTTTTTTTTTTTTCAGTTTGTTTTGCTTGGTAAGTTTTGCCTTTTAGAACTGGATGTAGCAGATTTGTTCACTCAAACTGAGTTATATCCAATATGTTACACTGTTTTAAAATTCAAAGTTTATGGTGATTTTATATAGAAAGATGAGATTTAGTTCATGAAAAGAGTAGACTGTATGTATTACTGGGAAACCAGGTAAAAGTATGTAGGTTGAGTTTCACAGCCTGAAAAAATATAAAAAGGTGATAGGTATCTGTGTTGCACGATGAACAGTCAGGATTCCACCATGGCGGGATCTGAGCTCCAGGCTGTCCCTTCTGATACAAATTCTGTCTTCTTTTTACAACTGAAATCCTGATGTCTTGTGAATGCTGTAGCATTTCAAGCTTTCTCACAACTGATGAATGATGTCTTGCCATGGCTCCCATCTCACTCTTTGATTTATTTAAAATTGGGTAAAATGTGTGTCTGATAAGCTAAAAAAATACTTATTGTAATGTTTTATGTCTTTGTTATAGAATACATTTTTGATAGTTGTCAGTTGTTGCATTCTAGAGCTTGTGTTTAGTGAAATTTGTACAGTTTGTGGTGCTGATTGTAAACATTGGAGGTTTGTAAGTCTGGAATGTTGGAGAGAAGTAGGTATGCATCTGTGGAGTGGGAAGGTGGGTCAAGTCTAAGTATAATTCCAGGCATGGCTTTTGTACACATAGGTTACACCTAGGACCATAGGTTGGACGGTGTAACTACAGCCATGGCCGGCCAAACGTTTTCACAATGACACAAATCTTAATTTTCAGAAAGTTTATGCTCCTTCAGAGTTTTATGATCTTTTTGTCAGATGTTACTATGATATACTAAAGAAAAAATTACAAGCATTTTAGAAGTGTCAAAGGCTTTTATTGACCGTGTCATTAAGCTGCAATTCTCCCTGGCATGCTGTCTATCAACTTCTGGGCCACATCATGACTGATGACAACCCATTTTTGCATAATCAATGCTCGGAGTTTGTCAGAATTTGGATTTTTCTCTTGGGGATTGACCACGTTCTCAATGGGATTAAGGTCTGGGGAGTTTTCCTGGCCATGGACCTGAAATTTCTATGTTTTTTTGCAGTGTTCTTATTGTTTGAGGTGTGAATACAGGGTGGTCACATTCTGCCTTTGTAGAGTTTCTTTTTTTTTCTTTGCTAGTTGTCTGTCTATCTTTACTTTCAATGTCTTAGGCCCCGTTCACACTGGGGCGACGCTACTTCGCCGGGCGACCTCACAGGTCGCGGCGCGCTGCTCGCACCGCGACCTCGGAGCGGCCGGCACGGACTTCATAACATTGAAGTCAATGCAGGTCGCTCCGGGTCGCCCCAAAGAAGCTCTGGACCCTTTTTCTGAGTCGGAGCGACTTGTGTCACTCCTATTAGAACGGGTCCACAGCTTCTCTGTGGAAGGCGACCTACGGCGACCTGTCAGGCGACCAGGTCGCCCCAGTGTGAACGGGGGGCTCAAAGTGACTAAAGTCTCGTGTGTTTTAAATTAAAAAAAACAAAACCAAAAAAAACAAACAAACATGTTATACTTACCTGCCCCGTGAAGTGGTCCATTCAGACACTTGAGTTGCCATTCGTCCCCGCCGCCCTCTCCTGATTGGGGGTGCTGGGGAGGCTGCTGCACACAGAAGGCTTTTTGTCTTAATGCACAGATTTCACATTATTATGGAAACGCTTGCTAAGGACTACTACTTGGTTTGTTTTAGGATTTACCTTGACACATTTTTTTTTTTTTTTTTTTGAAAATCTTTTTTATTGAATTTGCAAGAAAAAACAACAACTACAAACATTGGTGCTCAGGCTCAGACCAGATACGAGCTAGCAGCAATACATACATAATGAAACACGGCACCCGCGCAGGGGTCCAAAGGGAAAGGCAAGTGTAGTACAAACCAAGTGAGAGGTATACACAGCAACCCTGAGAGACACAGCAGATATTGTTAAACAACAGGAGATCCTCACCAAAACTCATCAGCAGGGCCCATGCTCAATACAGGACAGCCCCAAACATCACAGAATCCCATAACACCCCAAGGCGAGGGGCGCCATCCGCCTAAGACGGAAGGCGAGACCCGCCTCCCCCACCCGGGACAGCGGGGGGATCGGAGAGCCACCGAGTCCACACCCTATCAAACTTTTTCCGGCAACCCCTGTGCACATATGTGTCTTTATATAAGGGGAGGACTGAATTCACCAGGGACCTCCATTGTTGAACCGTGGGAGGGGAGCGCTGTCGCCAGTGGAGCACAATGGACTTCCTGGCATAAAACAATAATAAACCGAGCAACGTGCGGTCCGCCACCCGAGACGCCAGATCATCCAGTAGACCGAGTAAACATATTCTCGGGGAGGAATCTAGCGAGATGGAGGAGACCTCTGTGATCGTGTGTAGCACCCCGGACCAGAAGGTAGAGAGATGGGGACAGGTCCAGAATATATGAAGGAAGTCACCCGGGGCCTGGCCACAGCGCCAGCACTCCGGCGACTGGGAGACGTGCATTTTATGTAACCTATGCGGGGTGAGGTAGGCTCTGTGTGCAATTTTGAATTGAATAAGTCTATCCCTGAGTGAGACCTACCTTGACACATTAACAAGTTCCTGCCTGCCCTATAGGCAATTGACGGCAAGAAGGTGTTTGCATTATCCTGACCATCATCGTATGATGGCAGGCAGGATAATGCGCTCTGCGCGCCCCGGGGGGCACGCAGATCGGAGATCCGTGCTGCAGTGTGTCACTCTGACACACCGCATCTCCGATCTAGGTAAAGAGCCTACTGACATAGGCTCTTTACCATGTGATCAGCTGTGACCAATCACAGCTGGTCACATTGTAAATAGGAAGAGCAGTTGATTGGCTTTCCTCAGTTCATGCCTGACAGGTACGAGTAGAAGAGAGCCGATCTGCAATCAGGGAGCCTGCCAGTGCCCTCCCCATCAGTGCTGCCCATCAATGCAGCCTATCAGTGCCCACCAATGCTGCATATCAGTGCTGCATATTAGTGCCACCCCTTCAGTGCCTCCTCATCAGTGCCTGTCAGTGCGGCCTCATCAGTGCAAGAAAAAACGTATCTATTTACAAAATTTTATAACCTAAAGTTTTTTTTTCAAACTTTTCGGACTTTTTTTATTTGTGTAGCAAATAAGAAAAAACTTTGTGGTGATCAAATACCACCAAAAGAAAGCTCTATTTGTGGGAAAAAATGCCATACATTTTGGTTTCGGTACAATGTTGCATGACCGCGCAATTGTCATTCAAAATGCAACAGCGTTAAATGCTGAAAATTGGCCTGGGCAGGAAGGGGGTGTAACTGCCCTGTATTGAAGTGGTTAAAAGATGTATGCGGTGTGTTTTTTTTTTTTTTTGATTCACACTTACCTAGGTAGATACAGCATGGGGCTCCCGGCGCCTCGAACACCGCCGTTTGCTCAGTTCTCACAGCTCCGTGAGCAGAGAGCTGCTAAAACTGTCGGTCAGCTGCTCTCTGCTCTGTCCCATCCTCGCTCAATGGAGCTCTGGGCCAAGGAGGGGGTGGGAGTGGCCGGCCGAGTGACGGTCCAGGAATGTGGACGAATCCCAACTCCATGGTCGAGATGATACGCGAGCCTGGACCCGCCTCTGCGACGTCAGCAGAGAGTGGACTTCAGCCCACTCTATTCTAAACAAACTGTACTCCTGATATCTACTGGAGAAGTACAGCCAAACGAGCTTTGGCTGTACGTCTTTAATTAAATTGATGTTAATGAGGAAGCCTTGCTATTCAGTTACTGTACAGAACTTAGTGTGGAATGAATGCGAGTTCTGTGTCTGTACCTACAGTACATCAGTATTTCCTTGTCTGTTAATTCTCTGGCTTCAAGCTCCACTTGAAGTTATGTTTGTCAGGAGCCTCTAGTTTAGAAATTGAGGTCAGATTTATTCCGCTACACATGCTAAAAGCTTATAAAAGGATGGCATGGGATTTCTTTGGTCAGTTTGAGTTTGTTTTGTTATGAGCAGGTAAAAAATAGTGATTTTCTTAGTTTATGGTTTAAAGTGGCAACTACATGTAAGTAAGGACTGTTTTGGATTTATGTGTATGCCTATTAAATCTGAACTCCAAGCAAGCAGATACAGTGTCTGCTTTTATATGAACCATGACAAATGATTTGCAGCCAATTTTGTGATCCACAACCCCCCCCCCCCCCCCACAAACAACATAGCCAGCTCTTCAACCTCCAGTCTAAGGCCTCATGCACACAGGGCATTATTACAGCTGCTCTTAGGCGCATCAGACTTTTTTTTTTTTTTTCTTTCCCATTTTGCCATGGACTTCTGCACAAGTCGTACCAAAAGTCTGATCATCATGATCCAACTTGGATGTGACTTCTATTCAAATGAATGGGCTGAAAGTTGTATCAGAGACGGCTCATAGGCAATCACTGATTTTGAATAGAGGCAGAAAAACGCTGCTAAAAGCTAACGTGGCTAAACGTGCATTTACTCCAATGGAAAAAGCTACTAAAAGCAAGTTTTTACAGCTGCTTTTTCCTGGCGTTGGTAGTGGCTTTGCAGCTCGTTTTTTCAAATGCCCTGTGTCCATGAAGCCTGACGCCAGTAAAGTTTGGTCAAATATACTGGGCCTAAATATACAACCAGCCTGCTGGTTTGACAGTGAAGCAAAGCCAGCCCACTTATAAAGTCATCACTCTGCTCTGTCCAGTCTAAACAGGTGCTTGTAGCAAAATTTGATTGGCTGCTGGCGCTGCTCTGTCTCCAAGTTGGAGTTTTGTTGTACAGGGTTTACAAGTGGTTAAGTCAGATTGGGGGCACTAGCTGCATTCAAATATACATTACATTAAAGTAGAATTCCAGGATATATCTAACTAATCCCTAAACTGCTCCATACCCTCTTCTAACACCTATACTAACCTGTGGAATAAATAATCTGTATACTTTCCTATTTTCAGACTCTTCCGGTCTGGTCACATGACCTCCCCTGTATCAGCCAGAGCTAGATGCAGGGAGAGAAGAGAAGATTGCTCAATGTCTGCAATGCGGGAGCCCGGATGTCACCCATACACTTACTATGGCTCATTTATTGATGGCACTCTGTCCTGAATCTACTGCTGGCTGTCACAGGGGACTGGACCAGAGGCGCCTGAAAATAAGAAAATTAAATAAATGTATCTTTCACAGGTTAGTAAGCATAGGTTTTGGGAGGAATGGGAGCAGTTTCAAGATTAGTTGGATTTATCCCAGAATACTACTTAAGCAGGGCTTGACAAACCCCAAGCACCAGGTCGCATTGGCGACTAAAAATAGTGGCCTGGAGCCTGGGCTACACTGTGGCAGGTGTCTTGTCGCCAGACATCCCTAGTCTCCCGCAAGGTGTGGGTGTCTCCCGGACACCCGCAAGTGCCATGATGTCCCGGCTGTCTGTGTCTGCTGTAACAGAATGGAGCCGATTGCTTCCTGTATAGTTCTGGCTCCGTCCTGTCAGACAGGGTGATCTCAAATGCACTCCGCCTGTGAGGAGAGATACAGGAAGCATCGGCTCTGCATGCTTCCTCCAGCGCCGCTCCTCACACTCTCCGCCAGCAGTACCAGTCAACAGTACCCGCCAGCAGTAAGTTACATGTGCTAGGGGTGCAACTAGCCCCCAGCACATAATTGTAAATATCGCACCATGTGCAGTGTTTCTTAAACCTACCACCCTGACCACTTCAAATCACTGAAGTGGTCATGGTGATTGGAGTGTTCCTTTAATATCTCTCAGAAGAAGTAAAACAAGTACACATGGGTCAAATGCCGGGCAACATCAGCAGGTTAATTAAAAACTGGCCCATGTGTATGGCAGCAGATCCGACAGAAGCTGGTCATTCGACATGCAAAAAAAAAACTGTCCTTCTTTTTTTAGCTGGCTCCTATATTTCAAGCAAATTTGTCAAGCCCTGACTAAGGTTAAATTTAACATCTGTTTAATCTGAGTGATGTCTAATGTTCATTGCTGTGAAAGATGCAGGTTTTTTTATGTACCTTTTTGCAGCACCAAAATGTATGTGTGTGAAATCACCCACTATGTTTGAGGGATGTTCCCTCACTTCACCTAGTGACAATGTTATAGCAAGTGATTTTCTGAAGCTGGCCATAGTTGAATCAAAATTTGGAAAGTTCAGCAGTGTTTTACCTTGTATGCCTGTTAAACAAAAGTATTTTGTTAAATTCACTTCCGTTGACTAGCCTTGTTAGAAAATGTCTCAATCAGCCGGTTGCAGCCTCTGATTGTTGTATTCTGACAGCGGAGAGTCCCGCTGCAGCCTCTGTTGTATTCTGACAGTGGAGAGTCCCGCTGCAGCCTCTGATTGTTGTATTCTGACAGTGGAGAGTCCCGCTGCAGCCTCTGATTGTTGTATTCTGACAGTGGAGAGTCCCGCTGCAGCCTCTGATTGTTGTATTCTGACTGCGGAGAGTCTCGCTGCAGCCTCTGATTGTTGTATTCTGACTGCGGAGAGTCTCGCTGCAGCCTCTGATTGTTGTATTCTGACAGTGGAGAGTCCCGCTGCAGCCTCTGATTGTTGTATTCTGACTGCGGAGAGTCTCGCTGCAGCCTCTGATTGTTGTATTCTGACTGCGGAGAGTCTCGCTGCAGCCTCTGATTGTTGTATTCTGACTGCGGAGAGTCTCGCTGCAGCCTCTGATTGTTGTATTCTGACTGCGGAGAGTCTCGCTGCAGCCTCTGATTGTTGTATTCTGACTGCGGAGAGTCTCGCTGTCAGAATAACGATGTCCCATTATGGGGACTTCTTCTATTTTACCTCAATTGTGTGGATGGAGGAATCCGTGTTGTTTTTTTTTTTTTTTTTGTAAGGGACAGCATACACATTGAAATCTGACCATACATTCTTTGAATAGACAATTTTAGATTTACCAAAACTGTTATGAGGATTTACCTGAATTCTACAATAAGGAATGCACTTGCACTATATAGTTGGTAAATCTAATGGGGATTATACAGTCAGGGTGTAATTTGTGTGGTATGCTCAACAGGGGCACAATGTCCATAGATGCACTTGAGGATTTCCCCTTCTTTTTGTTCTGGTGATAATTTTGAGAAAAAAATCTCTGCAGCAGTGGTACACACAACACAATCACCTTTCCCTTAAATATAGAGTTCCACTTTAAATATTGTAAAACTTGTTTGGCCATGTTCCTTTAAAAATATATAAATATCATATGCTTCTTTTTTAGTCTGTCATAGATTTTGTCAAATGCTAGCTGTTTGCCAGAATTGTACTTTACCCCTCTAACCTGCATATTTAGGGTATCATAAAAGCAGACGTCTGTCTTCTGTGATCATCCATTCTCTGACAGATTTATTTATACAATTACATTTGTCTGCTGACAATTGTAATTCCAAGTCCAATTTGTCCTATTGCACTTTGTAAGTGGCCTTGCTTAGGGTACTGTTATGACTCATGCACACTGCAGCTCAGAGAAGCGGCTCCTACAGGCTTTTGAGCTTTTTTGAGCTCTTTTTCTGCCTGGAAACTCCCCTCCATCTTGGCTAATGTGTCCATGCACACCATGGCCTTTTCAGGAATTTACAGGCATAGGCGTCTACAGGCAGAAAAAACTCCCCACCAAACTTGCATTTTTAAAATCCCCCATCACCAGTTCTTTGATCCTAACTAATTGTAGGAGTCACTCACTTATACCACGGTCAATACATTCCCGGTTTCTGGTTAGGAACCCAAAGATACCCTGTCACTTTATGGTAATATTGTAAATGTAATCATGTAAATTGATATGCATTTATATACGGTATTCACTGTAATTAATAACTCACTTTTTTTCTTGTGGAGTTTTTTTACATGATCACTTTTGCAATAATATTTATTTAGCACATTGCACTTTAATTGGTACACTACATCAACTTTGGGGTATCAATACAACACATATTGCACGAGAGCACTTATCACTTTATTTAGGATTACCTATTGTTTGCACATTATTTTAATGTATAATTAAGATACCCTTTACATTGCTTTTTATTTTTTTTATATATTGCTGTGTACTATATTTGTATTTTTTTGACATTCCATCACATATTGTGCATATTCAGACTACTGTTTTCTTAGGTAGTGCCAAATACCATACCCTTTTCCTTTCATACTTGTATATTCCATCATACATTGTGCATATATATTCAGATCACTTCTTCTTTACCTAGGCAGCGCCAAATACCTTCCCTCTTTCTTTCATAGGCTCCGCCTCCTACAGGCAGAAAAAACTCCCCACCAAACTTGCATTTTTAAAAGGAGCTTCCGAGCACAATAGGCGCATGAAATAGCGGTTTGTGGAGGAGAAAAGAAAAAAAAAAAAGCTTATGCTCAAAGAAGCTCAATAAAAATGTGAAAAGTGCCCAAAAAGTAAAAACTTCAAGCTGAAATAAAAGCTTGTGCCTGTAAAAGCAGATATTTTTTCCCCCTTTTGAGCTGCAGTGCACATGAGCCCTTAAAATAAAAATTATATATTTGGAAATCAGATCATTATGGCATTATGAGATCTAGAGAATGTAGGTGAATGCATTTAATTTCCTAATGATTTATATGATTTATAGTAATCTGTTGCATTTGGTTTCATGACACTTTAAGGATGTGTTATGGGATACAGAGCTGGCTTAGTTGTGGCTTTATATTCTAGAGTTCTATTTTTTTGTCCTCCTCCTTCCTTCCTTTTTTTTTTTTGTTTTGTTTTGGGTTGCCAAACAGTTAAAAAAGTCTTCTACAAATCAAAACAATGTTGTGCTAAATAAATAAATAAATAAATACATCAGTACATCTAAACAAAATCGTTAACCCCGGGTAAGCATTTCTGAGCTTGCAGATAGGAAAAAATTTCTAATGGAGGACACCACAAAAAACACAGCTGTCCACTATATATTTTAACTCCCTTTGATAAAGCTGATGCACCAGAAAACATTGAGCTGCAGTTTTGTTTACGACTTAGTGATTGTAAACGATCACATTGTAAAACAACCCATTAGGTTTAAAATAGAAATAAAATGTATACATAAAAAAAAAAAAAAAAAAAATTATAAAATACCCTTTTTACCACCTCCCTTCTTCACCCCCAGTGAAAGTCTGTGCAGCGGGGTTATGTCAAGTCTGATCATAGGAGAGAGCATACTGATTTCCCAGCACAACTAGAGAACTGACCAGGATGTTTTCTCCTGCTTGGTGTGGTCTGTTTTTTTAATAGGAAAGGACGGGACACCAGGGATTTTACACAAAGGAAGCCGTGCAGAGAACAGGATAGTTTTTTCATACAAGTACATGGTACAGCAGGCACATATCCGAAATATAAAATGTTGGGTTTACATATTCTTTAAGTTAATGCCTGTTTTTTCAAAATACAAATGGGTTCTGTTCAGTTTTACTGCGGCAGGTCGGCTCTATTAAGCAAAATGACATACCTGTACACGCGATGATTGGCCAGTGGGGGAGCCAATCAGAGGGTCCGACTGCCAGCCACCTGCGATCGCTCCGCATGGAGACAGACTGGCGTAAACAAGGCAGACAGCTGTTCTGTCAGAGATGAACACAGGAATCCTGTGTTCCTTCTATTTAGGAACACAGGTCTCTGTGTTCATCCAGTGAGTACAACCCCATACAGTTAGAAAGCACTCCCTAGGAGCACACTTAACCCTTTGATCGCATCTGATGGTAACCCCTTCCCTGCCAGTGTCGGTACATTAACGGTGCATATTTTTTGCATTGATTACTGTATTAGTGTCACTGGTCCCCTCAGGTGTCAGGTATCCGATCTGCCTGCCACAATGTCGCAGTCCTGCTAAAAATCACCGATCGCTGCTATTTACTAGTAAAAAAAATAAAATAAAATAAAAAAAAATGATAAAAATCTATCCCCTAGTTTAATAGCTCTTACACAACCAATAAATATACACGTATTGGAATTTTGTTTTACCAAAAATGTGGCAGAATACATATTGGCCTAAATTGATGAAAAATTTGATTTTTTTTATTGGCAATGTTTTATAGCAGAAAGTAAAAAAAATATATATTTTTTTTAATCGACGTGTGTTTTTTTTTTTTTTTTTTTTTTTGTTTATAGCGCAAAAAATAAAAACTGCATAAGTGATCAAATATCACCAAAATAAAGCGCTATTTGTGGGGGAAAAAGACAGCAATTTTATTTCAGTACAGCGTCGCACGACCGCGCAATTGTCAGTTAAAGTAACGGTGTCATATCGCAAAACATGGCCTGGTCATTAGGGGGTAAAACCTTCTGGTCCTTAAGTGGTTAACGCTGAACTCAAGCTTTTCTTACACTCACCATGGTTTGTTGGGCCAAAAAGGCCCAAATGAACGATGCACCTCACTCACAGGCCGCTGGATGTGCTAAGTGTATAAACTGTATGTAACTGTGGCTACACATTTCATACTGCACTGTGTTCCGGGTTCGAGCTGAGACTTCAGTCTCATACCTGGAACATAGTAGAGTTTATTAGAGAGGCACGATTAATCTTTTTAAAAGAAATCGTAATCTTGATCAGTCTCCCCCAAATCACAATCTTAATCCGGCATTCCCACGGTTAAGTGCAGAGCTGTTCTCTGGTCACAGCTGACAGCTGTCAATAAAAAAAAAAAAAAGATAAAAACAAACATTCGTGTCATTTGATTCTTTTAGATCAAAGGGATTAATTGTGGTCTGTAAATGAGGGCAGTTTACCACTTAAAGCGGAGTTCCAGCCGTTTTCGTGATTATTAAAAGTCAGCAGCTACAAAAAGTGTAGCTGCTGACTTTTAATAAACACACACCTGTCCCAAGGTCCAGTGATGCGGCCAGGGGGAGCCTCGGTTCTCTCCATCTTCTCCCCGCGGCGCCGGCATCTCTGGTGTGGACACCCAGCTGTGACAGCTTGCGGCGCTGCGCGTGCTGAATGGCCAGGCAATGTTCTGGGACCTCCGATGTGTCAAAGAAGATTGCAGTGAGGTAGAGGGGAAGTGGGAGCATATACCTGTCAAATCTAGGTACCCGCTCCCCCCCCCCCCCCCCAAAAAAAAAGACATGCCAAATGTGGCATGTCAGGGGGTCAGGACCACTTAAAGCGGAAATTCCATTTTTGAGTGGAACTCAGCTTTAAAGACTAAGCTTTTTTTTGACATTTGTTGCTTACAAGTTCAAATCACTATTTTTGCTAGAACCCCAAAACATTATATATATATTTTTTTTAGCAGATACCCTAGAGAATAAAATGGCTGTTGTTGCAACATTTCCACACTGTTTTCGGGCAGTGGTCTTTCAGCACCAATTTTGTGGGGGAAAAAAATACATTTCAATGAAGTAAAAAAAAAAAAAAAAAAAAATTAGCCCAATTATTATTTTTTTTAATTTGTATAATGTGAAAGATGTCACGCCGAGAATCTTTAGAGAATCATGATCTTTCTTCTAAGCAAAAAAATTGTGATTCTCATTTTACCTAGAATGGTGCAGCTCTAGAGTCTTATCTGGGCAGCGGTCTGCCATTCAGGTAAAGCAATGTATAGCAATGAAAACCGCTTCCTCCGATTCCTCTGCTTTGTATTAATTGGAAGAATACTTCACTTTCTCTGAATGGCTGAGCGCCGATCAGATACGGTGTTCCAGGTATGAGAGCGGAATTCTCGCCTTGAACCCGGAACACAGTGCTGTATGTAGCCTTAGCTACATACAGTTTATACCGCACATCCAGCGGCACCACGTGTTGGCGAGAGACATGTAAGAGAAGCTGGTGTTTAGCTTTAATTGTACTGCTGAGATGAGTAAATGGAAATGACTAGGTTTTATTCATAAAGACTACCAAAACCATAAAAAGCACTTGGGTATTTTTTCTGACTCTCTAAACTGTAAATCTTTTTATTTCTTAATATTTGGTATCTTTATGTCCTTTTTTTTTTTTTTTTTTATTTCTTGATCCTTCTGGGCTCACACAAAATGTGCTTTAGTTTGTTTGGCTAGGAGTGTCATTTGAGGAGAGAGTTGGTAATACCCTCGGGATTCCTTTTAAATGTCCCTTTTGATGCATCCTACCAAATATGGATTTGGTGGTCACATGTTAGTGCCATGTCAGTCTAGTGAGACTAGAACTTTAATCAGATGAGGGTTATCTACAAGGTCAGTGTTTAAGAGGCTTTGAAGTTATCTGTCTAAATAGACTCTCTGTTCTTTAAAGGATGCAATTTTGCAAGTTGAGCGGGGACATACTTCCATCAATAGTTCAAACCACAAAGTAATAAACACTGCATTCATCAATATTTAATGAGGTGAAATATGTCCTCTCTCCTAATTGTTATTTTATCTTCCATGAATTAGTCACAGAAAAGCTTTTAAATATGAATTTTCTATAAACAAGCTTTTCTAAAGGAGATATGCAGGGCACAAAAGGAAATGTGCTTTCTTCCCAGCCATTACATTCATTTCCAGTTTCTCTATTTCTGTTATCTACTGCCCAAGATAATATCTCAGGGTGCACAGACTAAATATAGTGTTCTCTTAAATGTTAGCATGCCTACATTTTTAAATATGGGAGAAATGGTAAGCTGGTTATAACTGCTGCAAGGGCCTTCTGGAAAGGGCATTGGGCATTCAGGAGATCCCACTATAAAGTACCCCCCCCCCACAATATCTCAGTGACCAAATCAATTTTGCAGACACAGTAAAGTGCAGTGCTCCCGCCTCCCTTATTTGCTAAGCCTCACTACTCTCAAGAGTTCTAAATCCCTCCCCAACTTCTCAAAAGATGTGTAAAAGTGGTTAATTACATGCAAGCATAAAACATCTGTTTTGCACAGTGAAAATACGCCCCTTTCTAACCAAAGACACAACAAAACTCCTAGTAAACTCCCTAGTCATCTCGCGCCTCGACTACTGCAATTCCCTTCTCGTTGGCATACCTCTACACAGGCTATCCCCCCTTCAATTCATCATGAATGCTGCCGCCAGGCTCATCCACCTCACCAATCGCTCAGTGTCCGCTACTCCTCTCTGTCAAGCCCTCCACTGGCTTCCGCTCACCCAACGAATTAAATTCAAAATACTTACAACATCTTGCAAAGCAATCCACAGTTTAGCCCCTAGCTACATCACTAGCCTAGTCTCAAAATACCAACCTAATCGCTCTCTTCGTTCCTCTCAAAACCTTCTGCTCTCTAGCCGTCTCCTCACCTCCTCCCATGCTCGCCTCCAGGACTTTTTCAGAGCCTCTCCAATACTATGGAACTCCTTACCCTTATCTGTCCGATTATCTCCCACTCTATTAGCTTTTAGGCGATCTCTGAAAACCCTCCTTTTCAGAGAAGCCTATCCTACCAACCCCTAACAAATGTACCTCCATTTTCTCCATCAACTCATCCCCACGGTTATTGCCTTTTGTTTCACTTGACCCTCCCTTCTAGATTGTGAGCTCTAACGAGCAGGGCCCTCTAGTTCCTCCTGTTTTTAATTGTATTGTAACTGTATTGTCTTCCCTCACATTGTAAAGCGCTGCGCAAACTATTGGCGCTATATAAATCCTGTATAATCATCAATAATAATATGTTGGCAGGATTGCTGGCAGCAGTGCCTAGGTTATGTGTGATGCTTCATTTACATGTACATTCACTGCTTTTTCCGACACAGGTCCTTCATTGCCAAGCATAGTTAAGAGCCACATATGTGCTTCTACATACAGGAGCAGCATCAAGTGTTTTTAATTACACAGTGGAGTGTTGACTTTAGCCAGCCATAGATGGTACGATCCATCTATGGGCAGGTTGATTCTACTCCAGTCGATCCATCGATTGACTTGGGTACAGCCAGCCTGTCAGATTATTTAGCAAGCAATTTTTGCCAGTGGCTATAGAAGCTTGCAGTTTTCATTGTGCTTTCCTGGTGGGGACGGCTCCCCATGTTGCTTTGCGGGAGGGATTGCCCATTAACCATGACTGTGTTCCGGGAATCTAGCAATTGTTTTTTTTGTTTTTTCATTGCAGGAAAGAAAAGCGCATTATCTATGACTTACCTCTCAGCTGCAAGTACATTAAAAGGGGCTGTAAACCGACTTCCATATTAATAATTTTGAGTGGAATCCAGAATATCTGAAAGGCAGAAATATGTTATCATGTCATGTTAATCTTCTGAAGGTTGTTCTGCAAGACTTCTCTGTAGAGTTGCCTTTGAAACGCTTACTAATCTCAAAGGATTATTTTTTATGCATGCTGAATTGATAGGGGCTTACTTGCTACTAGCAGCTCTTGATCCTTGCCCTTCCCTGCTAAATTGAATAATGAAAGTTGGCCACCTCTGGATGTTAAACTGAATGTGAACTCAAGAAGCAGTAAATGTTAACTAGAACAGTGGCATACACACATACAGTTTATAAACTGTAGCTTTTTATAGTCATCTATACAGTTGTGGTGCAGGCACAAACCAAGGCCCCTAAAATGCTGGGTTTAACCACTTTACTACCAGTCACGTAACCTCTACGTGATCAGACTTTGCGGGGTTATACCGGGATGATGCCTCTAGCTAGAGGCATCATCCCGGTACCGTTGTTTGAAGCCGACGGTCGGCTTTCCGTCGGTAACGATCGATGCGGCTCGGGAGCCGCTCGATCGTTACCCGGGGGGCGGGAGGGGACGTCCCCCCCCTCCCGCCGCCTTCCGCGGCTTTGCTCGGGGCTACCGTCCCACCGGGAGCCCCGAGCACCCAGCCGGCACGTCCGCCGGCTGGATGGAGTCCCGATGAATGCCGGAAACGGCATCGATCGGGTCTCCGATGACGTAACCCGGAGGCGGCGTCCATGACGTCACGTCCGGGTTACTGTGCTGCAAAAGGCGGCAGATTTGAAAAACGGCTGTATGCAAAAATGCCGTTTTCGGCGTTTTGCATACAGGGAAGTGTAGTGGAGGGGTCTAGGGTCTTTTAGACCCTCGATCCCTCCATAAAGAGTACCTGTCACGACATATTGCTGTCACCAGGGATGTTTACATTGCTTGTGACAGCAATAAAAGTGATCAGATTTTTTTTTTTTTAAAAACCTGTAATAAAGTTTAAAAAAAAAGAAAAAATAAATAGGAAAAAAAAAAAAAAAAAAAATTTAGCCGTCCCCGTCACCGTTAGCTCGCGCACAAAAAAAAACGTATACGCAAGTCGAGCCGCAAATTAAATCGCTGTTCAAACCACACATGTGAGGTATCGCCGCGATCGCCAGAGCGTGGGCAATAATTAAAAAAAAAGAGCTACACTCTAACTCTAAACTGGTAACCGTTAAATAAATTTAAAGCGTCGCAGATTGAGATCTCTATTGACCGTAGTTTGTCGCCATCCCACGGGGGGGCGCAATTTTAAACCGTAACATGTTTGGTATCTATTTACTCGGCGTGACATCATCTTTCACAATATACAAAAAAAATGGGCTAACTTTACTGTTTAGTATTTTTTAAATGCAGTGAAATGTGATTTTTCAAATTTTTTCCAAAAAAATGGCGTTTTAAAGACCGCTGCGCAAATACCGCGTGACAAAAAATTTTGCAATGACCGACATTTTATTCTCCAGAGTCTTTGCTAAAAAAATATATATAATGTTTGGGGGTTCTAAGTAGTTTTCTAGGAAAAAATACTGGTTTTAACTTGTGAACAAAAAGTGTCCGAAATAGGGCTGGGGCTAAAGTGGTTAAGCACAATAAATATGCCTGGAAAATGTCCCATTCTTATTGTTTCAAGGCAAAAGGATTAGGCCTTGCTCATGGGAGTTTACAACCTCTAAGGAAGGTGCAAGTGATACAAAAGGTATTAACTATGAGGTATGAGTTGATGGAGGAAACATTTTTACAATTTTTAGGTGTTGGGAGCATTGGCTTGCCCAAAAATGAGATTTTAGGGATTTCTTGAGGTTAGAGTATGAGAGAGCCAGACGGATTGGAGAAGGATGTTCCCGAGAATAGTGGGAGAGGCTCTGGAAAAGTCCTGAAGTTGATTATGGGAAGGGGTGACCAGGGAACTAAAGACCAGGAGGTCTTGGTAAAAGCAGATGGAACAGCTTGGGAAGCAAGACCTACATTCACATTAAAATATCTCTCAACATTTAAAATATCGCAAAGTTATGGAATAACTACCAGTAGATATGTAATCTGTGATTGTCTGTATGTAGAGAATTGCAGGGAACAAAATAGTCTTAATTGTTACTTCATTCTCCTGCCAAATGCCAGGGATCCTAAACTACATGGTGAGCTGTCATTCATTTGGAGTCACTCTGCTCCATTCACCAGTGGATCTGTGAACAGATGCCCTGCTGAATCAAAGATGAACGGTATGGATGTCAATTTTTTACAACCGTACCTGTTTAGTTTGTGTCTGCATTTACACAGGGGACCTATGATCGCTTTTAACCCTCATGCACACAGGGCGTTTTTGCAGCAGCTTTTAGGAGCGTCAGACTTTTTTTTTTTTTTTTGCAGCTTAAAAAAGCCCCTCCATGTTATATTTTGGCCTCGTGCGCACACAGACGTTTTGAAGCTGTAAGCGGCGTAGGTGTTTTTCAACCTGCAAAAAAAACCTATAGCCAGCGTGTTCTGAGGACTGGCGTTACAGCTGTAAAAACATCTGATGCTGCCTGACGTTGCTTATACAGCTTTAAGCCGCGTCATACTTTGATTTTTACATTTTAAAAAAAAAAAGGTTCTCTATGGGAGCCCATTGATTTGAATAGAACTCTCATCCAAGTTGGATCAGGATGATGTGGCGCAACTTGCGATCTGAGGATCTTGAGGGGGAACCCCATGCCAAATGGGATAAAAAAATGGTGTGGGGGTCCCCCCCAGGTTTCATACCAGGCCCTTTGGGTCTGGTATGGATTTTGAGTGGAACACTACGCAAAAATATGGCGTGGGGTCCCCCCCAAAATCCATACCAGACCCTTATCCGAGCTTGCAGAGTGGCAGGTAAGGAAAGGGGACGGGACTAGCGAGTCCCTCCTGGACCATACCAGGCCACATGCACTCAACATGAGGGGTGGGTGCTTTGGAGCTGTGGGGGCTCTGAACCCCCCCACCCCAAAGCACCTTGTCCCCATGTTGAGGACAAGGGCCTCTTCCCAACAACCCTTGGGGCTGGTTGTGGGGGTCTGCGGGCAGGGGGCTTATTGGAATCTGGATGCCCCCTATAATAAGGGGGGGCCCCCCAGATCCCGGGCCCCCTCTATTGTACCCCTACCCATTCAAACCAAAAAAGGCAGTGTAGTTTGAATAATGACGAGTTGGTTTTGAGAAGTCCTTTATTAAAAATTTGCCTCTGGTCTTCTCCGCTGCCGTGATTATGCCGGTGTTCTAAAATTTCATCGGACCCGTGAAAATTCCGGACACTCGTCTCTTCGGTGATGCTACGTCACCACCAGCTGGTGCGACAGCTGTTGCGAGTCCCGGTGCGCATGCGCACAAGACATTTTGCAGGTTCGATGAAATTTTAAGACTTTGCGAACAGCTGACTGAGAGGAGGAGGGGCTGAGGTGGGACGCACACACCGCCGCGAGAACATTTTACAACACCGCCGCGTCATCGAGCAAGGAACATGTTGCAGAGCTGACTTGGAGGGGACTGTGCGTTGGAAATTAATGGTGGAAATGTGGATGTCGGGGACAGAAAATAATGTTAATAAGTACGGAAGTGGCTCTACGTGAGGGCGGACGTTTCCATAGAGAAGGCGGAATTCACTTCTATGTGAGGGCGGAAGTCTAGGGACCTCAGGCGGAGGTATGTGTCAGTAAGGGCGGAAGTATCGGGAGAACAGGCTGAAGTGGCTCTGTGAGGGCGAAAGTCTAGGGACCTCAGGCGGTGTTGCAAAATTATATATATATATATATATATATATATATATATATATATATATATATATATATATATATATATATATATATATTATATATTATATATATATATATATATATATATATATATATAATATTTCACTTCCTTCCCGCCTCCTCTAAGTCAGCTCTGCAACATGTTCCTTGCTCGATGACGTGGCGGTGTTGTAAAAATTTTCCCGCGGCGGTGTGTGCGTCCCACCTCAGCCCCTCCTCCTCCTCTCAGTCAGCTGTTCGCCAAGTCTTAAAATTTCATCGGACCTGGAAAATGTCTTGTGCGCATGCGCACCAGTTGTCGCACCAGCTGGGTTATGACGTAGCGTAACCGGAAGTGACGAGGTCCTGAATTTTCATGGGTCCGACAAAATTTTAGAACACCGGCTCTGCTCTTTGTGGCTTCTTATATAGCCACGGGACAGGGCCACCCGGTGACGTCACCTGGAGACCCTGCCCCCTTGTGTCATCACCTGACGATCCGGGTGGCCATGCCTCATGGCTATATAAGAAGCCGCAAAGAGCGGAGCCAACATAATCATGGGAGACTTATTATATATTGCTGATGAGAAAAGGTATTTAGCAGTTTATATTTACTGAACTAATTACGTTTCCTAATCCTTGTTCTGTGGAGGCCAGATGTAGAGAATGCAGGTTCTGGGTTAAGTAACACTTTAATTGCAGGGCTTTCATCACTGCATAGGGATGGTTAACACCCCTGTACCATTATCTTTCTTTTTCTTTTTTTTTTTTTTTGCTGTCTGTACCCCTGTTCAAAAGATGTCTCCTCACTGTCTGTCCCTATGACAACTGAATTTTGAACATTTTGGGTTGTTGTGGAAAACAAGTATTCGTGAGAGCTTCAGTGGAGACACCTTTTTCCAATGAGAATTCTACAGGAGCGAATTTCCCTTCCTAGGGGTAGATTTCTCCTCACTTCCTGTTGTCTCCCTCCGTTTGTAAATAGGAGTCGTTTGTAAGTCGGATGTTTGTAACCCGGAGACCACCTGTATTGGGAAAGCTGGAACATCTCGCAATCTCAGGTCCCCACAGTTTGTGAGACATGAGTGACATGCCTGGGCACAGACTTGCCCTATGAAGTTATCTGTAATCTGTACTGACAGAATGTGTGATGGTTTCCATTGTGATCAAAGCCTTTTAACATCAGAGGAGGGGGGGGGGGGGGGGGGGTCAGTCACAGAATTACAAGAGTATTCCGCTTAGCATTTATCGATTAGTTTGGTTTGTATTTTTTCTTCTGTAGCCTTGACAAAAAAGAAAAAGATGCAGAAAGTTTGGTGTTAAGTTATTGGTTAAACTTTTTTGCATAATGCCTTAGGCCCCTTTCACACATATAGACATCAATGCATTCCTATGGAAAAACGGATGATCATCCGTTTACATTCTTTATTTTTCGCTTCCGTCCATATCCGTTTTTTTTGAACGGATGAAAGCCCTATTTTTCTTTTGTTTAAAAAAACAGATCAGACGAAAAAAAACGGATGTAAACGGACAGTCAGTTTTTCATCCGTTTTTGCATTGGTAGTGGATGTGAAAAAAAATTGATGAAAAATTAATGAATACTTCATCCATTTTGACGTGACTGAACTGATGAAATGAACGGGTCCGTATGGTGTGAAAGGGGCCTTATAAAGAAATGTGTTGATTCAAATAGTGAATCGAAGGAAAGATGGTGGTAAATACCTGCCTTTCCCTTTGCCCACACCCCTGAATACCACTCTGAGAAAAAGTTAAGGCCTGAAGCCTCTTCAGAAATGCACAATGCTTCCCCACTGCGCTTAGTGGTAGTAAACCTATAGCGGCAATCATCTGAAGAAAGAGACTTGGATAATAAACGATTGCGCATGTGCGAGATTTCCTGTAGGGGAATCGAGGAAGGCCAGAAATGACATTCAAAGATGAATCAGTAAACCGTTCTCAAGATCATGCTGCTGAATCCCGGAAGACAAATATTTCACAAACTACTAAAAAAACAATAAGCAACAACTTCTGTATACTGTGCAAGGATTGCAAATACCTTTTTCATATCACATGAAGTGAAAATCGCAAAAAGGAATGCAGAATTGACTTCCTCTTTTACTGTTCACGCACCACAGACCTCCATCTGTCAGATGAATCCTGGATAAGGTAGCAGGGGGTCGCTGATGGGGTGTGAGTCGTTTTAAGCTGGCCATACAATCTCCTTTAGCTTTACCAAAGCCTACGTATCATGAGGACAAATCTAAACCATTCATTCAATATCAAATCGGGCAGGCCCTGTAAAATTTTTTAAAGGAGATTGTATAGTGTATATAATCAGCCTTAAGCCCAATACACATGGGCTGAATGTTGGGCGCCATTCGGGCAGTGTATGACAGCCGGTCAAACACAAACCAGCTGAGTATGCTGGGAAATCAGCTGTTGACTGACTCCCGATTAGTGCTTGCAGCCAATGGCTGAGAGCTCTGGGTAGGGGGAGAATCTTTTCCCTGTCTGAACACAGTAGCTCAGCGGAGGACATCGCTGTACTACAGCTTGTTTGTACAACGGCTTCGACCAGAGCGAACAGTTTTTGGGTAGAAAAAAAAAAACTCATTATGTGTACTAGGCTTTAAAGCGATGGATGTCTCACTGCCCATTGTAATTGGTGCAGCACCTGCCTGTCTGTTGAATCCAATGTAAACTGTGTGAAGTTTAACCACTTTACCACTAGAGGATTTTGCTGTCTTACGTCTGGGCCACTTTTTGCGATTCGGCGCTGTGCGAATTTAACGGACAATTGCGCGGTCTTGCGACGCTGTACCCAAACAAAATTTACGTCCTTTTTTTCCCACAAACAGAGCTTTCTTTTGGTGGTATTTGATCACCTATGCGATTCTTACTTTTTGCGCTATAAACAAAAAAAAGAGCGTTTATTTTAGGGCTGTGCATCTTCACTTACCTCACGATTCGATGCGATTACGATTATTAGGGTCACGATTCGATACGATTCGATTCCGCGATGCATCACGATTACTGCCCAATGCCCATGCCCAGCCCACTGCCCAATGGTTTTCAAAACTTTGTAAAAAAAAAAAAAAACAATCAAGCAGTCACAAATAAAAGAATCCTTTTTATTTTCATTTGCTTCAAAGGACACTTTCCTGGACCCTGTCATGGCCTGCAAGCCCTGCATACTTTAGTGCACTTGCACTGCAAACATATAGGAAGGTCTGAAAATGCAAACAGCATAGCAGAGACAGACAACAACACTAGTATTTTACTAGAAGTAACAGTAAAATTAATAAAAAAACTGTAGTAGTAAAGTTTACTGCTTCATAAAAGAAAATATTAATATAAGCCAGGCCTACCACCATTTAAAGTACAACTAAAGGCATAACTTTTTGGATTTTGGATAAAGTTTGGCCTATAGTTGTACTTTAAGGCAAGCCAAGATAGAAGAAGCCAGCCAGCCAAGCTAATATTCTTGTGAAAATGGTCATCATAAATTCCCACAAAACATTATATATAAATCCTTTTATGTGAATATGCATTGCAATAAATTCCAGGTGTGCCATAACCTGTCCTCTACAAAACAGAGCACTTCCTGACTAGTAGCAAACATCAAGGGTGAACCTGGCAATAGTGCACTGCTGCATAACTTCCATGTTCACCGTGATGTTTGTTTCCCTCTGCAACTGCCAGTCAACTCAAGCGAGTTGATGGATTGGCTGCTAGAGGGGAGTTACAAATATAAGCTTTAAGCTTATCAATTCACTTATGTCACTTTTATGTCACTTACTTTACAGAAAACGTTACCTGTCCTGCAGACAGTCTCTGTCTCTACCACGATTAAACCCAACTGAAGCCAAGCCAAAGCCACCATTAGAGGAAGGAAAACCCTTGACAGAGTAAATCATCAACTAAAGCTTAAACCTTGAGTAAATCTTCATGGGATCCCAAAAAAACACACAACACGATTGTCTGCATCAGAATCATGAGAACTGAAGAAAGGTTTGGCATTGCCACACTGGTACAACTCAAGGCATATAGGTTAGGTCAGGTTTGTGTGTAGTTGTGATCCAGTAAAGATTTAATCAAGGTTTTACGCTTCAATGTATGATTGATTTAATCTTTCAAGGATGTCCTTTCCTGTACCGTGGCTGCCTGGCTTGCCTTCAGTTTTCTAGATATTCTTTTACCTTTAGTATTTGTTTGGTTGAGGGAACCCCCTACACTTGCTATTGCTACAGAGTACAACAGACCAGCAGACAGACATGGGTTGCAATAATTTCCAGGTGTGTGCCAGCCATAACCTGTCCTCTACAAAACAGAGCACTTCCTGACTAGTAGCAAATATCAAAGGTGAACCTGGCAATAGTGCACTGCGGCATAACTTCCATGTTCACCGTGATGTTTGTTTCCCCCTGCAACTGCCAGTCAACTCAAGTGAAGTGAGTTGATGGCTGCTAGAGGGGAGTTATACAAATATAAGCTTAAGCTTAAATAATTATCAATTCACTTATGTGAATGGACCATTTTTGAAAACAAGCCATTCTCCATCTCTCCAGTGCTAGAAAAGCTGTAAAAAATATAAATTGTTCCAGGTTCACTGCGATTGTGTTTGCCCCTGCCATTGCCAGTCAACTAAACACAGTGTGTGTGTGTGTGTGTGTGTGTGTGTGTCGTGACTACTCAAAAGCTTATACGCAGCCTCATCGGCATCAACTCAACACACACACACTGTGTGTGTGTGTGCTGAGTTAATGCTAGAGCTGCGTTATAAGCTCTTGAGTTGTCACGACAGTCAGTCAGTCACGTTACAGAAAGAAAACTTTACCTGCACTGAGCAGCACTCTACCATGTCGATTACATCTGTAACTGAAGCCAAGCTAGCCAACAAGCCACCATTAGAGGAAGGAAAATCCTTGAGAGAATAAATTGTAAACTGAAGCTTAACCTTGAGGAAATCCTATGGGGGTCACATTCACAAACTCACAAATATAGTATATTACACAAGAATCCACAATTGGTGTTTGTGATCCAATAAGATAAGATTTACTCGAGGTTAAGCTTCAAATGTACAAGTTATTTCTCTCAATGATTTTCCTTCCTATAATGCTGCACCGTGGCTGGCTTGGTGTCAGTTGTCTAGAAGAAAATATACTTTAATATTATTTATTTGGTTGAGGGTTAAATGAACCCCTAGTACTTGCCTAGACACTTTTAGTGTGAAGCAACGGAACGGATTATGGATTGAAAATGGACACATTGGACAGGACAATCTTCAAAAACAAACCATCAGTGCTATAAAACAAGACTGGTGATGTGACTGACTGGTGACTGGCGGCAGACTGAATTAGTAATTACTAATTCATTAAAAACATGAATTAGTAATTATTTCAGTGCTTAGCATTTGGGAACATGTAGGTTTTTCTGTAAGAACACTAGATGATCCACATGCTCAGGTTTAAGACTGCTTCTTTTCGCTGTTATAACATCACCTGCAGTAGAGAAAACCCGCTCTGCAGATACACTTGTACCTGGGATACACAAGTATTGCTTTGACAGCTGAGAGAGGAGGGAGAATATGACCTCATGCTCACGCCACCATTTTAAAGGGTCCTCAGTGAGAGGCAGAGGTGGGGCTTTACAATATTTTTCCATTTCGTCTTCTGCCTTGGCATAGGGGGTCTTAGGTTCTATTGCACCATCAGTGAAAGACTGCCCCAGCAAAGTCGTGAGCAGCGATGTTGTGGCCTTTTTTTTTTTTTGGGAGGAGAATGGCTGTTCTCAATGGGTGTTTGTTCTTCCACAGTTGCTTTTTCCCTAGGCACTTCATCCACATTTGTCCTTCTATTAGATGTAATCTGTGTGTTTGAACAAAAGATAATAGTATAAGAAGAGCTGAACTGACTAAGAATGTGATTCATTGATGAGGTGTGGGAAACTGCACGGTAATCCATACCATACAGTTCCACTTCCCACACCGCATCAGTGAATCAGGGCATGTTATTACACAACACAATGTAGCTGAGCTTCTAGCTGTCTGGCAGGAAACATGATGAAATTCTAATTACCTCCAAAGATGCAGCCTCCTCAGTCACTCCTCTGTATATCTCCGATCTCTCCTCCTCTGTGAGAATAAAAGGCAGTCCTTTAAAGCGAGGATCCAGAGCAGAGGCTGTATGAAGGATCTTCTTCTCTGCCTCACTGCTGTACCTCTTCAGGAGATCTATTTTGATTGCATTCTTGATCTCATGGGTCATGGCTGTGTCTCCCATGGTGTCTGTCATGCTCTGGAGCAGTTGTGCATTTAGAGAGGCAACGAGAGACACTGTTGGGTTGCGCTCTTCTGACATCAGCAAGGTTGCATCCTTCATTGGCTTTAATGCACTCACAGCGTCCTCTGCATTTGACACATCTGTTTCATTGAGAGTGCAGAGATCAGACTCTCCTTTTCTGACTTCTGGAGACAGCAAGGTGGCACAAACTGCAGGTTGTTGTTCCAAGAACCTCTCGACCATGTCATATGCGCTGTTCCATCTTGTTGGCACATCAGTTATTAGCTTATGATTCTTCAGGCCCAGACATTTCTGTTTCTCTTTTAGACAGTGGCTTGCTCTAGTGCTGCGATGGAAGAATGTGGATATTCGTCGCACTCTGGCGAGAAGCCTGGAGAGCGTGGCCCCTTTCAGTGCCTGCTGACATGCAAGATTGAGTGAAAGGGCAAAACATTTAACATGAGGAAATTTACCAACTTGAGCTGCAACTATCATGTTCGCCGCGTTGTCGGTCACAAGCACTACAGATTTATCAGACAGCTGCCATTCTTCCACAACATGAGACAGTAGCTCTGCCAGATGAGCACCTGTGTGAGACTCATAAATGGCTCTTGTTTGCAACACATGTGACAAGACCTGCCAGTCCTTAGTAACGTAATGTGCTGTTATTGTAACATAGGACTCCGTTGTGACTGACGTCCATGAATCACACGTTATTGCGACTCGACTGGCTTGGTTCATTGACGCAAGTACCTGAGCTTTGGTGTCGTGGTAGAGTGCAGGTATAACGTTTTCTGTAAAGTGCCTGCGTGATGGGATCTTATAACGTGGCTCTAGCATCTTCACAAGGTAGCGAAACCCGGCGTTGTCCACAACTGAGTAAGGCCGTAGGTCCTTGGCGATGAAAGCTGCCACAGCTTTGGTTAGTTTCTTCCCTTTTTCTGAGTTGGGCAGATAAGTTGACAGTATGGCATCAATTCTTGGCTGATCTGGGTCTAGCAGTCTTTCCTTGGCAGTGGTGGCACTGCTGGTGGCGACAGGTGTTACTAACTCAGAGTGAAAACGGCTAACATGGTTTCTCAAGTTCGTAGTATTCCCTAGGTATTTAATTTTTGTGTGACAGGCTTTACATACGGCGTGTGTCTTGTCCAACTCACGCTTCCCTGTGTGTTCGTAAAATCCGAAATGTGCCCAGATGTTTGCTCTTAAAACACTAGGTGCATTTTTTATCTCTCGATCTTTTTCTCCTTCTGCCATATTTACCACCATACTACCACGTATGTGACGGAGACGGATGACGTAAGTTGCCAAACTCTGTCAGTGTTTATATAAAAAAAAAAAAAAAAAAAAACTTGTAAACTAAGCCGCAACAAATCAACCAAGCAACATCTTTCATAAAATAGGACTGTCTGTCTGTCAGACTCCCTTCCTTGCATGCACTGAGCCAAAACCCCCGGGTCCCCCCCTTACCCCACAGCTGCCTGTGACAGTGACACTGACAGAGGCCCCCCTCCCCCCACAGCTGAGCTGACTGCAGCCTGACACACTGACAGACCTGGGTGGATGTCCCACACCTTCCCCAATCCCCCACAGCACTGACAAACACTGAGAGTGAGTGAGTCCCCCCCCCCCCTTGCCCAGACCCCCACACTGACAGAGACCTGGAAGTCCCACACCTTCACCAATCTCCCACAGCACTGACAAACACTGAGTGAGTCCCCCCTTGCCCAGACCCCCATAGCTGACTGACACTGACAGAGACCCCCAGGCCCCCACTGACACTGACTGACCCCCCCTGGCTGCCAGACTGCCACAGCAGAACAGTACCCCCGGGCCCGGCCGACCGTCCCCTGTCCCAGGCCCCCCCCCATCAGACATCCCCCAGAGATACAGACGAGAGACCCCCATGAATGATTACACAATTATTTGTTCGGACATACCTGCTGTGTGACTGTGTGGGTTGTTGTGCACTGCATTGCAGAGGACAGGTGTTGTGCTGCTCTCTGGGCTCTGTGGCGGGCGGCTGGCGTCACTGGCAGTGGCGTGGCGGCTGGGCCTCCAGGGCCTGTCGGCTACGGTGAGGTGAGGCTGGCTGGCTGCCATGGGGACGCACTTGGGGCTCTTCGCTCCTGTGTGTGGACTCACTGGACTGGCGGCTTCTGGCTTGGATGGCTGGCTGGCTGGCTTCTAGGCCGCAGGTGGGACGCCGATACACGCGGGGGATGTCTTGCTGCGCCTCGGCCCGGGTCAAAGAGGCGGAAGGGGAGGGGCGGAGCCTTTTTATTAAGCTCCCGCCACTAACCCACCAATCAGCTGCCGATCCTGCGATCTTGTGTTTTTTTTTTTCCTTGCGCGATAGGGCGTGGCCGCGGCTGATGACGTCATTTCGTATAATCGATTATGCCGGCAGCCCGCATCGATGCAGAATCGCGAAGGGTCGAATCGCGATGCATCGATCTTTCGATTATATTCCCCAGCCCTAGTTTATTTTGAAAAAATAACAATATTTTAAACATTTTTTTTTTTTTAATATGAAATTCCCCCCCAAAAAATGTAAAAATCTAAATTTTATTTTTACTTTCTTGGCCAATTTGTTTTCTGCTACCTATGTTTGGTAAAAAAAATCAAAATAAGTGTATTTTGATTGGTTTGCGCAAAAGTTATTGCGTTTACTAACTAAGGGAAAGATTTTTGTCATTTTTGGTGTTTTTTTTTTTTTTTTTTTTTTTTAACGAGTAACTGCGGCGATCTGAGATTTTTTATTTTTTTATTTTGCGGAACTGCGACATTGCGGCGGACAGATCGGACCCTTGACGGACATTTTTGACACTTTTGGGGGTACCAGTGACATTTCTATAGTAATCAGTGCTATAAAAATATGCACTGTTACTGTAAAAATGACACTGGCAGGGAAGGGGTTAATTTTACTGGAGAGGGAGGGGTTAATGTATGCCTAGTGCTTACTGACGTGTGTGGGGGGAGGTGACTGAGTGAGTCAGGGACAGATCGGATGTTCAGCTATGCTGAACCCTGCAATCTGTCACTCCCTGTCACTGAGGAGATCCGCCCGCTCTGTTTACACAGGCGGATCTCCAAACTAGATTCCCCGACGCGATCGCCGACGCTCCTCCCCTGGCCCGACTCCCGCTGTGACTGAAAACAGCGGGAGCGCGCCGCCTACAGGGGGAGGAGTCTAGCAACGTAGTACTACGTCGCTAGACGATAACGAGCCACGTTGCTGCAGTAGCAGCAACGTGAGCAGACGGAAAGTGGTTAAATGCAGTATTTACATCCTTGTGAACTTATATTTATATTGTTTTTTTAATGTGAACGGTTGTGCTCTTTATCTTTTAATTCCAATTTCATAGTAATTTCATTATTCTGTTCTCATGTGAACTAAAACCTACTGTGTATTTTTGTTTTTCTTTTATTGAAACCATCTAATGTTTAAAAGCTGACATATTGTACTAGGCAATGAAGCTGTAAGAAAATATACAAAAAGAGACCCTTTGTTAATTTTTACAGGTGTAAAGCTGTGTCCAACTTTGACATTTTTTTGAATTACAAATGCCACTAGACATATATGCCTTTGAAATCAAATACATAATTAGAAAACTGTATTTATTTTCTTTCTACAAGCAGTCTAAAGATATGCATTGCTCGCTATGTTCTATTGGGCGTCTCAGACTGACATATTACCTTAAGTTTTCTGTGTACTGAATGCCAAGCATTTCATCACGTCAGCATAATATTGCAGTTGTATGTCAGCAGTCTGAAGGCCCGTTGGCACTTGGCTTGTTCTTTTACAAACAGATGTAAGGATGGTGTCTAGTACAGTTAAGTAGGTTGACGTGTGAGTCACTTGATATCCTGGGCTCAACAATGGCATCTCCTCTTTGCTTACCGCAAAGATCAATGTGGTAAGCTTTACCAAGGATCTGTCACTGCTGCTGTCCTAGGAAATGGAGATGTCTGCACAACCTTTCATTGGCTCCAGTCCATTGTTTTGTGTGATTGATGATGTTGGTAACAGGGTATCTTAGCTTGTGAAACGGAGGTGTTAGGTCAACTGAATCACCCTGGCAAATTAAATCTTTCTAGCAAATTAAATTAGCAATAATGCTAAGCTTTAGTACTCCTTACTCAGAGCTCATTCACACTTGTCCGTTGCGCTGCATAAAATGCATTATTTACTCAGGAACTTTTGTGTGCTGCAGCTGAAGTTGGACTTGTAGCATATCTATGGCCAAAATGTAAAATCATATATTCATTTCCACATTGTATTTAATTTATTTCTAGTCTACTAACATTAAGATTACTAGTATTGCTAGTATTAACATGAACAATCTTTGTAAGCTTAAAACGGAGCTCCACCCAAAAGGGGAAGCTCAGCTTATTCACACCCTCCACTGCCACATTTGGCGCTTTTTGGAGTGGGTACCTGGTTTTGACAATTACCTGCTCACACCTCCTGGTAAGATCCCCGCACATGTTTTACATAATTTCTGGCCCCTCCTCTCCCTTCCTCACTCCCTTCTGGGACACACTGAGGTCCCAGAAGACGGCAGGACCATTCAGAAAGCCCTGTAGGAAACGGGTTGTGAAGCCACAAGACTTCACTTCCTATTTCCCTTACTACAGATGCAGTATTTGTTACAGGATCATGCCATGTGCGCACACCACGAGCTGGGCTCCAGCAAGATTTGTCACTCCACTGGACACTAGAGCTGCACGATTCTGGCCAAAATGAGAATCACGATTTTTTAGCTTGGAATAAAGATCACGATTCTCTGTGTAACAAAAAAAAATTGGGATAACTTTACTGTTACGTTTTGTTTTATTCATTAAAGTCTATTAATTGCGTTTGAAAGACTGCTGCGCAAAATACAGTGTGACATAAAATATTACAACAGTCGCCATTTTATTCTGTAGGGTCTCTGCTAAAAAAAATATATAAAATGTTTGGGGGTTCTAAGTACTTTTTCTAGCAAAAAAAATGATTTTAATTTGCAAGCAACAATTGTCAGAAAAAGGTCTAGTCTTTAAGAGGTTAAACTTCCTTTCTCCCTGGCAGAGGGAAGGAAAAGATACAATGTAATCATTTTTGTTTATAGTTACTGGGAGACTAATGCTGATAGGCGTTTGCCGGGAGGTTTTTTTCTTTTTTTTTTTTTTTCCACAGCTGTTCTCTCTGCTATGCAGCTATGCAAAGAATCGAGCATATCTCAGGTTTAGATCGTCAGGGGGGGTGAATCGAGATCGCGATTTTCATACGATTAATCGTGCAGCTCTACTGGACACAGCGAATGACCAATAAGTGTACCGGCCTGCTGCTGATACCATGTGATCGCTGTGGCCAATCACTGCAGATCAAATGACAATTGTACACAATGAATGGCTATGATTCATGCCAGTGTGTGCTATTGTGTTGATCTCTGGTCACAGTGATAACATGGTGCAAAGAGGGCCAATCACAGCCTATCTGTACCATGTGATTAGCTGTGGCTAATCACAGCTAATTACAATACACACTGAATCTTTTATTCAGTAAAAAATTTGTTCTTTTTTTTTTTTTTTCTTGCAGTGATATTCACGTTTTGTAAGCAATCATAGTATGTGTTTAAAAAAAAAAAAAAAATACTATGGAGCCTTCTGGGCGGTGATTTTAGCTGTGGGAGCCCCTCCTTATCTCCTGGTGCTTACTCTTGGGCCTCTTCCCTTCCTGGACTCTGCAAGTGGAGTGCCTTGATCCTGGGTCTGCTGGTGACTGCCTGGTGTGGTCCTCTCCCTCTCTCTGCCTCTAGGATTAGGGGGTGCTCTGTGGCTGGCGACTGGGTCGTGTTAACAGCACGGTGCGGGTATCCCTTAATATTTTTTTTTTTTTTTAACTTTTGTGGGGTACTCTGGACTATCTGGGTCTTACTCTGGACTCTGCCCTAGCCAGAGTGTTCCTTCCTCTGGACTCTGCCCTAGCCAGAGTGTTCCTTCCTCTGGACTCTGCCCTAGCCAGAGTGTTCCTTCCTCTGGACTCTGCCCTAGCCAGAGTGTTCCTTCCTCTGGACTCTGCCCTAGCCAGAGTGTTCCTTCCTCTGGACTCCAAAAATTGCATGCTGTGATTCATCTCTTGCTGTCCAGCATGTGGTTGTCCTTTGGACTTGCATGAGGGTACTGGGCCTGATGGTTTCCACCTTTTTTGAGGCAGTCCCTTTTGCACAGTTCCATACGAGGTACCTGCAAAGGGAGGTCTTGGCCAAATAAGACAACTGTCTGAAGTCTCTGGACAATCCAACCTGGCTGAGCCGAAAACTGAAAGGGTCTCTGATCTGGTGGCTTCGCTATCCAGCGCTTTGATAGGGCAAATCTTTTCTCCTCCTGTATTGGACAGTGGTTACCACGGATGCCAGTCTGTCCAGGTAGGGAGGTGTCCTCAGTCACAACTCTGCTCAGGGAGTTTGGACACTGGAGGAGTCAAGACTCCCGATCAATGTCCTGGAACTCAGAGTGATCAGGCTGTGCTTGAATCTCTGGACGTATCGCCTTTAAGGGTGTCTAGTGCAAATCCAATCGGACTATGCCACGGCTGGGGCTTATGTCAATCACAAGGGTGGAACAGTGAATGTATTGGCAGCTCTGGAGGTACCCGGCATTTTTCGGTGGGCAACATGTTTCGTTCTGACCCTCTCAGCCAGACATATTCCGGGGGTTGAAAATTGGCAGGCGGATTTTCTCAGCCAGCAGGCGTTGGACCATGGGGAGTGGTCCCTTCATCTAGAGGTGTTTCATCAGCTGTGTCTTCGGTGGGGCACCCCTGAGGTGGATCTGTCTGTTTGCGTCTCGGCTCAAAAGGAAGGTGTGGCATCGCACCGGATCCTTTAGTGGATGACACAATGTGCTGGTGGCCCTCTGGGGACGGTATTGTCTGATTTTTAAGCCTGCCAGAAGGAATTCTGGTCATTCTAGTTGCTCCGGATTGGCCACGCCGGTCTTGGTAGGCCCACCTAGTGCTGCTGGTCGCTGACACCCCTTGGAGACTACCTCTCAGGGAGGATCTGTTGTCCAAAGGGCCAATCTTTTTATTCTGCTTTACAGTTGCTGGCTTTGAAGGCTTGGCTGTTGAAAGCCAGGTGCCGAAGGATAGATAAACAAGGTCTTGGTCGGTGATTCCTACACTACTAAAAGCTAGGAATTCTACTTCTAGGAAGATCGACCATCGTACATGGAAAGCGTACATTTCGTGGTGTGAGCCGCTTGGTGATCACTGCCGCTCTTTTTCAGTGACTCGGGTCTTGACCTTCCTTCAATGGGGCCTTGAGCAGAAATTGACCTTGAGTACCATTTTTAAAGGGCCAGGTTTTGGCCATGGCAGTCTTTAACGATTCTTGGCCATGCACTCCCTGGTGCGTACGTTTATTTAGGGGGTTTGACGTTTGACTCCACCAGTGCGGTCCCCACTACCGCCTTGGGATCTCAAACTTGCTTTCAGAACTATAGAAGCCTCCCTTTGAAAATATTCGGGAGATTCTGCTGCTTATGCTGTCCCTGAAGGGGGCCTTTTTGGTGGCTATCACCTCTGCACGCAGGGTGTCTGAATTTGTGGCGTTGTTCTGTGGTTCCTCACCCCTCTCCATCATTCCTTCCAAAGGTTGTCTCATTTCCATCTGAATGAATGTGTTGCCTTCCCTGTGTCCCAGGCCAAAACATCCTAAGGCAATTGCGTGGCATTCCCTGGATGTGGTTCAGGCTTTTCAGGTGTACCTGGCAGGTACGCAGTCTTTTAGTCAGACTCACTATTTGTGCTTATGGATGGGCCTCAAAGGACTATCCGCTTCATCTGCCACCATTTCTAGATGGATCAGACAGATGGTGACTCATGCCTATTCGATTAAGGGTTAGGTTCCTGCTTTCCCTGTGAACGGGCACTCTACGCGGGCACTCAGTGCTTCTTGGGCCTTCCGTCACCAGGCGTTAGGGACGCAGGTGTGCAAGGCAGCTACTTGGTCGTTGGTGCACCCTTTCTCATAAATATTATAAAGTGAATGTGTTGGCATCTGCCAATGCCTTGTTTGGCCACAAGGTTTTGCAGGCTGCTGTTTAGGGGGCTTGTTCCCTCTTTTGGGGGTGTAATGTTTTTTTCAGGTGGGCTCCAGTTGTTTTGGTTAAGCTCCAGTTACCTGGTTGGCTACAGTTTAGCCTTGTGAATTTTTTCTTGCTGTTTCCACCCCTCATGTTTGACACTGCTTTTGGGACATCCCAATGGTGAAGATCAGGAGTTGTGTCCATTAGTGAACAAGAGAGATAATGGTATTTTTGACTTGCCATAAAATCTTTTTCTCTGATATTCATTGACTGACACAGCACCCACCCCTCTGTGGCGTTATTACTTCTGACACCGCTTGTAACAACCAAACTGAATACTTATAGCAGAGAGGGGGAGTATACCTCCTTGATCTGCCCATAGGTGTAGTCAGGTTCTTTTTCTGCCTAGTGTCCTACTCCTGTAGGGGGCAGTATAAACTCCATTGACAGACACAGCTCCTGATCTTCTTGACCATTAACATCAGCGAAATGGATGTTACAGTAAGTCAAAAATCCCATTTTTTTTTTTTTCTTTTTCCCCATACAGTCACTAGTCAGTGTCTGATTACTGCCACACCAGTTATTTGATGCTGTATTGCACTGGTGACGGTATGTAAAAAATAAAAACTTTTTTACATTTCTTCATTTTTCATAAAAATTGTTACCAAAAAATGTACTTCTAAAAAGCTTTCCATGTCCATTAGTAAATCTTACTATATACCTTCCAAAAAAAGGCATTTGGGAGATATTTGTACTCCTTCTTTTTTTTTTTTTTTTTTTTTGGGCCTCAAAAAATGAGTAGTCAGTACATCAGGATTGATCGACTCAGTGTGACAGCGCTGAAACCTGAAAATTGGCCTGTGCTGGAAGGGGGTAAAAGTGCCCAGTATTGAAGTGGTTAAATTAGAGGGAGCCTGCAGATCACCCTTTGGAGATGGTCTTGTTCCAGGTCATTTGTCGGTAGTGAGATTCAGCATTGGAAAGCGACAGGCGAACTACCATGGCAGGAATAAATGAACGATCGCTGGATTCTGCACTTTAGCTGGTCACACATGTACAGTTTAGATAGTTTACTTGCTGAACTGAAAATTTGATTTTGGTGTTTGAGTACGTGATACAGTCAAATGCAGTGAGTCAAATCTGTTTGAAAATCTTCCACTAATAAATTGCCAAAGCAAAAATGCCAGAAATTCCTCAATGTGTTTTTTCTTTTTTCCTTGTTATGCTTTTGTGCACACTCAGATGATTTTGTATTTATTTCTGAATAAGCACAAAAGAGCCAAAGCAATTCTGACTTTTGGGCAGTGTGCATAGGAACATAACATGCTGCTTAATTTCATACAATATTTAAGTACACACACACACACACACACACACACACACACACAATTTTTTTTTTTTTACTAAATTGGTGGCATCAACAATTAACATAATGAAGTGAATTTTTTTTTTTTTTTTTTTTTTATATCAAAATGCAATACTCCATGTTCCAGATGTGAGAGCTGCCTGGTGCTTGAGACTTAAAAGGGATATAGAGATGAATGACTACCTTGTTCTTAAAGCAGCAGAAAACCAACAAACACATTTTAAAAACATGTTTCTTGTAAAATAGCATGCATCGCATGTTAGCACATTAAGAACAAATCCCTCCAATGACAGGGTTTCCATTTTCACCCGATCTTCCTTCTGGGTTCGAGCCATGACATCTGGTTCTCTCAATGTGCATGTGCTGGTGACGTCACCGGCTGCTACTATAGTAAGTACCTCCTAAACATTGCACGTTTAGGGGATATTTACTGTACCGACAGTTGAGCCTTATTTTAGACTCGCCAGTTGGTACAAGTAAACAAGGTATTAAGCATGTGTCTGTGTGTATTGTATAATGAATATGAATGGTGATATCTGTTGGTGCCAATGCTGCAATTCCTGTTCATTTAAATTCTTCCAATGGACCCAGGAATTTCCTGTAGCCAAGGAAGTTTTCATATTTCCTTGTTCCCAGGTTTTAGAAGTCTTTAGTCTTTTAGAAGAAGAATAAACAAGCTAGATTTTTCTCTAACCTTAAGTACTGCTGATTAGGAGCCCAGACTATGAAGTTGTCAGGTTTCTGATTGTGGTTGCATATGCCGCATTGTGATTGTGACATTTTTTTTTTCTCCCCCCCCCCCCCCCCCACCCCAAGTGCTTTTTGCTTTAAAAAAAAAAAAATGCAGTAAAGCAACAACTTTGCTATAGATGAGTGTCAAAGCTTTTGTGGCTGTCTGTTTAGAATATGGACCATCCTGCACTAGTTTACATTAATACATACTTATAACTGTCAGGTGTACATTACTTTGCTTTGTGAACCCTTATTAGAACTTGGCTTGCAGCAAATAGGTCAACTGCAACCTTTTGTCTTCAGGCGTACAGTTCATGGGAGTTGAAAGATGCATTCACACCTCCAACTTATTTAAAGTGTTACTAAACCCACAACATAAGTATGTATATGTAGTAAAGCATGCTTGTTTTCCTCACTGTGGAACTGAAAGGGGTTAATCCACTGCATTGTGTAAAAAGCCTGTTTGATCCTGTCTTCTCTGATCTTCCCCTTTTACTGTCCCCAATCCATCTGCTAATAGAACAGAGCCTTGGGGGCACTCCGCACATGCTCAGTTTGGGGTGTATTGCTAGTGTGTGTGTGTGTGTGTGTTTTTTTTTTTTTTGAGGGTGCATGTGATCAGCACAGGGCCAATCAGCACTGTCCAGACAGAGGCTCAGGGGTTATGCAGCCACATAGGACAGTCAGGGGTGAATGAAAACTGAAAGCTTTAACCAGACACTGATAGAAGTCCCAAGACTGCTATATACTGCAGATGAGAAAAGGTATTCAGCAGTTTAGATTTACTAAAATAATTATATTTCCATGTTCTGTGTACTGTTGGAGACCAGATATAGCGAATTCAGGGTCCTGGGTTTAGTAACGGACATATCACACTTGTCATCCTGTCACTAGCAACACTTTGCCGAGTAATATTTACCTGGTTTTAAACAGCTCTCATGATGGCAAGGTAGGTGAGCTTTTTTCTGGTGAGTTACTTTCCCATCAACACATGCTCATCCAGACAAATAGACACGTGAAATCAGGTGAGCATTTACTTCACTCTGCAGAGTATATGCGTGTACCCAAAGTCAGCAGGAATTGGACAAATTTCTGTACATGTATAATCTTCTCTGTTCAACAGAAGCTGATGATCAGCTTCTGTTGGAATAGTCATGCTGGAAAACCGGCATTCGATCAGTGCTTGCAGTCAATGGCTCTTTTCATTCAACCCGTTACATCAGATGTCAAAATCCTCCCTCCCCCCACCATCAGAAGTCAAGAGTTCCTTACCCTCCATTACAATACAGTGCACCCCTCTTACCTTGAGTTGCTGCTGGGGAAAGTGCAGGGTCTGGAGGAGGACCAGAGGAGGGCTGGAGCTGCAGGAGAGCTGCGAGTGCCACATGAAATAGCCTGGAGGGCCAAATTTGGCCCGCGGGCCTTGTTTTTGACACGTTTACTATAGCATCGTGAGCACTTGTTACCTCCAGCTGTTGACCATCTACAAGTAAAGTGTTGCACTGGATTGTGTCATGGGGGGGGATTCACTAAAGCAATGGTGTAGTTGTTCTAGTGTTTATGTATTGCGCCAAATTCAAGAAGCATATTCAGACTTTTGGTTCTGACAGCGACTTGTGCATCAAATTTAGCCAGTTCTAAAATGTGCCACCTTTACATTGTGGTGCAATGAATGTGCACCCCCCCTGCCACAGTCTTGGAAAGTGAAAGGTGCCTCATCGCAGACGAGTGCCCTCCTTCTCAGCCCATAGAAAATAATTTTGTGCTCCCAGGACTAAGAGAAATGGATCCCTCAACTCTTCTCCAGGAGGTTCCAAGCAACCCCCTGGTCTGGTAAGCCTAAAGCTGGTTTCTCCAGACCCGCAGACAAGACCCCTTCAGCATGAAGGTCTGCCCTCACTCCTTACTGGGGTAGGGGGGACATCTTCGCTGGTTTCTAGCCCTGTGGACTTGCTTCGTGAGGGTCGAGGAGATCCACAAAATGATTCTTTTGGGAGTACCAAAAAAAGGGGGGCAAAGTTTGTCAGTTTTGGGGTTTTTTAGGCCCGGAGTCTCCTTGTGCGGATATAATTCCTGTAAAGGTTTGGGTCATGTCCGGACTACCTAAGGTCCCCCAATCACTGTTCAGGGAATTAAATTACCTAGGTGTGATTTTAATTCTGACCAGGGTGTTCCTTCCTCTGGACATATTTCAGGATTCACCAGCTTTTGTCACAGTTCTCTCTCCGACTTGCTTACAGGTTCTGTGTCTGATGGTATCCACATTCAAGACAGTTCTGTTACCAGCTGAGGACTGCCCATGGCCGTAGCCAAGTGTTTTTTTTTTTTTTGTTCTGCCTAGTCCTACTCCTGGAGCAGGCACTATAACCCAGTAGTCATGATTTAAGGAGCGCTGTGTTCATCGAACTCGGAGAAATTGATTTTTAACGGGAGTAAATAAATCCCATTATTACATAAGACCAATAAAATAAATAAATAAAAAATCTTTTAATACAGAACTGTTGGCTTACTAAAACGTATGTCCATGCACAGTATAATATACACTCAATACTTGGTTGGGGCTCCTTTTGCATGAATTGCTTCATCAATGCAATGTGGCATGGAGGCGATCAGCCTGTGGCACTCCTGAGGTGTTTATAGATGCCCAGGTTGCTTTGATTGCAGCTTCAGCTCATCCGCATTGTTGGGTCTGGTGTGTCTCATCTTCCTCTTGACAATACCCCACAGATTCTCCATGGAGTTTTTAGGTCAGACGTGTTTGCTGGCCAATCAACCACAGTGATACCATGATCATTTAAACCAGGTATTGGTATTTTTGGCAGTGTGGGCAAGTGCCAAGTAGTACTAGAAAATTAAATCGGCATCTCCATAAAGCTGGTCAGCAGAGGGAAATATGAAGTGCTTTAGAATTTCCTTGTAGAGGACTGCGCTGTCTTTGGAATTGATAAAGCCCAGTGGACCAACAGCAGCAGATGACATGGCTCCCCAAATCATCACTGATTGTGGAACCTTCACACCGGACCTCATGTTATTTTGGAATTCTGAGCTTCTCCCACTGTGTGGTGGCTCTTGAAGCATTGATACCAGCCTTAATCCACTCCTTGTGAATATCTCCCAAATTCTTGAATGGCCTTTGCTTCACAATCCTCTCAAGGCTGCGGTTATCCCTGTTGCTTGTGCACCTTTTTTCTACCACACTTTTTTTTTTTTTTTTTTCTTCTTCCACTCAACTTTCCATTTATATGCTTAAATACAGCACTCTGGGAAAAGCCAGCTTATTTAGCCATGACCTTTTGTGACTTGCACTCCTCGTGGAGGGTGTCAATGACTGTCTTCTGGACAACTGTCAAGTCTGCAGTCTTCCCATGTGATATTAAGGAGACAGCGCTTAAAAGATAATTACTAAGTATTGAATAATCCATTAAAAGTTATAAAATTTTATAGAAATTATTTCTTCACATATTAAATAATCAGTAAACCATAAATCAAAAAGTGCTTAAACTATAAAGTGACTGTGCCTTTTAATAACGGATAGGATACACAAATGATTGTTATCCTTTCAAATAAGTGCCAAGTGCAAAAACAACAACACAGTCTTTGGTAATGAGGTATTTTAAAGTGCTTGGTGCTCAGTGAGATCAAATGTCCACATGCAGACAAAGGAGGGGAATCCATCACCGGGTTTTCAGCCCACTTACCAGATGACGCCTTGGGGTCTAGCGTGGGTAAATGATCCCTTTTTATAATTGCCAATGTTCCTCTGTAGGTTTGTATCTTTTGGGATGTATATACAGGGATCCGACCCGCTGGTTTGGAAAGGGCTGTGTGGATATCCTCTATATACCCATTGGTGCTGTGGTGGTCTCAGTAAGCCGCAAAAAACCTATAGGGAAGCTCATAGTGTAGTATGCATAAACGTATTTTAATCAAAAATAGTAGTCACATGTTGGAAACGATATTTCCGGCCGGTACATAGAACAGCGCTGGAGCCGGTTTGCCTTCCCGTCTGCGTTCCAAGAGGCGGAAGTGACGTAGAGCGTAGCACGGGATCCGACGTGTTTCGTCATCAAACGTATGACGTCATCAGGGATTCCCATGATTGTGTAACCAGCTGAACTAGGATGAGAGACGATTTAAAGGCCCAGGAAACCTTTACAGGTGTTTTGAGTTAACTAGCTGTTTGGAGTGTGACACCATGAGTCTAACATTTTGAACTTTTTCACAATATTCAAATTTTCTGATACGGAGTTTTGGATTTTTACTAACTGTAAGCCATAATCAAAATTAAGAGGAAAAAAATTATTGAAATGTGTGTAATAAACCCACACTGCTCAAAAAAATAAAAGGAACACTTTGAAAACACATCAGATCTCAATGGGGAAAATATTTTGCTGGATATCTATACCGATTCCGACTGGGTAATGTGTTAGGAACGAAAGAATGCCACATCATTTGATGGAAATGAAAATCCTCAACCTACAGAGGGCTGAATTCAAAGACACCCCGAAAATCAAATGAAAAAATGTAGCAGTAGGCTAGTCCATTTTGCTGAAATTTCATTGCAGCAACTAAAAATGGTACTCAGTAGTTTGTATGGCTCCCATGTAATTGTATGCATGCCTGACAATGTCAGGACAAGCTGCTAATGAGATAACAGATGGTGTCCTGGGGTATTTCCTTCTAGATCTGGACCGGAGCATCACTGACCTCGTTAACAGACTGAGGTGCAATCTGGCAGAGTCCGATGGCCCAAAAGATAAATGTCCCATATGTGTTCTATTGGATTTCGCTCAGATGAGCATGGGGGCCATTCAAAGGTATCAATTCCTTCATCCTCCAGGAACTGGCTTATTCAGCCACATGAGGCCGGCCATTGTCGTGCACCTGGAGGAACCCAGGACCCACTGCACCAGCATAGGGTCTGACAATGGGTCCAATGATTTCACCACAATACCTAATGCCGGTCAGGGTGCTATTGTGTAGCCTGTAGAGGTCTGTGAGTCCCTCAATGGATATGCCTCCCTAGACTATCACTGGCCCACCACCAAATCTGTTTTGCTGAACGATGTTACAGGCAGCATAATGATCTCCACTGCTTCTCCAGACCCTTTCACATCTATCACATTTGCTTGGGGTGAACCTGCTCTCATCTGTTAAAAGCACAGGGCTCCAGTGGCTGACCTGCCAATTCTGGTGTTAAATGGCAAATGCCAATCGAGCTCCACAGTGATGAGCAGTGAGCACAGGGCCCGCTAGAGGACGTCGGGACATCAGGCCACCCTCATGATTTCTGTTTCTTTGGTCAGAGACATTCACACCAGCGGCCTGCTGGAGGTAATTTTGTAGGGCTCTGGCAGTGCTCATCCTGTTCCTCCCTGCACAAAAGAGCAGATACCGGACCGGTCCTGCTGATGGGTTAAGGACCTTCTATGGCTCTGTGCAGCTCTCCTAGAGTAACTGCCTGTCTCCTGGAATCCCCTCCATGCTCTTGAGACTGTGCAGGGAGACACAGCAAACCTTCTGGCAATGGCACGTATTGATGTGCCATCCTGGAGGAGTTGGAATGCCTGTGCAACCTCTATAGATTCCAGGTAACCCCTCGTGCTACCAGTATTGACACTGACCCTAGCCAAATGCAAAACTAGTGAAAAACAGTCAGAGAAGATGAGAAGGGAATAAAGTCCGTGGCCTTCATCTGTAAAACCACTGCTGTTTTGGAGGACATCGCATTGTTGCTCATCTTGTGCATATGTTCATTTCATAAACCCCAAAGCAGCTGAAACTGATTAACAACCCCCTCTGCTACTCAACTGACCAGATCAATATCCCAGGAGTTTAATTGACTCTGATTAAAAAGTGTTCTTTTAATTTTATTTGAGCAGTGTATAGAATATTACTGAAATAAAATAACTTTTTGATCTCATTTTTGAGATGCACCTGTACGTACTATATCTACAGTTAAGCACTATTGAGTTTCCCAGGAGTCTTTGCTGAACTCAATGGTCAGAGCTAATTAGATGCCATTGATCTCCATGTGTCTTGCACTGAGTAGTATATAACTAGATGGAAGCTAATTAGAAGAAATAGGCCAGGTTCCTTTTTGGCTTCCTTTCAGCTTTGTCTAGGATTCCCATGTATGTTTCCAGGTGTTACCTATGGTTATTTATAGCCGCTTCCACTGAAATGTGTGGTGCAGAGAGAACATTGTATACTATATATGACTGTTTTTATAGCCCTGTCCACAAAGGGTCTCATTTAATTGTGTGACTTGGTAATGACACAGATCCTGACTCCTTCACGCATTCAGGTCACCTAACCCAAGGAATGGTTTTTACCTTTTTACTATCTCAACACATGGTCTAAAATGACATATGGCAGTTAGGAATGAGACCATTTACCGTGTACCATGGAATGGCCTTGAAGATCCCTTCACAATTAATCCACCACTGGACCTATAGTAGAGGTGTTAATTATGGGTTTTCTCTATAGATTTGGTGGTATGGATTTTATTGGCTATTGAAAGTAAAATGCATACATTTTCAACCATGATCTGTATGCACTTCAGCATCTCCTTCACATCATTGCTCAAGACATGCTTCCTAAAGGTGAAAGCTGTGGGCTATGCCTGGACATGAAGGCACAGCTGCCTGTAGTCTCAACCAGGGACATATGTGACAATACTGTAGCACCATTGGGAGATGGCTGTCACTCCATAACTGGAAGAAACTGGCAGTATCACTGCATTCTTTTAACTGACGTTCCAGATTTTAAAAATGACTTTAGCAGGACATGTAACGTGTTCCAGCCCCTGCCTTCTCTCCCAGAAGGATGTATTGGTGGTATGGGCAGAGTATGCGGAGTCTGCACCATCCTGGCATTTTTTGCGCTACAGCCTGAAAGCCAATGCACCTGTGATTAGCAGAAACTTAGTGCAATGCTTTACAGGCTGCTTAAAAAAAGTTGTTTTTTTTACCTGCCAAAAAATGTTTTTTTTTTTTTTTTTTTTTTTTTTTTTTGTAGAAGATGAACTTGGCCTTTAACTTTTGAGGCCAGATATTAGCTTGGCTATTTCAAAACAGCGATGGAAAATTTTATTTTTACGACAGCGATGCTTATTGGGTGAGATCAACACCTGCTTGGTCCTCCTGTATCAGTAGGAATTTATAACCTGCTTATACGCATGCAGATCAATCATGAATAAAAAAGTCTGTTCATTTGGCTGTCAGTGAGAGATGAAGGTAAGTGTAGAGAGCAGCTGCTTTCTACACAAAGCTGTGCACATACAAAATGCTGTAAATGGATGGTAAAGAAATGACTGGGGAAAAAAGCATCAGGTTTATTTTATTATTTTTTCTATCAGGTTTACCTAACATATATTATGGGCTATGTTGTGTGTATGTGTGCATTCTGCAAATACATTTCTGCATAAATAACGCCAGTTCTATGTGTAGTCCTGTGCTTTCCTTTAGGCTGGCCATACACTATACAATTTTCTTGTTCAACTTTCCTTTAGATTTACCAAAACCATATAATATAAGGTCAATCCTAGACACTTTCAATTTGTACGCAATCAGGCAGGTCCTTGTACTACATAGTTGAAGGTAAATCTAAAGGAAATTGAATAGGAAAATTGTATAGTGTATGGCCAGCCTTAGTCTCTCATCTTATTTCCTTCACAAAGGTGATGGGATTCAGATGTCTGTTTGAACATAGGCTGTCTGCATCTGTTGGGTTTTCCTGGGATCATTTAAGAAAACAAGCTTTTCTCTGAAGTACTAATGAAGTCTGGATTCCCTGGGATCAGTGTCTTCATGTTGATTGTCGTCGGGAAGAAACTTCTGTAGGGGACTTAAACCCTGACACTCTACAAAACACAACAGCAGAAACTGTTTAAATAGCCGTGTATCCTGCAGGCTGCTTATTGTGCTTGTGCTTGGCCCGCATTAAGCGTGTTAAGCTTTGATTGAGGGAACTGTTCTCTCATCTTGCCCTGAGTCTGCAGTATATAAATGCTTTGACTTTGTGCCACTGCACTGATTACCCTTTTCATTTGCTTGTACTTTTTTTTTTTTTCCAATTCAGTTGTAGTGTGCACCAAAGTATCAAAAATGACTACAAGTGCATTTTTCAATGTTTTGCAGAACGTGAAATCGTTCCCCCCCCCCCCCCCCCTTTGTGCTCCATTGAAGTTGCTCAGCTTAATAAAGCTAGTAGTAACAGTTTATCTAATAAAATGGCTTGCCCTGATGACCAACACACCCTTATAACTAACTGCCAGCTCATATTTACCAATATTACATTCTTTATGGCTGTCTGGCTTGCAGGTTTGTACTGGATTTTGGCTGTTGTCCTGGAAGTATGTTCCACATCTTATCTCGTTTCCTTATGTAGAGCTGCAAGGAATGGATTTCTGTTTTGTCTCTGGTTTTCCAGCATATCTGTGTTTGCAGTTTTTAATTCTGGCACATGTATGGAGGGACAGTATAATAATTTTTCATATGGGAAAATGTGCAGTGGGGCACAAAGCATGTGTTTTTTATTTGTAAACTTAAAAATCTAGTGTCTCTATGGTCAAAATGAGACCTTTTCAGCCTACTCCTGTTAGTGCCAGTTCACACGAGCGCAATGTGGGAACCAGCGCGATTCCAGTGCAGGTTCCTGCATCGCACCCGACTTTCAGGCAGTTCACGCTGCCCTATGCGAACCGGTGTCGAAAGAAAGTTAATGACACCCCCAGATCAGTTTGCATATCACAGTGCAAACTGTCAAATGGTACAGGAATCGAATCGCATGGGTGTGAACACCCATTGTTATGTAGTTAGGTTGAAAAGACACAAGTCCATCTGGCTCAACCAATAAAAAATAGTAAAGAAAACCCAACCCTACAATGCCATATACACAATCCTATAACCGGAGTTGATCCCCCCCCCCCCCCCCCCCCGGCAAAGCATGATCCAGGCTGCTACAGCAGGAGAAATTTTTTTATTTTTTTTTTTTATCCGTTTCCAGTGCAGACCAAAAAGAGTCCTGCACCATTTTGGTCTGAATGCGATGCAAAATCAGCCATGCAATCTGTATAGCTGAATTTGCATCACTTACACCTCGCATGTGATCTGCATCCCAATGCGGTCCAAATCTCACATTCGACGTCTGGCATTGCACTAGTGTGAACTGGCACTGAATCTGAATGATCTTGAAGTTGGAAAGCTTACTTTTTTTTAATAATTCCATGGGTTATTTGAATGTAGTGACACATATTCAATATGCCCTTTGGGTAGGTACTGTTGTGTGGCAAATTTTTGGCTAATTTTTGAAATAAAGAAGAGCTTAAAAGCAGTGTATCGGGAGGCAGAGGCGGTAAAAATCTCAGCTTGCAGGCATCAAAGTACCATGGGATATGTAGTCCTTTGAAACCAAACGCAAACCAACGAAATGAGCAGAGGTGAAGCTGCAAAGCATGTAGGGAATCCAGGAAGTTGTGTAAGGGCTTGTTCACACTTGACTAAATTTCTAACGCTTAACAAATGCTTCTCTAGTGTTAGTATGGGCATTATACTCGCTTTAATGAGCTTTAGTATGGGCGTTAGACACTCATTTTACAAGTGTTAATGAGAAGGTAAAAATTCTCCCCAAGCGCCCTATGGGCAGGTCTGAAGCATTTGATGAGCTTTAAGGTGCGTTAAAGCTGCTCCACAAAAAAAAAACTATTCCGTTAGTTAATAGGCTAATCTTCACGCCCCGCAGCTGCTCTTCAACTGCCTGCCAGAGCATTTATGAAGCTTTACCATAGGCTTGAATGGGAGGCGTTGAAAGACCTCAAACGCCTCCTGACTCGACATGAAGCTTTAATTTTGATGCGACGTGACGCTAATGCTTTGTTTTGATAGTGTGAACAGCACTATGTGCTGTCTACTGTATCTTGTGCGTAGGTGTTTGAGGGGCGTTAACGCCTCTCATACGCCTGCTTTTAATGCCAGTTTGAACTCATCCTAAGAAATGGCCAGCAGACAGGCAACAATCACAACATGAAGGGCATTTTCATGAAATCAAATATTTGTCAAAAAAAAGTATGGTTTGTATTGGTAGGAATAATTCTATGGCTAGAATTGACAGTTAACTCTAACTGAAAACCAGATTAAAACTGATTTAGCATGTCCCCGAAGATGAACTTATCCTTTACTCCTTTCACAGCCAGAGCCATTTTTGAGTTTTTTGCACACGTTTTAAAAAATCATTTTAGGCCTGAAGATTAAAACCCCCAAACATTCTATTTATTCTGAAAGCAGACCCCCTAAAATAGTGGTAGTTCCGGGTGTCCGATTGAAACTTCTGGTTGCAATGACGACCTGGGCTTTGTCGAGCCCTGATTCATGCAATGCAACTCCACCTTTTTTTTGTTTTACTAACAAATTGGGCATGATGGTATTTTTCACTTAAATTCATTTTGGTATAATTCTTCCTGGAAATGTGTTTGAAAAAAAGCTATGCAAATATTGTTTGGAATTACAACTGTTTTTTATTCTACCGGGTCTCTGAAATCAGAAAATATATAATGGTTTAGGTGTTTAGATTAAATTAACTTCTAGCAAAAATAAATGCAGATTTTTAACATGTGTGAAAAATGTGAGGATTGCCCTGGTGGACAAGTGGTTAAAGTTGTTGTAAAGGTTCAAGGCTTTTTTAGAATGCATGTGCAGCCGCCCCCCCATACACACCTGAGACCCAACTCGATCCTGCGATGTCAGCAAAAGCCTTGGCTCTCCATGGACTCTCGCTAACCATTGGCTGATGCAGCCAATGGCTGACAATCAGGAGGGGGCGGGGAGGAGCTGAGCTCTGTGTGAACACGCAGATCCACGGCATGGGAATGAGCCTGCTTGGGTGCCCCCATTTGCAAGCTGCTTGCTTTGGGGGCACTTGGCAGGAGGGAGGAGCCAAGATAGCCAGCGAGGGTCTTGAGAAGAGGGGGATTGGGGCTGCTCTGTGCAAAACCACTACACAGGTATGACCTGATAGATGGATGGATAGATGGATCTATAGATAGACAGACATAGACGGATGGATGGATAGACAGATATAGATCTGTAGATGGATAGATAGACAGATATAGATCTGTGGATGGATGGATAGAGATAGATATATAGATGGATATATATTTAATTTTTTATGAAAGCCCTTGTATAACTTTAAGCTTGCTTAGCTGAAAATTGATTTCAAGAAGTTTGGTATAATACATTAATGAATCAAATATTTTACTACATTTGGTCTTTATGTATAATCTCTACACATGTTTTAAAAGGCACAGCTGAGCGCTCAGTGTGTGTGATTATTTTTTTTCCTTTGTGCTACTGATACTGTAATTGATAATAGAGTTTTAGCTGTGCCATACTATGACAGCCTCCCTGAAGCCTAGCAAAGATGCTACTGATCTGAACATAGCTGTTAAAGGCTGGATCTGTTTCCACACACTGAGCACAATCTCACAGGAGATATTTCTGTCATGACCTAGTGGGGGAATAAAATAGCAGTCTGTAGCTGTAGTCAGCTAGAACACAGCTTTAGTCATTTGGGAGGTTTGTGGAATATGTAACCTGTATGTATTGGGCCGCTATGTGTTTGGTATTTGAAATGCACATTTCTTGAAGCAAGCAGAGCCTATATTTGGGAACTGAGCTAACTGGTGTAAATATATACATTTTGTCTGACTTCAGTTTGGGTGAATGTCTCGGAAAGTCAAGGAGCCAGGAAACATGTGCATCCATTGATTACAAAAGAAAAAGTGTATATTTAAGACAAAAATTAAATTCAGGACCTATGCTGGTCCTTGGGGATTTGTCTAGCCCAATCCAGTAGTTTTCCAGCTCCAGTTTAGAAAAATAAAGACAGACTAGTTACTTTTGGAACTACATTTGCACCCCAGTGGCTTAGTGTGGTCCATTACCACAAAATCCTATTGCCACATCTTTAGTGTTTCCAGCAAGAAAAATTGTTCCTAGGGATGAGTTGTAGAAAATGCGTCCTAATTATAAAAAACAAAAACAAATGCTGCAGACCTCAGCACACCGCATTTTTGCAATTTATTTTTCTTTTAGGCCTGTTTTCAGTTCCTCCTCTGAATATTCCCCTTTCCCTAGTTCCTGTTTTCGGATGGCTGTCTGCATACAATGTCCCACGGGACCACCTTTTGCATACGCGCTCCCGGCTGGCATTATGGACAAGTCCCCTTTCATCCACAGAAACACAAAGCCCTGCTGTCAGTGATGTGCCTACTGTTTTTCCAGACCTAAACATGACTTGTCTGAGGTCAGAAGTTTGTTTACATCCGGAACCCCATAATTCCATCATGAGTCCCCAGCAGTCCATGTCAAAAACTGAACAGCAGGTGCAGATGTTGCAAAATTGACATCTGTCCTGATCAGCTCCAGTTCAGGAGGAGATTTGTTCACCGATTCCCTTCTGAACAGAGCGGAGCACTCCTGTCAAAGCCCTGACTGAACAAAGCATGTGTGGCTTTTTTCTTAAAGCGGAGTTCCTCCCTAAAATTAAACTTGCCTCCATCTTCATGCCCGGGTCACCTGAAAAACAAATGGATAATCGCAATTTTTCTTTTTTTTTTTTTTTTTTTTACTTAACCTGGTTTAGAAGAAAATATACTTACCTTACTTCCTCTTCCTCCCCTCGGCAGCCACAGCGATTCTTCACTTCCTGGCTTGCAATGATTCCTGGGAGCTGAACGTCATCGCTCCCAGGAATCAATGCGCCTGCACCGGCCCCGACGTCAGTTCCGGTGCAGGCGCCGTCATACCTTGCCAAACAGCTTCTGGGAATGCCCAAAAGCTGTGCAGGGATGACGCTGCGGCACCGGAAGTGACGGCAGGGCCGGTGCAGTGCATCGTGGGACCTAAGAAGACGGAAGAGGACACAGAAGAGGATCGCGCTGGCTTCAAGCTGCCCACACCTGAGATGGCAGCGCTGGACAATACTTTTTCAAGGTAAGTATTTCTTCTAAAAGGTAAGTGTAACCCGGGACAGATCAGAGGCTATCCATTGTGGAATGTACTAGCCCTGACTGTCCCGGGGGTATTTTTATTAAAAAAAAGCTTTCCCAGGATGGAACTCCGCTTTAAGCGCCGTGTGCAAGAGGCCAAAAGCGGTAGACTTCTGAAGGTCCCTTTTGACAGGGATGCAGGTGCTTAGCTCAGTCTCTGCACTGCTGCTTGTTCCTGTTCAGTGACTCCCAGTATTTAATACAGCCATGCAGCTAGCATTTTCTAAAGGTCAGCCTTCATATTTCTCTTTGCCATAAAGCTGGCTGTAGATGGAGCTATTTTTATTTCCTGTAACTATGGGTTGCAGGAAAGAAAACTGCTAGATTCCCCCATCAACAGTCATTGTTGATGGGGGTATCCCTCCTGCGGAGCGGAGCCATTGTGTTCTCCCGGGGGGTGGTGGGGGTAAAGTCATACCAGCTGGGAGAACAGTGATTATTGCCATCAGCTTAGCCGCTGGCAATAATCGCTGGTTGTACCCAAATTGATCGATCAGTTGACTTGAGTACATTCAGCCTGCCCATACATGGTTTGAATCTCGGCCTGTTCCTGCTGAACTGGCCAAGATCCAAACTGTCTATGGCCAGCCTAATTTTCCTTTAGGCACTAAAAAGCTTAACTGGACTTTTACCTCCAAGCGTGGTTCTAGCAGCACTCTAGCTTTGTCCGGGTTTGGGGGTCTGTTAACTTTAGCTGGGTGGGTGCCCCACTGTTGTAGAAGGCTCGTGTCACGGACTTATCTGAGTGAAAGCCGGTACAATTTATCAGTTGCCTAAAAAAGCATTAGCGGGTGGAAGACTGGAGAGGTCAGCAAGTGCCACAGCCAAAGGATTGTTTCTTGGATCAGGAGACCATCACTTTATTTCTGTGGGTTCCTTTTTTCATAAATGGAAAATGTGAAAATGTACCCCAGTTTTTTTATTTTAATTTTGATCCTACTTGGGAATATAACTACAATCTTTTCCATTATACAGTGAAAAAATAGTTCACACAGCATTCCACTATCATTTGTGTTTTGAGGTTGTATTACAATGCTGGCATGAATCTTCTCTTGGACAAAAGTCTAGTATGTAATCCATGTTTGCATTTTAAATTCTTCAAAGAGTAATTAGAACAAATCATTATGTGTGGGAGTAGTTAATGAATACTTGTGAAGTATTTTTATTTGGAAGGACAGGTTCCTAAAATATGCACCTGCAATGGCTGACCCACCCTTAGGAAATCTCATCTGCTTTAATATAATGCGCTTGGTTAATGGAAATATTAAAACTTTTAGCTGTTTTCCATTCCCCTAATTATGGTGGAATTACACAGTATCTTTGTTCTGCAAGCTGCAGAGGCATTTCACACAAGACCCCTCGGGCATGGATTAAAGTCTGCCTAACTAAACCTCAGCATTTGGTAATTACACCTGCTTTTCCAATCATTCCCAAACCTAGCAGCTGACCTTTAATTACTGCAGAGAATTTTAGATTGTTTAAGCAGTTGATCATTTTAGCAGTTGATAATTGATGAGTTTAGGAAAACAATTACTCTCCTGCCATTATCCATGTGATTTACTTTACTTGTGGGAGGAGTTTTTCCTTTAACCACTTCTGGACTGGAAGGATTTGCCCTCTTAAATGACCTGGCCATTTTTTGTGATACGGTGTTTTCCGTGAGAATTACCTACCCGTGAGAAAAACCTACCCTCGTCACTTCCGGTGCACGGCAGTGTGTGTAATGCGGCGGTTACATTAAAACAGCTGTGCTGCAATAAGAGTCATCTCTGCTCCTGTCACTTCCCTGATCTCGGCTAGTAAATATAGAAGCGGCGGCGGGTGTATGAAAAGATAAATCACGGAGCCTAGAGCCACTTTGATATTTACTAGCCAAGATCAGGGAAGTGAAAGGGACAGGAGCGGAGATGACTCATATTGCAGCACAGCTGTTTCAGTCCCCGTTCACAATGGGGCGACCTGTCAGGCGACCTGGTCGCCTGACAGGTCGCCGTAGGTCGCTCGCCATAGAGAAGCTATGAACCCGTTCTAATAGGAGCGACACAAGTCGCTCCGACTTAGAAAAAGGGTCCGGAGCTTCTTTGGGGTGACCCGGAGCGACCTGCATAGACTTCAATGTTATGAGGTCGCCCCGGCAAGTCTGATCGGCCCAGTGTGAACGGGGCCTTAATGTAATCACCGCGCGGGTAGGTTTTTTTCACGGAACACCGTGATCATTTCATACTAGTGCGCATGCGCACTAGTCAGCTCCTCAGCTGTTCCATTACGTATCCGGGGCTGTGAGCATGCGCACTGCTGCGCTGCTCAGCTGTTCCTCGCAGGAAGTGACGAGGGTAGGTTTTTCTCACGGGTTAGGTAATTCTCACGGAACAACGGCACTGCATTTTTACCTGACAATTGCGCGATAATGCCACGCTGTACCAAATTAAAATTTGTCGTCCCCACTTTTCTTTTGGTGGTATTTGATCACCTCTGCAATTTTTTATGTTTTTTCTTATAAACAAAAAAAGAGCGACAATTCTGGAAAAAACATTTTTTTACTTTCTGCTATATAACATTCCCAATAAAAAAAATTGAAAAATCAAATGTTTCATCATTTTAGGCCAATTTGTATTGTGCTACATATTTTTGGTAAAAAAAAATATTCCAATAAGTGTAAATTGATTGGTTTGCGCAAAAGTTATCGCGTCTACAAACAAGGGGAAAAATTTTGTCCTTATTTTTTTTTTTTTTACTAGTAATGGTGGCGATCAGCGATTTTTAGCAGGACTGCGACATTGCGGTGCACAGATCGGACCCCTAACTGTTTTTTTTTTTTTTTTTTTTTTTTTTTACTTTTGGGGAGGACCAATGACATTACAATAGTCAGTGCTAAAAATATGCACTGTTACTGTACCAATGACACTGGCAGGGAAGGGGTTAACACCAGGGGTGATCAGAGTTAAATGTGTCCCTAGGGGGTGCTTTCTAACTGTGTGGGTGATGGGCTTGCTGCATGAACACACAGACCTGTGTTCCTAAATAAGTGGAACACAGGATCCCTGTGTTCATAGCTGACAGCAGCGTTCTGCCATGTTTACATCGGCAGACTGCCATTCTGTCTCCACGGGAGCAATTGCGGGTGCCAAACCTGCTGATTGGCTCCCCCTGTGGCCAATGGGCGTGCGCCCGCCTCCGCATAGCACCGTACAGGTACGTCGTTTTGCAGGTCAGAACTGACCTGCCGCAGTAAAACTACGGCGGCTGGTCGGCAAGCTGTTAAAGAATACCTATACTGTAGAAGTCCAATAAGCTTTATATATTGATTGGTTGATTGGTTTGCGCAAAAGTTAGTATCTACAAACAGTGGTGTATATATATATATATATATATATATATATATATATATATATAATGTATGTGTATACAGTTTTCTGTAAAGAGATACTTTTTACTGCATTTATGGTGTTGGGAGTGCTTGCCTCCTAATTTCTTTCATATTTCCCCTGAATCTGTCAGTATATGTAAAAAAAATGATATCTTCATATGAGCCATATCCATGCAATGGGCAGATTTCAGAGAAACCATTATCTGCTACAGCAGATGCCAACATATGTGCAGTGCTACACAACCTGCTAGCTAGGAGATGGAGATTCTTCCCAGCAAATCACAGGCTAGAGCAGTGATTGTGAACCTTGGCACCCCAGATGTTTTGGAACTACATTTCCCATGATGCTCCCCTACACTGCAGAGTGCATGAGCATCATGGGACATGTCATTCCAGAACATCTGAGGTGCCAAAGTTTGCCATCACTGGGCTAGAGCAATGAAAAAATTATAAGTCTCCAACCCCAGATCTGTGCATACATTGTACACACAAACTCACCGGCCACATTATTAGGTACACTTGTTCATTTGCTTGGTAACCAGGCAATCACATGGCAGCAACAATGCATTTAGGCATCTGGACATTGTGAAGATGATTTCCTGAAGTTCAAACAGAGCATTAGAATGGAGGAGAAGGTGGTTGTTGGTCCCAGACAGGCTGGTCTGGGGATTTCAAAATCTGCTGAATTACTGGGATTTTCCCACACCTTCATCTCTAGGGTCTACATAGAAAGGTGCATTGTTTTCCCTGCAAAGCTGGGAATAAAATCCAGCACATCCCTTTTTAGTATGAAAAAAAATAAAAAGGAAAGTACATAGTAAAATACAAAAAACACTGGTTAGGCAAACATTTAACCTAATCACTGTATTAGCGTCAATGGTTCCCACAAAGTGTCAGATTTACGGCCGCAATACCGCAATTCCCATTATAAGACGCTGATCGCCACCATTACTAGTATACAAAACAACAAATTGCAATATATATATATATATATATATATATATATATATATATATATATAATGTGTGTGTGTGTATGTATGTATGTATGTATATATGTATATGTGTATGTGTGTGTGTGTGTGTGTGTGTGTGTATATATATATATATATATATATATATATATATATATATATATAATTTATTTATTTATTTATTTTACCTGTCAAAACCAAACTCCAGCCAGAACTTTTCACTTCCATTTTGGTGGAGTGGAGAGGGATTTTCTAATTAGTTTTCCAGGGAAATTCACCCTCTTTGTCATGTTTACTGTTGTCATTGAAAGTGGGAGTCACAAATGTTGAGCTGTTCTCCATGTTCCAATTCATTCTGGTGACAATCGAAGATTCCTTCATTTTGGCTGGGTTTCCTCTCGCTTCCTGTTTTGGCAATAGGACAGGAAGTGAGGGAAAAATCTCCCCAAAAGGGAACAGTTGGCAAAAAAACCCTGACCAGGAGGGAAAACAGATTGAGAAGTTCACCTTTTAGGGTGTAACCTGCTCCAGCGCATCTCATCCTCACCCCGGCTATCTGTGAATAAGAGAGCTGCAAGTCCATCTGCCACTGCGGCAGACAGCTTGTTCACAAAGAACTGTGAAGGTGCTGATGAGCCCCCCTATAGTTCATTCACAAGCCCTGCAGCTTTTAAGCTGACAGTTCCATAGAGGTATGGGCTAAAAGCTCTAGGGCTTGTCTGCAGGAGCCTGAAATCACACCCATGATCCACTGACCCGCAGGTGCAATGCTGTGCAGGCTCCTGCAGGAAAACCATAATTAATATGCATTGTTTTATGCAAACATATCCATTTATTTTATTTTTTTTTCCAAAATGTGAATTTAGCCTTTAAAACAGTTGTAAACAGCTTAAAAAAATAAATAAAATAAAATCTGCAAGACAATGTCATAATGTGCTAGTATGCATTGCATACTAGCACATTGAGAGACTTGCTGTAAAACGAGACCCCCCCCCCAGTGGTGCGCTTTCACAGGGCTTCTATCTTCCCCCGGTTTTCTGGGTTCGCGGCTTCTGGCTACTTGAATGGCTGGGGCTGCAATTATGTCACTTGCGCAGGAGCCCTTGGCTGCGCCATGTAGCTCTGGACCTGTAGAGCGCCTGCGCTGGTGATGTCACTGGCTGCATGCGGTGTGAATATCTCCACTGTACCTACAGGTAAGCCTTATTATAGGCTTACCTGTAGGTACAACTTTAAAAAACTGTTTACTACCACTTGAAAGCAAAGTTGAGGGGTACTTGAATCTCTGTTACAATTAGTAAAATACCTGTTGTTGTGTAACACATTACCTAACATGAAAATGATATCTGATGCTAGGTTCTCTTTGCATCCCAGTGGATACTGTATAGTGTTTCATTGTTAACTTAGAATATTTAAGCTTGCTTGTAAAAAGCTTCGAAGTGAAAGGGTGGCTCTCCGGCAGTGTCACAGTTCGAATAAATTGACTCCGAAACGGTACATCAAAAATTATTCTTTGCAAGTTGGGATTTTTGTACTTTAAACATCACAGGGTGCTGTGGCAGTGATTACTGTTATTATTATTGTGACCAAGTTGTCATGATTACATGCATAATTGCTCCTTAGTCTCAAATAATAGATGGCAGCTCATTAGCATTGCAAAGTAAATTGGCCTTATCTGCGATTCACAGGTGGGCCCATTTTATACTGCTCTGGTAATGCCTCAAAGAGAATTATCTCCAGAAGTCAGTTAAAATGTTGCTATTTTTTTGTTTCATTGGTTTAACTGTCAGTACTTTTCCTGCCCAACAGTTTTATATGTTTAAAATTTATCGTCCAGTGTTTGTGGTTGGTGTGGCAGCTGCAGACTTTACAGTCGTCATTGTAATTCTTGCCCTCTCCCTTGAATATTCATGACCTGTTTGGCAGACAGATCTCTCTTCTGTCATAAGCAGCTGCTGAAGAGTCTGCACTGATGATGGCCTGTTATATGCGAACTGCCAGTTATCGCTCATTCCTGGAGACGTTTGGTAACATTTATCACGCCATTCACAATTTATTAATAGCTGTGCACAATTAATTTGGGAATATAATATTTATATCCCCCTCAAATGCCATTTTAAATGTGTCTTGCCCTGAAAGTTCATAAAGCTCTTTTTATATTCACTGCTAACTTTGATATCATGCCAATGATGAGGATAGATAGGATTTCACTTGTAATAGTGTAATGTTATGGTTCATCATAGCTTGAGGACCATTTCAATCGGATACACACTTTACATACACAGTGTACATTGAAAATGGGAATCTATCATGGTCTGATAAAGAGGTTGTGTCTCCTTTTTAGATGAAGAAGCTTGAAAGGTTAGGAAACATTCACTAAAAGTTTCCTTGTTCTTTTGTCCTTTTTCATGACTGAGCTTGTAAATCTCAGTCATGAAATCTGAACAAAGCACATATCTGTAGTGTTTAAGTGTCTCTCCAAAGCTTTAAGTGTTGTTTTTCTATGGTTCTTCTTTCCTCCGCTATTAGCATGAGTTACTAATGAGAAGTTTTTTTTTTAGACACATGAGATAAATTTGTGACAGGGAGGGAGCTCAGCACATAGCTTGTCTATTCAGAAACACAACTCTGTAACCTTCCTCCTTTCTGTGCCATGTGGAGAGGGGGTGTGTCCCTTTCCTCCAATCAGCTCTTACACACTGTACAGTGCATCCAGAAAATATTCAGTGCTTCACTTTTTCCACATTTTCACATGTTCCAAAATCGATTAAATTCATTATTTTTCTCAACTCTAAAACTATACCCAATAAAAACGTAAAAGGCATTTGATTAAAGTCTTTACAAATTTCTTAAAAATAATTTATGAAAAAAATCCCTTGTACAGAAGTATTCACAGCCTTTGTCATGACAGTCAAAATTGAGCTCCGGTGCATCCTGTTTCCACTGATCCTCTTGAGATGTTTCTACAACTTGATTGGAGTCCACCTGTGGTAAACTCTGTTGATTGGACATGATTTGGAAAGGCACACCTGTCTATATCTGGTCTAACAGTTAACAGTGCATGTCGGAGCACAAACCAAGCCCTGAAGTCCAAGGAATTGTCTGTAAACCTCAGAGACAGGATTGTATGGAGGTACAGATCTGGGGAAGGGTACAGAACAATTTCTGCAGCAGTGAAGGTCCCAATGAGCACAGTGGCCTCCTTTATCTGTAAATGGAAGAAGTTTTGGAACCACCAGGACTCTCCCTAGAGTGTCGTCTGGCCAAACTGAGTGATTGGGGGAGAAGGGCCTTTGTTAGGGAGGTGACCTAGAACCCGATGGTCACTCTGACAGAGCTTCAGCGTTTATCTGTGGTGAGAGGAGAACCTTCCAGAAGAACCACCATCTCTGCAGCACTCCACCAATTAGGGCTGTATAGTAAAGTGGCCAGATGGAAGCCACTCCTCAGTAAAAGGCACATGGCAGCCCACCTGCAGTTTTCCAAAAGGCACCTCAAGGACTCGGCCCATGAGAAACAAAATTCTCTGGTCTGATGAAACAAAGATTGAACTCTTTGGCCTGAATGGTAAGCATCATGTCTGGAGGAAACCAGGCACTGCTCATCACCTGGCCAATACCATCCCTACAGTCAAGCATGGTGGTAGCAGCATCATGCTGTGGGGATGTTTTTCAGTGGCAGGAACTGGGAGACTAGTCAGGATCGAGGGAAAGATGAATGCAACAATGTACAGAGACATCCTTGATGAAAATCTGCTTCGGAGAGCTCTGGACCTCAGACTGAAGCGAAGGTTTATCTTCCAACAGGACAATGACCCTAAGCACACAACCAAGATAACAAATGAGTAGCTATAGGACAACTCTGTGAATGTCCTTGAGTGGCCCAGCCAGAGCCCAGACTTGACCCCGATTGAACATCTCTGGAGAGATCTAAAAAAAAATGGCTGTGCACCGACGCTCCACATCCAACCTGATGGAGCTTGAGAGATCCTAAAATGAAGAATGGGAGAAACTGCCCAAAAACATGCTCAAGCATCATACTCGGACTTGAGGCTGTAATTGGTGCCAAAGGTGCTTCAGCAAAGTATTGTGCAAAGGCTGTGAATATCTATGTACATGTGATTTTTTTTTTTTTTTTTTTTTTTTTTTTTTAATAAATTTGCAAAGATTTCAAACAATCTTCTTTCACTGTGTCATTAATGGGGTATTGTTTGTATACATTTTGAGGAAAATTAATGAATTAAATCCATTTTGGAATAAAGCTGTAACATAACAAAATGTGGAAAAAGTGAAGCGCTGTGAATATTTTCCGGATGCACTGTAACTACAGCTCTCTGCTCCTGACACATGCGGAAGGATTTTATCACAATTGTGCACTTTTGAAAGGATATCTCTGCAGATAAACAACTAAAACTTAGGTAGGAAAATGTTTCATCTCTGTGTATCCCCTAAGGCACTTCATATGCAAGTATATGCGAGGAACTACAACCACTTTTAACTAAAATTAATTTTCTCCTATTTGTTATAAATGTAAATATGTGTAAGTTCTAATATGTACATAAACGCAGTTTGAGCGACAAACTTATGAATGTATAGCCAATGTATTGGATTCTAATATTTCGCAATTACTACAGTTCAGTAACTGATTTGGAATGATGTGGACATTAGTAAATGACAAATACTTCTAAGCTGAAAATCATGAGCACTTTCAAAAGGACAAAAAAAACAAAGTATGAGCTTAGGTTCACATCTGTGCGAGCTAGGAACACATGAAAATCGCTCGCATTCTTGCAGCCAAAGCATGCTGCTCTTTAGCAGATGCGAGGTGATGCCATTAATTCCTAAAGGCACTCCCATTCACGTGAAACCACATGATACGTAGGACCATGTGGTTGTGTGGCAGCCCTGCAGGTGCATTTTGCAAAGGGAGTCATCGACTTTTTTCCTTGTATTTCTTCACATATGCAGCATCCCATTCAAATGAATGGGCTGCTGTGCCCACACAAATGGGGCACACAGGACCTGCACAGATGTGTACCCATTGGTACAACCCATGAAACCATGCATTGTGTGCCTTTTTAGTATGCTGCAGTGCCATTCATTCTTGCTCTACATTATGGTGTGTTGCGTTACAAGAAATTTAACTGCTTCAGGTCTGCCTTATAGCAGTATTACTGCTACAGGGTGGCACCTGTGCCCCAGAGCACGTATCTATATGTAATCTGACATTTCTGGGTGGAGAGTGCAGATGCGTGCCACCAGCAGCCCGCTTCCAGGTTCGTTACACACATTGGAAGCCGATTGGTAGGTGCAGGGATCCTCAATGTTCTCCAGCACCCGCCAATCGTCAGGCAGAGATGCAGAACTGCGTTCTGCCTATGTTAACAAAGCAGATCGCCCTTCTGAGGAGGGAAGGGATGAAGTTTGTGTCCCTGCAAAGCAGGAAATTCCATCTCTTCCCAGAAAAAGCATTTCACACAGTATAGTAAAACACTGGCTAGGCACACGGTTAACCTTTTGATCGCCCCTGATGTTAACCCCTTCCCAGCCAGTGTCAGTAGTCTAGAAGTCGCTGATCACTGTCATTACTAGTAAAAAATATCCCATAGTTTGTAGACGCTATAACTTTTGCCCAAACCAACCAGTATATGCTTTTTCGTATTTTCTTTTTAACAAAAATATGTAGCGGACTACATATTGGACTAAAATTTTCAATGTCAATTTCGAATTGTCAAGTTTTAATGCAGAAAGTAAAAAAGAAAACGCAGTGCCATATAGCAAAAAATGGGCTGGTCATGAAGAGGGTAAATCTTCTAGAGGTCAAGTGGTTAATATTCTCCCCAGAGGAATAATTGCACGCTTGAACGCGTGCGCAAAACATGGATTATAGAAACATAGAAAAGTGACAGCATAAAAAGACCGTGTATTCCATCAAATCTGCTCCTTCTTCTTTTTTTTTTTTAACTTCTTTGAGTATAGATCTATTTTTGTCCCAAGCATGTTTGAAGCCGTTGACTCACTACCTCTGCTGGAAATTTATTCCAAGCATCAACTACCCTTTTAAAAAACTGCCCTCCTGAACCTTATTCACCCCCCCCCCCGATATATATTTAAATAATTCAGTCCTATCTCCCTTTTCCCTTCTTTCCTCCAGACTGTACTTATTAAGTTCCTAAAGTCTCTCTTGATATGTTTTGTTTTATCCCCCAGACCTTACCATTTTTGTTACTTGTCTTTTGGACTCGTTCTATCCTATCAGTATCTTTTTGTAAGTGAGGTCTCCAGAACTAGACAAAGTACTTTTAAATGCGGTCTCACTAAAGATCTATATAGAGGAATCGGGACCTCCTGCTGGTGATCCCTCTGATGATGCATCCTAGAATTCTTTTCTCTTTTCCCACTGCCTGTCACACTGTTTGCTCATTTTGCTAGAAGTACCCCTAAATCATTTTCCTCTGTAGTGCTGGCTAACACTGTATGCATAATGTAAGGTGCGTTTTTTTTTTTTTTTTCTTTTTCTCAGCTGCTTTTCCTGCTAGGAGCAAATGCATTTAGAGGAGCTGGGCAAACACCCAGTGTGCACGGGGACATATTGCTGTGTTGTATAAAACTAATTTTTATGGCGATAAAAGATGTATCTGCTCCGAGTTGCAAGGACGTAGTTAAAGCTTAGGCTGAGGTGCCCCAAAACTTGTGGCTTTCCTCCTTTTTTGACACTGAGCCTCCCCTGCAGCATTTTTATTGGACAGCTTGGACCAATGGTGCTTTACCATTTGGTGCAAGGCTCCAAGCTGTCCATTGAGCTCAGTGCTTCTGACCTCATCCTCTCAGTCTGCTGCAAACAGCGTGTGACAGTTTGTATTTAAACTGCCCGTGCTTTATGTAGCTTCTGACAGGCTACGCAAGGAGCCCTGTATCTCCAGAACTATAGGTGCTAGGGCCCCAAATTTTCACCAGTGGTGGGGGAGGACTTGGCTACCTACGCCCCAAAATTTCGCTGAGCTACGACCCTCTGCCTCCCCTGACTGCACATCCCTGGGAGGTATGGTCTAGAATGGTGAAAACACTCGATCACACCCTCTTCTGGAAGTGAAGGCTTCTGGGAGATGACCTAACAGGGACGTTAATGCTGATACAAGCTACAGGAAGTGATGGAATCTGAAAATCCATTCAAAGATCCAAAAAGACTGACAGGATTCTAAACCACCTGTGGATTCGGTAATGTGCTTTGGGATGACTGGGCCAGAAATGACATTGGAAAACTATCTATTATAAGGGAATTTCTGCCCAAAAAGGTGAACTTCTCCTTTTGAGATGGTGCTGATCTCAACGATGGTGCTGATCTCAACGATGGTGCTGATCTCAACGATGGTGCTGATCTCAACGATGGTGCTGATCTCAACGATGGTGCTGATCTCAACGATGGTGCTGATCTCAACGATGGTGCTGATCTCAACGATGGTGCTGATCTCAACGATGGTGCTGATCTCAACGATGGTGCTGATCTCAACGATGGTGCTGATCTCAACCTCTAAATTCAGACCTGCGTAGGCCATACTGTTTAGGGTGTAAAAAAAAGATTTCTCCCTCACATTCGGAAATGCCTCCTTTCTTTTGTAAGATTTAGAGTAGTTTTAATAGCAAAGCGTTTAGGAACTTCGGTGTAATTTTTTTTTAATTTAAATTCCAGCTCTGTGTGGAAGACAAGTCATTCCACCTCATCAGTCACACACTTGCAGATATTGCTTCAAGTGCTTGTAATGGAGTGATGCCTGCAGCTACAGTCATCACCCCGGTACCGTATTTTTTTTTTTTTTTTTTTTTATTTTGAGTCGACAGTCGGCTTCCTTGTAATAACAACTGATGTGACTAATCAGCTGCTCATCTGTTATTACAAGCAGCGCTTATGCCCCCACCTCCTTCCGTCATTTCGCCTGGGTCTCCCGTCCCACCGGCTGGCTAGAGCAACCAGCCGGCACGTCCACCAGTCCGACTGGCCGAAGCCCTGAACAAAGCCAGAATCTGCTCTGATTGGGTCTCTGATGCAGTAGCCCAGAAGCGATGTCATGACATCACTTCCGATTACTGGAGCCTTAAAGGCACCAGATTAACTACTCAAAACAGCCAAACTTGGCGTTTTGACTGTTTTTATGTGCAGAGGGGGGGGGGGTTTGGGGTCTTTTAGTCCCCCAGATCCCTCCATAATGAGTGAATAAAGCAAAAAATAGTGCAGCGCTATCTAGTATGGTGTAACCCATAAATCAAAGTGAAGTATTAAATGACATAAATAACAGGGAACAAAAGAGTCCATAAAATGTGTTCCAAAAATTAATAGTAAGTGGTGATAAAGTCCCAGAGAGGTGATGATAGACCCGAAGACTTGGAATCCAAAGGTAAAGGCAGGGGTACACCCGTGGAATGTAAGTAGCAAAATGGTGGCAGCTTACCAGAAGCTCAGGCCTCCAACTTAATGGAATGGCCACATACGCTAAAGCAATGATTCCAAATGGATCACCTCCTCCAGAGACCAGGTAGCCAGGTAAATTCCTCTATCACATAGGAACTCCACACATGGTATCATAAAATATGGAAGGAAATAAGCAGCACATAGCGTAATTCCGTAAAAATTTGCACAAGGTTTTACTTAGATTACACGTAACATGAGTAGCTGATGTCGTCTGGGGCGTGGACGACATCACGTATGACGAAATCGGTCGGGCGGTACTGGACGCACAACTGTCATGCCCCCTAGACGCCGGCTCACATACACGCGGTACGCCGCGATCCTATGCATCGGCCTTGGATGTTTTTCAAAGTGCCTTTTT